>NC_138560.1:27149620-27672503 GCF_964273705.1 Natrix helvetica
CTGTATCTCTCTCTTCTTCAATTCCACTACCAAAAATCCAAAATCCCTTCTAAGCTTTAACATCGCTGGGGGTAATTCTTTAAAGACTCTGATAGCTTTTCCATCTATTTGAAGAGATGAATAAAAAGAATTTTGCAAAATATCATTTCTAAAATTTCTCTCAGGAAAGTATATCACAACATCCCTTGGTAGTTGCCTTTGTGATGCAATACGTGAATTAACTCTGTAAATTTTGTCAATCCTTGCAGAAATCTCAGAAGAATCCTGGATCTTCAATAACATGGCCAAAGCATCAGCACAAGCTTTTCTTAAATCCTCTCTGGGGTTTTCTCTGATACCCCTCAGTCTAACAGCGTACTCCATAGATCTGAATTGCATCATAATAATCTCCTTATCCATCCTCTGCATATTCCCCTCCATTTCAACAAATTTCAAATCTGTTTCCTTCGTTTTAGTTTCCAAATCCAAAGCCAGAAGATCAACTTTCCTGTCCACCTTAAGAACAACTTCTGACAGACCTGTGGCTAAAGTGTGCAGTTTTTTATCAAGCTGATCATGTTTTTTAATGGTATCCTGAACCATTTCTTTAACCTCCTTAATTTCTTTGCGTAAAAAAGCATTTTCTTTCCTTATAAAGTCCTTGAAATCCTGATAATTTATTGTAGCACCTGAGGAAGCCTTTTGTTCCGTTGCCATAATTAATAATTCTTTCAGCCGCCTCTAGCTGTCACCATTCAATTTCCTTAGGTATTCAGCTGTAAATTAATACTTGCAAATGTTTCTTTCTAAGTTGCTCGAAGTTAGAACGTTGACATTTAAGTAGTTCAGATTATGTAAACTGGCTTAAAGATTGTTAATAGTTAGGGTTGTTTCAGCCGTTCCGCCTTTACTGCCCCGGCTATCAGCAAGTAATTAACTTTCGTTTTCTGTAGGTTTTCAGCTATAAATCAACGCCATTTTGAATCCTTTGTTCTAAGCCCACATCTCTCAAACTCAGCAGTAGCGTTCTTTTTAAAGAGGTTTTTTTTCCCCCAATTAAGACTTAAAATACTTGCAAAAGTCTTGCTTCCTTCTTAAGATGTTGAGATGTTAAGGCTGTTCCCCGGCGACTGGCTCTGCTAATTAGCAGAGGTTATCAAAAAGACAGGAGAATACAACAACTGCGAAGGGGGGCAAACCTCGTCGCACTCCAGAGGCTATAAATACACCTGGAGGCTATACGAGGGGCTCAACCCGACAGCTGAATCTCTCCCTTATAAATTCCAAGAATTTAAGAGTGTCCGAGGTGTTAAAGATCGTAAAAAAACACCTCTAACTGTCTCTTGATCTGACAGGCTCAGAGAAAGCCTGCCATTGGCGCCAGGAAAAAACCGGAAGCCCCCCTGACAGTCTTGTCGCGTCTCCTCCTGCATTCCTCCAGATGCAATTAAACTGGAAACAGCATTCCATTGCCTTTGAAGTTCCGCACTCAGCTTCTTATCACCAAAAGCTTCTCATTAATTCTTCGCTGATATTTACGCTGTCCCGGTCAGCGTTGGGAATGCCGAGACCCCCATCACCAGCCCCCCCCCCGCGAGGGGGGGTGCTAGTGAATTATTTTGAGAGAGAGTTGGAATAATGTTAGGGTTCTAAATACCATGCAGAAATAAATCATTGTCCAAGGCAAAACATCCTTAAAGGTGCAATTTATTCCGCAGGCATGTTAGTACGGCTATGGAAATTCCAACTCTGGGAGTACATCCTCTGGGTTCACCCAGTTGAAAGTTCATGATCTCTCCCCACACCCACAAATCCATCACATGTTCCAATCATCATCTTCCATGCTGGCATGTACACCCATCTTCTTCCGGCCAGGTGTCGAGATGCGAAGACAAAAGATGACCTTGGCAAAAGAATGTCAACAATCCATTCTACAATCCTACTCCTTTCTATTCCCCCCTCCCAACTACTACACTATTGAAACAGCATAGAGAATTATTAAAAAGTGTGGCAGGCCAAAGATCCTAAAAAAGAATATAATTACAGGCCTGACACTAACAGCCCAACCCATCCAGAACCTGCAGCAACCACAGCAGACACTAAACCTCCGGGAATCCAACGAGTCCCAAAGATCCATTGGGATCTGGCGGAGGTGTTCAGTGAGGAAGACGGAAACTACCTTCCACCTCACTGCGCCACAGATTGTGCAATAGAGTTCAAACCTGGGGTAACCTTACCAAAGCCCAAAATGTACTCTATGACGCCTAAAGAGATGATACAATTGAGGAAGTACATCGACACCAATTTGAAAAGAGGGTTTATTGAACCAGCAAAATCAAAAGTAGCGGCCCCAGTGCTCTTCAGAGAAAAGAAAGATGGGGGGGGGGGTTCGCCTCTGTGTGGACTTACAAGCTTTGAATGCGGTATGCGAAAAGAATACCTATCCCCTCCCTCTCATGAAAGATATGTTGAACCACTTGGCTAAGGGCAAGATATTTACCAAGCTGGACTTGAGAGAGGCGTATTACCGTATACGAATCCGGAAAGGGGATGAGTGGAAGACCGCTTTTAATACTCCCTTAGGCAGCTTCCAATATAAAGTCATGCCTTTCGGACTACAAGGAGCACACGCAGTATTCATGCAGTACATAAATGAAGTGCTACACGACCACCTGTACCGCGGAGTACTTGTTTATTTAGATGACATCTTGATCTTCTCTGAGACCATGGAAGAACATGTGAAACTGGTACGGCAAGTCCTGAAAAAACTTCTAGCTGCCAAACTTTATGCAAAATTGTCAAAGTGTGAATTCCACAAGACCTCGCTAGATTACCTGGGATATTGTATCTCCAATGAAGGAGTAGAAATGGACCCAGGAAAAGTGAAAGCGGTGTTAGATTGGAAACCTCCAAGCACTCGCAAACAATTGCAAAGCTTCCTTGGATTTGCAAACTTTTATAGGCAGTGTTAGGGTTCTAAATACCATGCAGAAATAAATCATTGTCCAAGGCAAAACATCCTTTAAGGTGCAATTTATTCCGCAGGCATGTTAGCACGGCTATGGAAAATTTCAACTCTGAATTACATCCTGTAAGTTCACCCAGTTGAAAGTTCATGATCTCTCCCCACACCCACAAATCCATCACATGTTCCAATCATCATCTTCCACGCTGGCATGTACACCCATCTTCTTCCGGCCAGGTGTCGAGATGCGAAGACAAAAGATGACCTTGGCTTCTACAAAATAATGTCAACAATCCATTCTACAATCCTACTCCTTTCTATTCCCCCCTCCCAACTACTACACTATTGAAACAGCATAGAGAATTATTAAAAAGTGTGGCAGGCCAAAGATCCTAAAAAGAATATAATTACAGGCCTGACAGGCGGCCTCTCCTCAAAAGAAAAACATTTTCTGCAAAGAGAATAAAAGTTAATATAACAAAATTAACCACTTCTTCACCACCCAGGGGAACCCCTTGACTTCTCGGGAAACTTCCCATTGACTTGCTTTCCTAACTTCTCCACTTTTAGGTTCCCACTGTTCACCCAATTAGCTTCAGACCAAGGGTAACCCTTCCAATGCACTAAGTACTGTAAGCAACCCCTATTCAGCCTGAAATCTACAATTTTTTCCACCTCAGATTGTGTTTCCCCTTCCATCACTACAGGAGGAGATTGAGCTTGGGTGGATGCTCTTCTGTTAGACCCAATTACTGGTTTCAACAAGCTACAATGAAATTCTGGGTCAATTTCCCCTAGACTTCTGGGTAGACTGAGTTGAACTGTAACTGAGTTAACTATCTTCACTATTGGGAATGGACCTAGAAATTTTGGACCCAATTCCTTGCTAAGCATTTCTAATCTTATGTATTTGGTAGATACAAAAACATCGTCCCCCACACGGTAGGGGTTTAGGAGTGAGCGACGTTGATCATCTTGCTTCTGGTAGGCTTCTGCCGCAACTGCTAGAGCCTTCTTCGTCTTCTCCCATCCTTTCTTTAGCATGTCCATCCATTCACTCAAAGACATGAAAGAAGGAGATTCTCTAGGCAACTCAGGCATGGCAACAACTTCCATGCCACTGGTAATCTGGAAACCCGCTAATCCTCTGCTGCTGTGGACTGCATCGTTGTACGCCACTTCGGCAAAGGGTAGCAAGTCCGACCAGTTGTCGTGCTGATAGTCCACAAAACACCTGATGTATTGTTCCACCACCGCCTTGGCTCCCTCTGCTGCGCCGTTCATGCTGGGATGAACCTCTGAGCTCAGTTCTTGTGTGGACCCAATAGATCTCAGGACCTCTCTCCAGAACTTGGCTGTGAACTGGACTCTGCGGTCTGAAATGATCCTCTTGGGTACTCCATGCAGGCGATAAATGTGTTTCACAAACATTTTCACTAATTCGTTTGCGGATGGCAATCCTGAGCAAGCAATGAAGTGTGCCTGCTTAGAAAACAAATCAATAACAGTCCACATTACTTTATGCCCACTGCTGTCTGGGAGTTCCAGGATGAAGTCCATTGCGACCCCTTCCCATGGCCGTTTCGGGCTCTCTGCTGCAGGTGCTGTAGGTTCTGGGCTCTTGGATCCAATCATCCACGGCTGGCCTTGTTCCTCCTCCGAGGCCTCCCCCTTGGTAGGACTCTTCGTCACCTGAAGTTGGGGGTCCTCTTCCAGAGGTCGGTTGGGCATTTCCCCCTCCGAGGCCTCCCCCTTGGTAGGACTCTTTGTCACCTTAAGTTGGGGATCCTCTTCCGGAGATTGTTTGCCCTTTTCCTCTTTCAAGGCCTCCCTCTTGGTAGGATACTTCGTCACTTTAAGTTGGGGATCCTCTTCCAGAGGTTGTTGGCCCAGATGACTTTTCTGTGCAGGCATCTGGGGCCCTCTCTTAACCACCGTGGCAATTGATACACACGTTTGTTCTTCGGCAATTCCCTCCTCCGAGGCCTCCCCCTTGGTAGGACTCTTTGTCACCTTAAGCTGGGGATCCTCTTCCAGAGGTCGTTTGCCCAGATGACTTTTCTGTGGTGGCATCTGGGGCCCTCTCTTTACCACCATGGCGACTGGTACACACATTTGTTCTTCGGCAATTCCCTCCTCCGAGGCCTCCCCCTTGGTAGGACTCTTCGCCACCTGAAGTTGGGGATCCTCTTCCAGAGGTCGTTTAGGCTTTTCCCCCTCCGAGGCCTCCCCCTTAGTTGGACTCTTTGTCACCTTAAGTTGGGGATCCTCCTCCAGAGATTGTCTGCCCTTTTCCTCTTCCGTGGCCTCCCCCTTGGTAGGACACTTCCTCACCTTAAGTTGGGGATCCTCTTCCAGAGGTTGTTGGCCCAGATGACTCTTCTGTGGTGGCATCTGGGACCCTCTCTTTGCCGCCGTGGTGGTTGGTGCGCACGTTTGTGGCATTGGGGCTGGAGCCAAACACTCTGACGCTCTGTGGCCAAGTTGACAACAATGGTGGCATTTAATTGGGCCCCACGAGGAATGGAACCTAGTTACATCTCTAAACTCAGGAACCGTTTCATCACACTGCCTTGCTCTCCAACTTGCAGCTGCCCCCTTGGTAAACCCTTCTTCCATGGTGGAGATTGCTTCTCTGTAGGAAGGGGGAGTAAGAACCTTTTGGGGCATTGCAGATGCACCTTGTTCCGCTTCCCATCTTGCAGGCCTGGCTTTGGTAATCCCTTCTTCCATGTTGGTGATTGCTCCTCTGTAGGAAGGTGGGGTAAGAACCACTTGGGGCCTTGCAGGCGCACATTTTCCCGCCATCCACAATGCAGGCCTCTGTTTGGTAATCCCTTCTTCCATGGAGATTTCTTCTCTGTAGGAAGGTCTGGTAAGAACCTTTTTGGCCTTGCAGGGGAGACTGGAACCGGTGGGGAGGTCAATCCCTCGGTTGGCCACTGCCCAGCTTTCTGCCATGGTGCCATCTGCTGAGGGAGGGCAGGTGCCCGCTGGCATCCCTCCCATCCATGACCTGGGGTTAAGACCCATCCCGGGGTTGCCTGCTTCACAGGTTGCAGCTCAACCAATGATGGCTGGCTAGGGGGTTTTACGTGCCAAGGACCCTCCTGCTGGTTTGGAGGAGTTATGGGCCAAGTAGGTGCCCTCTGCTGGCTTGGAGCATTTCCCCATGCTGATGGCAAAGGAGTTTGTAAGTAGCATCTCTTCCATCCAAGTCCTGGGAGGAAAGCCCAATTTACTGCCCAATTTGCTTCATTTACTGGTTGCAGCCCCATTTGTGGTGGCTTGCAAGTGACAGATGCTGGAAAAATTCCTTCTTCCTGCCTCCTTTGAAATTCCCATTTTGAAAGGGAATCCTTCTCCCAGCTAATTGCAGGGTGACAAGCCATTTCATTTATTGCCGTCTGGAAGGAGCCCAAACCTCTGTTCTAGGTTTTTTTTTTCCCAAGCCTTGTTTCCAAGCTGGGGGGAAGGCGGGGGAGCATGCACTCACAATTTGCTGAAGAAATATTTCTGCGACCTTCCTTCGTCTTGTCGTGTCTCCTCCTGCATTCCTCCTGATGCAATTAAACTGGAAGCAGCATTCCATTGCCTTTGAAGTTCCGCACTCAGCTTCTTATCATCAAAAGCTTCTCATTTATTCTTCGCTGATATTTACGCTGTCCCGGTCAGCATTGGGAATGCCGAGACCCCATCACCAGATCTTCCATCACCAGCCCTTCCCCCTTGATAGGGGGAGGGAGCTAGTGAATTATTTTAAAGTAGAGAGTTGAAATAATGTTAGGGTTCTAAATACCATGCAGAAATAAATCATTGTCCAAGGCAAAACATCCTTTAAGGTGCAATTTATTCCGCAGGCATGTTAGCACGGCTATGGAAAATTTCAACTCTGAATTACATCCTGTAAGTTCACCCAGTTGAAAGTTCATGATCTCTCCCCACACCCACAAATCCATCACATGTTCCAATCATCATCTTCCACGCTGGCATGTACACCCATCTTCTTCCGGCCAGGTGTCGAGATGCGAAGACAAAAGATGACCTTGGCTTCTACAAAAGAATGTCAACAATCCATTCTACAATCCTACTCCTTTCTATTCCCCCCTCCCAACTACTACACTATTGAAACAGCATAGAGAATTATTAAAAAGTGTGGCAGGCCAAAG
This sequence comes from Natrix helvetica, assembly GCF_964273705.1. Taxonomy (NCBI): domain Eukaryota; kingdom Metazoa; phylum Chordata; class Lepidosauria; order Squamata; family Natricidae; genus Natrix; species Natrix helvetica. Next base: position 27,156,734 of record NC_138560.1, read on the forward strand.
ATCCTAAAAAGAATATAATTACAGGCCTGACAGGCAGTTTATTCCAACCTTTGCTGAAATTGCCCTACCATTGACTGACCTATTAAGAACGGGGCCTTCCCCTACTAAACCAAAAGCAAACCAACCATTAAAATGGACAATCGACTGTCAAAAGGCTTTTGAGAAATTAAAACGGCTCTTTGCCCAAGAACCCATATTGCAACACCCCGATCCAGAGCGACCTTTCATAATCCAAACGGATGCCAGTGATGTCGCGATAGCCGTGGTGCTACTACAAAAGAATAAAGAAGGCCACCTCTTACCATGCGCTTACATCTCCAAGAAACTCACCACTACGGAAAGAAGGTGGCCCATTTGGGAGAAGGAGGCATTCGCGATCAGGTGGAGCATGCTCACCTGGAGACATCTCCTGGAAGGGGGGGGGATATACCGTTCGAGGTATGGACTTATCATAAAAACCTCGAAACTCTCCTTGCCCATCGAAAGTTATCCCCCAAACAGGTCCGTTGGGCCCAATATTTCCAAAGGTTTAAATTTGAAATTAAACACATCCCCGCAGGGAAGAACTTGTCAGCAGATGCACTGTCGAGAAAACCCCAGTTTGACAGTAAGAAGGAAGAAATTTTCCACCCCATCATATCTCCTTCTCACCAAAAGGCAGCTCAAGTCACCAGTCGAAGCCAAGATAAACTGAGAACCGAACTGAAAGCAGCCCTCCAGACAGACCCATGGTTCAACAACAAGAAGGACATCCTAACGATTAATGATGGCGTAGCCTGAAAGGGATCCAAACTGTACGTCCCTGCAGAGATGAGATTGCAAGTGCTACGGTGGAGTCATGATGCGAAACTAGGAGGTCATTTCGGATTCCTGAAAACTCTCCACCTCGCTAGCCGTCAATTTTGGTGCTGAAGGAGGCCCTGTCCTCCTGCCTCTGTGTCTTTTACTCCTAGCAGAGTGTTAAAGGCCCTTCTAAAACCTGTAACATTCATTCTGCAAGACAGAAGGCGCAAGGAACAGATTTCCATTGCATGAAATCCAAATAAACATTTCTTAATGCTAAGAACTGACACTTTAAGCCTGTCTTTGGCTTTCCTGCAAATATAGTAAATATTTCTGAATGTCTTTATCTGGATGAAGTTCTTCTTTAGAAGATAATTGGGCAGAAACAAATATTTTAGAGTTACAAGAGCTGGGAAAGAAAAAACAACTTACTTTGTGTGTTGACATAATATTTACTTCTGCATCTCATTGGGAACCAAGGACCCAGAGTATGGAGGAAGAATGGAGAGGCACACACTGCAAGATGCTTGAAGTCCAGTGTGAAGTTTCCACAGTCTGTGTTGCTTTAGGGAGCCATGTCATCTGCTGGGTCCACTCTGCTTCATTAAGTCCAGGGTCAACGCAGCCGTCTACCAGGAGATTTTGGAGCACTTCATGCTTCCTTCCAGAGACGAGCTTTATGGGGATGCTGACTTCATTTTCCAGCTGCCCACACTGCCAAAAGCACCAAAACCTGGTTCAATGACCGTGGGATTACTGTGCTTGATTGGCCAGCAAAATCTCCTGACCTGAACCCCATAAAGAATCTATGGGGCATTGCCAAGAGAAAGATGAGAGACATGAGACCGAACAATGCAGAAGAGCTGAAGGCTGCTATTGAAGCATCCTGGTCTTCCATAACATCTCAGCAGTGCCACAGGCTGATAGCTTCCATGCCATTAGGCAGTAATTGCTGCAAAAGGGGCCCAAACCAAGTACTGAGTATATATGCATGCTTATACTTTTCAGAGGTCCGATATTGTTCTATGTACAATCCTTGTTTTATTGATTGCATGTAATATTCTAATTTTCTGAAATGGTGGATTTGGGATTTTCATGAGCTGTAAGCCATAATCATCACAATCATAACAAATCACGGCTTGAACTATCTTGCTTTGCATGTAATGAGTCTATCTCATATCTTAGTTTCACCTTTTAGGTTGCATTACTGAAATAAATGAACTTTTGCATGATATTCTAATTTTTCGAGTGTCACCTGTATGTTGAATTCCCAAATCACATGATCAATCTCCCCCAAAGTTCAACCCCTGCTATAATCCCATCTCTGTTAGTGAGAATTAAGTCCAGTATAGATGGACTTAATGGTTCCCTTCTCTACCTGTTGGGAGACAAAGTTATCTGGCGGGTTCATCAGGAACTTGTTTGATATTCCATTGGTATAGTTTGTTTCCCAATTGATATCAATGTAATTAAAATCCCCCATTACTCTTGTAGTGTACTCTTCAAATTTTGACCTGACCATTCAACAACAAAGTTACAATGGTCTTCAAAAAGTGACTTACCACCTATCTTTGCAGTTACAACTGTTGCACTCCCATTGTGCACATGATCACTCACATTTATGATGATTGCAATTTACAACCTTCCCAACCAACGTCTGACAAGCAAAGTCAAATGGAAAAATCTAGATTTGCTTAATAGGATCTGGTCACATGATGACTCACTTAATGATTGCATCACTTAGCAACTAAAAGTCTGATCCCAATTGTGGTTGTTAATCAAGGACTACCCGTACATGCCTCATTAGACAGACTTATCTGCCAAGACCTTGAACTGGCTGAGCATTGAGTAAGGAGCATTTGACTCCAATAAACCTCATCAAAGGGAAAAACTGGGAGCATTAAGAAGCTCAAAGATAAAACTAATCATGTTGAAAGAGAAACCACACGGTTGTGAATGGCAAAGCTTTGTCCTAGCTGAGGTCCTTCCTTATCCCTAAACTCAAATATGTTCAACTTTCAGTTTTAGAAACACTATAAATTTTATGGTTGACAGAGCTAATTTTGTATAATGATTAAGGCACCAAGGTGGAAAACGGGAAACCATGAGGTCCACTCCTACCTTAGGCACAAAGCCTGCTGGGTGTTTTTGAGCCAGTCACTATCTCTCAGCCCTAAAAAGAAGGAATCAGTGACATCAATCACTTCAAAAAATATTACCCAAAAAACTGCAACTCTCTTTTTCAGAGAGTTGACATGATTCAAGACAGACTTGGACATGGTACATCACTGCTTTTTCTGGAAGATGCATCTTTTATTTTCCTCTAACTCAAAAGAGTTTGGACTCTGCAGGAAATCCTAAGCTGGAAAGTTTCCCCAGCCTTCCCTTCTTCCGCCAGATCTGTCTGTCTAATTTATTTGCTGCCCATCTTACCCCAAGGTAGCTGTAGGCAGCTTACAATATTAAATTCTATTTTACACTGTTTTTTTTACTAGTATGTTATTGCTAGTTAGAGTCCAAAAACTACAAACATATACTTAGTCTGGCTTCTTTCCTTCCAAGAAAAGATTGTCGGTTACATTCAATGTCAACTGTGCTTTCAATAAAATAAAATCAGCATCTGTTCCATTTCAGGCAGCAGTTCAGCAGAAAAAAAGGTTAGAAGAGGGACAAAGAATGGCTATTAATGGAAACTGTACTTAAGACTTCAGGAACTGCTGCCTTCACTTCCATTTTAGATGTTATTTTCAGAGCATATGGACTAGTGTGTACTTGCATCTATTTATAACCAACAATCCTGGGGGATAAAGACATGGCAAAAACCCATTGTCTAGTTAAGACGAATTTATTTTCTCTGCAATAATTGTTATGAGGTCTAAGAAAACTATTCTAATTCAGCAGCTTAAATTTGTCTTTCACAAGCCATTCAAGGTTAACAGTCAATCGCAACTTTAAAGTCTTTTTGAACTGTCCACATTATCTTGGCAGAAAATCTGCCACTGACTCCCCCACACCCCGTGTTTTTCTGATTTTCCACACTACTTTATTGCCTTGGGATTTTTGGTGGTCTCCTATCCATGCAATAATTGTGTTCAACCCTAACTAGATATAGAAAAATATGCCACATATATTGCATACAGTTTTCATTTAATGATATTGGTCCTACTGATATGAGAAGGGTCAACAGATAGCCACACCCATTTATTTAGTCCTATATTCAACCCTCTACATTCAACCCTCCTACATTATTCAATGTGTTCAACTCAAAGATTCATATCCAAATGTTCAAATGATCCCTTGCAGGATCCGTTTTCAGTTCACATAAGCTTGCTTCTTTAGACAGAGTAGGAAAAGTTATTTGTGACAAACCAGATGGCAGAAATGCTTCAGGAAATCAGAAATAGCTGCACTTTTATGTCTTAAAGGAAGTCCTCAGTCCTCAAAGTCACAGATTGCACAATTTCTGAAGCTGCAACAGCATCAAGGATGCTAAGGCAGAGTCTCTTTGAAATCATAATGGTCACATAAACATTTTGTTTTCTTGGCTGGGAAAAGCCTGACAGCACGTCAGTGTCCCCAAGGTTCAATATTTCAGTCTCCAGACACCACAGCTCTCAATCCGTATTTGGATGCCAAGACTTCAACAGTTTGAATAAGTGCACTGGGGGAAAAAATGAAGAGATAATTAGAAAATAGAGCCAGGGAAAGAGGGGGATTCCTGCTGTAATATTCTGGAATGCAATGAGAAAAATCACAGTACAGTACAATAACTTGGGTTTCCCCAGTCCACAAGGCATGTGCAGAAATGAGAAGCCACCTTAAGTGCATCTATTTTGAACCAATTCTTTTGGACCACAAAAATGCTTCCCCTTCATAAGAAGCAAGAGCAACTCACACAAGCTACTTAACAAACCTAAAATCATGTGTTGCTTACCATCCTGGTCGAATAACCCTGTATTTTCCAGAGATGGAGAGGTCAACCACAGTTGAGCCTAGCCGACACTCAGGACTAAGGGCATCCCCAATTGGACCCCCATCGATGACCAGTGAAAGATGAGGCCAAAGCTCCTGGAATTCCTGAAGAAAAGATACATAAGAAATTAGTTCCTAGAACCTGCTTAGTAAACGTCACAGGAAATATTTGGGGGGGGGGGGGGAGGCACCCAATAGTATGGGAAAGGCAGGCAGGATTCTGGTCTAAGCAAAAGGCTGAAACTGTGCCTGTCCAATCCAAAAACAGAGAATGTCTGCTAAACATCCCCATTTATTGAGATGTGCAATGGATGGGCACTTCTCCTCTGGAACAACTCCTGGTCTCAAGCAAGTGAAAAAAGCCATGGCTCTTTTGGAAGTCCTTTGGGACTTGAATGTTGTAGAGCTCCCAATGCCAAGAATACTGTATTAATGATTGCTATACACTGTGATTATTGCATTGACAGTTGCTCTTGTTTGCATTACATCAATCAATGACCAAGAAGGTACAGAGCAACGATTCAAGCCTGGCTGAGTTCCAGACCACATCAAGGAAACTTCTCACAAGCAAGCGCTTCAAGCTGTGGGCCTAAAGGCCCAGGAGGAGCTCCAAACATGCGGTGGGACCAGGGCCACAGCCATTCTTACCGTGACGGTAAGACTGCTCGCTCCCTCGCTGACGTTCGCGCTGGTTAAAGCCAAAGGACCGTCACAGGCCCTGGCCACCTCCCTGACGAAGTGGTGATTGGGGATCCGGACGCCCACCAGCTGCAGGAAGGGAAAAGAAAGGCGCGCCGCTAAAGGGAGGCGCCTGGACGATCCCGGGGTGGGGGAGGGCAACCGCCCAGCCCCAGGAGCGCCCGCCCGCCGCTCACCGGCGTGAAGGGGTTCAGATCCGCGTTGAGGGCGTCCGAGCGCGGCAGCACCAACGTCACGGGGCCGGGCAGGAGATCACGCAGCAGCTCTTCGGGCACCGGGACGCGGCAGTACCTGTGGGCGAAGAGGGCTCAGCGGCTGGGGCGCCCGCCGCTCCCCGCCGCCCCCGGCCCGCGTACCTGTGCACCTGCTCGACGTCGCCCAGGCAGATGGCCAAGGGCTTACCAGCGGGGCGCCCCTTCAGCCGGTACAGGGCCTCGACGGCCGCGGAGTTTTGCGCCAAGCAGGCCACGCCGTAGACCGTGTCGGTGGGCACCGCCACTAGCCCGCCCTCGCGTAGAGCCGCCGCCGCAGCCCACGCCGCCTGGCCCGCACCCTCAGCCAGGCACACGCGCCGCTCGGCACCCGAGCAGACGGGGAGCGGCCGCCCGCACATCCCCGGGCCCGCCCGCATGACCCACAAGCCCCACCGCCCCAAGCACGCTGGCATCCGCGGCTCTTCCGGCGCCGGTTACCTCACTTCCGGCGCCGCCGCCGCCGCCACCGAGAGGCAGGACCAGAGCGGCGCCTCGGTATCCTCCCCCGTCCCGGAAGAGGTGGCTGCCCTAGGCGGAGACAGGCGCTGTGGCGTTCCGCTTTTCAGGCTGGTTCTCGACTTCTTTCCTATCTTTCTGCGGGGACAGCAGGGAGTTCACCTGCTTTGCCTTTTGGATAATGCTCGCCGGCTTCGATGCCTCTCAAGAAACTCACAGTCCTTCCGTTTTACTCCTGTGAGGATAATCACAACGCTGGACGATTGAAGAACGCCCGAAAGACAGTCGGTGTTCGTCGGTTATACAAAAGCCTCTCATTGTGTCAAGCTATGGAAACCTCAGGGCCCGCCTTTGCTCTGATGAGAAACTGCTATGCAGGTCAGGAAGCCGCAGTACAGACCGAACATAGGTGGAAACAGACTGGCTCCATGTTGACGAAGGAGTGAAACAAGCCCCTGTATTATTCTTTAACCTACATGGAGACTATATGCAGGTTGCCCTCATGAAACGATGGGCCACTTAACAGTTCAGACTTACGATCAACACCCAGCTGCAGTGCTGTTTGCTTTTATGACAAACCAGGAGAATGCTGCAGTGGCCCCCATCTCCCCCCCCCCCCCCAACCTGTCCCGAGGGGCCTGTAGCACTCTGGCTTCCTCCCTGTGCCTTCTGGAAGCAGCCACCATTTTCAGGGCCCTGGCAATTCTTTGCTAAAGTGGTGGCTGCTTTCAGATCAGCTTGCTTGTGGTAAATCTCTCCTGGTTTTTGCCTGGCTTTGCAAAGCTAACCTTTGCCTAAAAGGCAGCTTTAGGATGAGCTTCTCCCCATTGCAATTGTTCAGTCTAGCAGAGTGCCTCGGTGTGGAGAGTCCCTGGGAGGCCTGGCACAATTCCTGACCCATAGTGCAGGCCTCCCCAACTCACACAGCTTGCCACTCAGCAGGGTCTCTTACACTTGAGCCTCCTCCCCCCCCCATCATGCTTTGCTCCACTTATCTTTTCTGAAGATCTTTCCAAAAGCTTGCCCAACTCAGGCCACCTCACACCATTCTGGAGTTGGGCTCCATTCACATATTATGTCAGAAGGGACCCGCTTCCAGAATGGTGCAGAGTGAGGGAGGCCCAAAGCCAGATAGGAAATAGACCCAAGAAACCCAACAGGGCAGGAGAGAGAAGATAGGTGGGTGTGAGGCAGTTGTAGCTTCCCTGCAATTGGTTTTGTCAAGCATACAAATTGTGGCCATGTGATTGTGGGAGTGCTAGAGCAGCCATAAACTTGGGTACAGGTTATAAATCCTTCTGTTCAGCACCATCATACCGTGTTTCCCCCAAAATACGACATGTCCTGAAACTAAGGCCATGCCAGATTTTCGCGGTGGGCAAAAATATAAACCCTCCCCCTAAAATAAGCCCTAGTGAAGGGGTGGGTTTAGCCAGAACAGGGGGCAGCCCTTCCCTTCCCCGGTCACCTCAGGGCTCCTTGGCCCCTTAATCGGATCAGTTGGGCCGCTCCACAAAACAGCTGATTCGCGGGTGCTGCTCAGGCCTCTGCCTACAGCAAACGCCGGTCGCTTTTGCACCCAATTGCTGCTGCAAAAGAAGCCAGAGCCCAAGCAACACAACCCAAATGCCTCATATCCTCCTTGCCTAACGGTGACAGACACAGCTCGCAATTCCATCCACGGAACAGGAAAAGAAGGCGTGGAAATCAATACAGCTGGGACATTGGAAGAAACCATGTGAGGAGATGCTGCTGCCAAAATGCAGGAAATCTCTCCCCCCCCCCCCCCTCAGATCATCCTTTCACAAACGCCGCCTTCAGCCACCTCTTCGTCCTGGTGAAACTCCTCTTTGAAAGGACGATCTGCAGGTTGGGGGGGGGGGGAGATTTCCCGCACTTCGGCAGCAGCGTCTCCTCGCAGGGCTTCTTCCAATGTCCCAAGTATGGATTTTAATGCCTACAGGTGGTCACTTCTCACCTGCATATTCATATTGAAGGCTCGAAATGGAGTGTTTTTGCGAATGGCTTGAAAATGGGGAGGGAGATATTCCTGCCTCTCCCCCTGATCTGAAGGTCAGAATAGGATAGGTAAGAGACGAAATCCCCCCTCCCCATTTTCAAGAGGTTTGAAAAACGCCACATTCCAAGCCTTCACATTATCCAGGATTGAAGGCGTGCGGGAGGGAAGATTTTGTCTTATCCTGTGACCTTCAGAACAGGGGGAAAGGCAGGAATATCCCCCTCCATATTTTCAAACGTTCCATTACGAGCCTTCAGCATATTGCAGGATTGAAGGCTCGGAATGAGGCATTTTTGCGAACGGCTTGAAAATGGAGAGGGGAGATTTTCCTTCCTCTTATCCTGTTCTGAAGCTCAGCACAGACTCAGAATAGGATAAGAGGCAAAATCCCCCCACCCCTTTTCCTGGCAATCGTTCTTTCCTTGGGATTTCAGCGCAGACGCACATCCCCCAAATGCTCTATCCGAAGCCGCCTCTGCATCTGTGCAGAGCTCCCAAGGAAAGGATGGTGTGTGGGTGTGTGAGAGATCCCTCCACTAACCTGCTTTCCTGCTCCATTCTCCACTGCCACGTGCAGGGCAAGAAAAGTAGTTTGTTAGTTTACTTCCAACTTCGCGAGATCTTTTTTTTTTTTTTGCGAGAACTTGGAAGGTATTTTCTGGAATTTTTTTTACCATAGGCACACAGCATACTTTTCTTGTCCTGCATGTGGAACGGAGAATGGAGCTGGAAAGCAAGTTAGTGAAGGGATGTGCCTGCCTTGGAGGGTGTGTGTGTGTTTGTGTGTGTGTGTGTGTTCGTTCGTTCTTCCAGGAACAGCCCCCCCCATCCCGCGAGGCCAGAGCAGCACAGTCAGCTGTTCAGCAGCCAGCAAGCAGGGCAGGCAAAGTCCAGGATGCAAGGAGAAGTTGGGTCATTGTGGCCGCAGGCAAGCAGGTGGTGGGACGGAGAGGGTGGGGCTGGTGGGCTTGCTGCTTCCTGCACCTGAAAAATAATAAGCCCTCCCCCTCTAATAAGCCCAAGGCCATATTTCGTGGGTCAAAAAAATATAAGACCGTCGTATTTTCGGGGAAACATGGTAATTGCAATGGTAATTAAAAATAGCTTGCAAGTCAAGGGTTACCTATAGACTCCCTATGTTCATCTGTAGGTCAAAGTACAGTGTTCTATTTGGGAGGCAAGGTGGCAATCACAGCAAATGCTGGATTTCTATGTTGTCTCCTTGAAGCTTTAAGGAAAATAGACTCAAAATTCAGAAGGAGTTTGACAGACGAGCATTGTAAGATGCAACTCAGTAGTGAGAAAAGCAAAATCCTGCACTTAGGCAGGAAAAACTAAATGTACAGGTGTAGAATATATGGTACCAGCCTCAACAGTAGTAACTGTGAAAGGGATGTAGGTGTCCTATGGGCCACCATTAAGTATGAGCCAGCAGTGTAATGCAGCCACCAAAAAAGCCAATGCAATCCTAGACTGCATCAGCAGAGGGGTAGTATAAAGCTAGTGAGGCTGCACTAGTGAAGTTACACTTGGAATATGGGGTCCAGCTCTGGTCACCACGATACAGAAAAGATGCTAAGCCCTAGAAAGATGATAAGGGGCCTTGAGGCTTGCCTTTTGGGGTTGTGGATGCTCTATTGCTGGAGGTTTTAAAGAAAATATTGACAGGGATGGTATAAGGTCTCCTGCCTGCTGGACTAGAAGACCTCAAAGATCCCTTGCAGCCCTATAATTCTATTAAACTGCTGATTTTAATATTCTGCAGGACTAAAAGAAATTGGAGATGAAAATACTATGAAAGAAAAGAGTGGAGACCTCCGTATGAGAAATGAGTGCTCTGATTCCCCCCCCCCCCCCCCCATTTGACTCCGGCCTCTTGCTGCACCTGGCTCTGAGATTCTGGTCCAGATGGCCTAGGATACTTCAGCCATTTAAATTAGCCCCCACAAAGGCGCACTGGAAGGAGCAGGTGAAAAAAGAATCAGGATATCCTGCTGCTCTCAGTTCAAGCAGACGCAAAAGGTGTTCCAACTTTAGCTGTTTTGTAGTCCAATGTCAATGCTCCCCCTCTTATTGACTGGAGGCCCACAGAATGGCTCGGCACCCTTTCTGCCATCTAAGTTAATGGCATGGGAACTGGCATGTATCTTCTTCCCAATAATTTATTTATTGAAGAAAGAAATCTTCCATAGGCACAACATTTAAATAAGCATTTAATATTTAATTGCTACTAATATTGCCTTCAATTAAAAATTATTTTCTAATTCCTTGCAGATATTTCAAAGTACAATATTAATTTTATACAAACAAGCAGGTAGCAAACCCTATTTCACATTTTACATTCTTCAAAAATACAACTTTGTTTATTCTTCTGGTGTTTTGGAAAGCTCTTCCTTTGGAAGTACTGTATCTATAGTGAGCATCTTCACATCACTCAATGCACAGATATTTGATCCCAGGTTTCAAAGTTAAACTAAATGTGCTTCAACACAGTATAGGTACTCCTGAGAGAAACAGGTTACTTCAAATTCTCCCCACTATGTCCTCTGAGGTTGTGGAGTTTAGCCATAGCAATACTGAGGCAGGGTTCCCACAACACGCATAACCTGATCTTTCAATTCACACAATCCACAGACCACCCCAAATCATAAATTTACACAATGGGCTGACCAATTACCAAACTAAGACTAACCAAACTGTAGCAGTTGTGCATTGCAGTGGTTAAGCCTTTCATAAACTGGCTAAACCTTTCATGAAACCTGGTCAGAATCTGATCATGAAGATTTAGATCACAGTCCAAAAGTGAACAGGACCCAGGAAGGCACTTTCAAAAATTATCTGAGAACCTTTGGAGTCTCCAGGCTCCTTAATCTAGGAAGCAATCAACCGTTCTTTGTGGGAAAGTGCCTGCTGAAAAAAAAGGAAGGAAACCACTTCTCTTCAACTAAAGGGTTTTCTCTCCTTCCATCTTGCACAAGTTGATGTTTTTCTGCCCGACAGGAAAAGGTGCAGATGAAAGACTGTTTTCTGATATTCAGTAGAGTCCCACATTTAGCTCCACTCCTAAATCCTGACTGTGGCTAGATAGAATGGTACTTTGCTTTTTGCCCACATAATCTAAGCCAGTATCTTACTATTTGGAAAGAAATAACACTGCAAAACAAAAGAAAAAAAAACTTCAAATTACGTATTTCAAAATAACAACAACAACAATAATCATTCTTTCCTGGGCTTTACTGGTGAAGACTGTATGTGGGGAAAAAAACTAAAACACCCAAGTGATAAGGAAAATATAATGCATTTACTTGAAAGTGTCCACTGCATAGAAACTGGGTTTGGCCGGTGTGTACACTATTGAAAACACAGTGTGGATAATATACCATTTTCACAAACACACACACACACAGACAAACCATACATAAATATATCCAGTTTCCTTGGCATTTTTCAGTGCAGAACAGACTCCAAAGCTTAGAAACAACAAACAATGCAGAAGTTGAAAAACCAGCCCTCATTAGCAGGAAACATTGGCTAAAAACAGAAGATGCTATTTTTAGACATGTGGCGAACGCAAAGGATATGATAGGAGAGTAGCATTTACATCCCGGGCCAATGGATGCTCCAAGCAAGATCTCCTGTGCTTTAATAGAAAAGAACTCGCCAATGTTACTGCCATCTCTTCCAAGATTAATCTGTCTCTTGTTGGTACCTTGAACTTTTGGAACGTCTTGTGTCTTGGAAATAAGGCAGGCAGGTGGCAGCAGGGCACTCGGGAGCAGAGTCTTCCGAACAGCTTCATGACCGGCAAAGAGCAGCCTCTTCCTTCTCTTCCTTGTGAGGAGTAGGAGAGAGCTGAGAAGGTCTCCAAGCAGTGACCAAAACTGGAAAGATTCTTATCTGACCAAGTCCATTCAGCTCAGGCTACTAATGAAGGTTTTGCATAGACTGGACATTTGCTTAAAGATGCGTAAGTCAGAAAAGGGCAGAGTGTTGGTTTTGCGCCCCTTCCATCGCTCCCACATAAACAAACTTGTGCGCATGCACGCACATATACATACATATAACCACACTCACAGAGTGCATGTGGACACTTCTAGCTAAATGTATTGCACTGAAGTTAAGTACTTTTTTTTTTTGCACATCACATACTTTTTACTCAGAACAAAAAAAGAATACCCAAGGACTGTGAAGTGTTATTTACAAATAATATTGCAGCCATCAGCTGAAAGAGAACTAAAGTGCATTTTAGAGGCCAGCAAGTGAGATCAGCCCCAGTGAACTATATTCCTTCCCTAAACTTAAATAGCAGAAGCAACTGCCAGAAAACACTAGACTCCAGAGCAGGTTTTTCTAAAACTTAGTCATTTCCATGTTCATGAACTACAATTTCAGAATTCCCCAGCCTGCTGAGAAGTCTGAGAGATGAGGTCCATATCCCAGAAATTTGCCCTGCTCTAATAACTTTATCCCACCCTCACTACACAGCTGAAATGAAGTCCACTGGGACTCTTTACTCCCTGGAATCTTTGTACAATTAAGTTACTCAACCCTCAGTCCACAGGATCAGTTGGCTCCCAAAGTCGTGGGGGGGAGGGGGGGCAGCAAAGTCAACAGGCAGCATCAAGCAAAGGGAACATTCTTATAACACGTGGTCAAAATCCATGCAGGGACATGCTAGTCTAAGCTCCACCCCAACTGACAGTAGAGTAGCTCTCCAAAGTCAACAAGAAGCACCTTAACTACACACGCCTCCCAGGCACAGGCGAGATTCAGGAGGTTCTCGTCTGTGTTTAACTTATGAGGGAGTGGAGCATCAGAAGTGCCCATGGACTACAGAGGAGCAGCAACCAGCCGGCCTGTCCCCCTCCTGCAGAAGCACCAGAACCTGCAAGGTTCCTTCCAAGGCCTTGCAGTTGCCTCCACTCCACAGCCATGTCATAGTGGCAATGACCCTGCTTCTTCCACTTCTGCTTTTTGACCATCCTGCCTGCCTCTCAACTTGAGAAAAACTCTTGGAGGGGAATTCTGAGGAATGGGCATTTGTCCTGGGGGAAAAAGAGGATTACTAGAAAATCCAAATACAGTGGATGTGACAAAATAAAAACATGTACAAAAGTTTAGAAAGGAGACTTCCCCAAACCTTCCAGGCATTCTATGCTGGGATTTTACCCTGAGTAAGTTGAGAGAAAAGGCACCCTTCCCCGATGGGGCAGGGAGACTGTCTTACTGCACCCCAATAGTCTGCTGAAGAAAAGACAGTCTGCTTTGCTGGACCAAGCTGGATTGCTCCTCAGTCTCCACTGGACCAACACCGAGACCCCTGAGCCCCCCTCTGAGCCCCCTAAAGTAAGCCATTCTAAGAGGAACGTTTTCTAGCAAGAGCTGCTCCTGGCTGAGAGTGTCATTCTGATAAAGCTGAACAGTGCAAATCCTTTTAGCCCCTGAATTCATGTAAACACCCAGGCAGTGCACTTGGTTGCCAAGAAGGGCAGCAAGGTAAGATGAAAGAGCCAACAGCCCTTTTACTCATGTGCAAAGTCCGATCGTGATGTGCACCATTTGTCTTCTACAGCCAGCAGAGAGAGGAGCTGTGGGGAGGGCATCTCTTATGTTTTTCTGCTGCTGCTGCTGCTAGGAGAGGTCCCACCGCACCCCCACCCCTGCCTCCCTGTTTTCACACCAACATTGACTTCTTTCCCGTCCCTGCTTACGGCGTCCCTACCCTGAATCACCGCCAGGCCTAGAAGCCCTCCCTTCCACCCTCCTGAAAGCAAGGTGCAGCCTGCCCGCCCGCCCCTCCTTCCAAAGTGACCAATTCCTACGCTCACATTGCTATGAGCCAAAGTGACAAATGAGACAAAGGCAGCATGGCTGCGTCTCCTCTTGGGAGAAAGGATCCCGTGACACGCTCCGGGGAAGCTGACCCTCACCCATCTCTGTCGCTGCTTTCCAGGGCTTCCCTAAGGGAAGTTGCTGCCCAAGGCAAGACCCTCTTCCCCTTGCAAGAGAGGAGAGGCCGTCTCCAGGCTCTGGAGAGAAAGGAAACGGGAGGCCTCCATGGCACTTAGGGACTGTTTCTGGGAGCCAGGCGGCTGGCCCAGTAGGGGGATCTGCTGACCAGCAGGAGGCAGCACAGATGAACAGCTAGCAGTAGCAGTGGACGTACTGGTCACCGTCCTGGGGAAGTCCTGGGGAAGTCCTGGGGCCGGGGGGTTCGAGAGGAGAGAGGCACAGTCTTTGCTGCCAGCTTTGTCCTTGCTTGTGTCTCGGCAGGCGCACTGGCATTGGCACACCTCTTCCTGCTTGATGATGATCACAGGCACGCTCAGGCCAATCTGCTGCACTGGACTCCCTGGAGAGAGAGAGAGAGAGAGCTATCACTCCATGCAGAGGCCCCAGCTGCTTCTCTGAGAACGGCCCATGAAGTCGGGCTCCGAGAAAAGCCTCTTCTAGGAGGCTATTTCCATGCCCATCACTGCTGCTAGCTAGCAACAGTGCCCCCCTCTAGGTAGCTTTGCAAGCTTGGGGGCTGCTGCTAAGATCTGAGCAGCCTGAGCTTGGCTGTTCTTCCCGAGGCAGAAACTGGATTATACAGCATCAATTTCCTGCGCGTGAAAATAAATATCCTCTTTCAATCCACAGCTTTGCTGCCCTCCTTAGCGAAGCCCCTTACGTCCCCTCCCTCTCTCAGAGTGTAAGAAGGACACCTATCAATCAGTTGGGCTCCCTCAGGAAGGAGATACAGAGAGTCTCAAATCACATGGCTCAAGACCAGACACCCACCCCCCAATTCTCCCTGCCAATCAGGCCATGTGGCTTACCTGCACCACCAGCCACAGGGAGAGCAGTTGTGAAGAAGACTTTCTCTACAACAGGAGGCTGTGGCTTGGAAAGAAAAGCGGGGGGGGGGGATGTCGGGTTTAGCCTGTGAGGAGAGAGGTTGCAGCTCCCCATAGTAGTATAAAGATCACTGCAGAATACTCTGAGATCTTATAATCCTACACAACCCCCTCAAGCCTCTGGGACTTACCATTTGTTCCTGGTTCTGCAGTGTCCCAGTGGCACCATTTAAAATCCACTGGAGGTTTTGTTCGCCCATGATGATGCTGGATTGGAAAATGGCTGGGTTTTGTGAGGGGGCGATGGTAACCCTGGGATTGCTTGGTAGCTCGGGGCCCCCTCCCACAGGCACAGTCTGAACTCTGCTGGGCAGGACCTCAGGGACACTTGCAGCTGCTGGTCCAGAGGTGACCTCTGAGACTCCAGGAAGCCCAGCCGCCGTGGGCTGTGCAGAGCTCTGAAGGTGGTGCAAGAAGCCCTGGGGATTGGCTGCCAAAAGTGTACTGTTAGAAGGAGGCACTTCTGGAGGCTGCAGGAGACTGGCAGGGGTGCCGTACGCTGCTGGCTGAGCACCCGTGGATGCAGGAGGCAGTGCTTGGAGGGAAGGCTCAGAGATGCCAAGCTGAAGAACAAGCGGTAGAGATAAGGGTGCAGTCTCTGCTGATGCTGGCTGGGCTGCTGGAGCTAGCTGGGTATTGCCATCAAAACCTCCCATCAAGGCATCTGTCAAGTAAGCATAGGGACCATCAAATCCATCTGTGGCCTGAGATCTACCCTGGGAGAGGGTGTGCGTGATCCCTATGGAACCCAGGAAAACCACAGCTGTAGGCTCTCACAGCTGTATGGGAAAGATGCTCCTCTCTTAAACTTTGCTCTGCTTCCTTCCAAGAGGACACACTACTGCGTCTACACTGCTCTGGTAAGGCAGGCAATACATGCCAAATCGGTCGGCCTATGCAACATTTTCCTTCCAGGCAGTCCATCCCAAAGACCCCTCACTGCTCCCAAAGAACACCTTTCTTCATCAGAGCATTAGATGCATAGCACATGGAATCTCCCCTTCTGTTCCCAGATACACTTTCTCTAACTGCACTGGGATCTGAGGGGCTGCCAAGCCGGCTCTTCTTGAGCCTTGGACAGTCTGCTCAGATCTGAGCACGACTGCTAATACGATGTTGCCAAGTGAACTTGTACCTGTGTGCTGAGAGTCTTCCTGATTTGGAGGAGGCTCCGGGCTCTGGAACATCGACTCGAAGATGCTTGCTGGTGAGATTGTACTCAGGTCTTGTCCATGTGCCTACATAAAGGGAACAGTCGTAAGGCATCCCAGCTCAGTGATCTGGCGCCCAAGCTCAGCGCCAGGCAGCACTGGCTCTAGGCCCAGGTAAGACAACAAAGAGCAGGCTGTTTGCAGTACTCTGCTGGAAAAATCCAGTAAGCCAGCTTGCTTTCTGCAGCATGGTAGACAAATATCAATGACTGGGGAGCACAGGTCCTCCTCCAAAGAGATGGTAAGAGGCTACTTATATACCAGACACCCTCTACTGGGCTATTATAACCAAAGGCAAGAGATGCTTACTGGATCTGAATTATCCCGCACTTCTGAATCTGTGGACATAAGGCTTAAGTCGCTCAGGCAGAGTGAGTGGTTTGTATCCTGCAGAAGAGGAGAGGGAGCCTGAATTAAGCGAAGGAGCATTCAGAGTAAAGCAGGGGAACTGAGTGCCCCCTGCCCCATTCTGGCCAATCACATCCAACACAGCCAATGGTCCAGAAGGCCAAAATCTTCTGAACCCAAAATTATAGCCACAATTGTGAGTCCATCTCCGATGTCACACTTTTCAATAGCCATCAGACCTTCACTTCAGAAGTCAGCACTCACCAAAGATTCTTCTGGTTTTTGTAAAAGGGATTGCTCAATGAGAGTTTGGAAAATGGCACAAGTGATGACCCTGCCATGGGCTCTACAGTGAATTGCCCGATTCCAAGGAAGGAGCCAGCAACTTTAGAGAGGGCCAAATCAAAAGAAAACGGCATGGAGAGAGGGAGAAGATTAGCAAGTCAAAGTAAGAGGGATTTGACTTCCTTATTTTTATCAGTATGATTTTGAGATTATACACAAATAAAATGATTATTTACTTATACTTGTATGCCACTCAACTCTCAAATGACTGAGCAGCTCACAACAATCAAAGAAATTAAAATATTTATTTGAACTTATAGGCTCCTATAATGATATGAGGGAAAGACCTTGGGGGAACATGTGAAAAGAGATTGCCTAGGGAAGAGCCTTCCAATAAGAGCAGGCATAGCAGGCACAGTTGCACAGTGAGCAGAGCAAGAGGCTCCAAAGGAACCCTCCCCAAATTCTCAGGTTATACAAATGAGAGTGGGAGAATTGTACTTTCAGACTTGCAAGATTTGGTTAATGTAGCTGTACAATAAAGTAGAATGAGCTCATCTGGTATGTTTTCTGTCTGATCTCCCTGGTAAAGCTGATACTATCCAACAGCTATGAAATTACAATGAAATCAATAAAAAATAAAGATCAAAGGTCACAATTTGGGATCTTTGACCTTTATTTTTATTGATTTTATTCCTGTCAGCTTGATGTCATCTGCAAATTTGATGAGTTCCCTTTCTATCCCCTCATCTAAATCATTTATGAAGATATTGAAGATATCAACGCAGCTCCAGCAGTGCCCAGCCGCCTGGGATCAGGCCTGCGTGGGGCCCTCGCACACAACGTCCGCCTCCCCATCCCCATCCCCATCCCCATCCCAGGTGGTCAGGCGCTGCTGCTGCTGCTGCTGGAACTGTGCTGCCCGCTGGGTTCGGGGGCTTCTGCCCCTCGTGCTGTGCTTTGCAGCTGGCGGAGCCCCATGCAGACTTCTTCAGGATGCTGGGATGCCCACGCTGCTTCTCCCTGGACCTGTCCTGGCTTTGGCAGCATTTCCTGGCCCTGCAGTGCTCGCTGCACCTAGACCGCTTCAGCCGCTGACCGCTGGTGGGAGCTGGCTGAGTGCGGCTTCTTGGAGCAGCATGCCACCCTGATCAACCTGGCTTATGGCACTCTCCACAGCCCACTCTTCCCGGAGTTGAGTTGGCGGCGGGCAGCAATGTGGACACTGGGGGAAGCGGGGGGGGGGGGGGGGGGGCAAGTAGCAACCTTGTTCTCTGCTGGTGGGCCAGAAAAAGAAGCTGCCTGTGAGGGAGCACACAAAACAAAATAAAGGCACTCTGAGGATTCCCCCCACCAAAAAAAAGACCGACGGTCCTTCGCTCCGGATCTTGCGGCTTTTTCAGGGTTTTCTTTAAAAAAGAGTCTAATTGAGTCTAACCGTGGTTGATGCTTTGCCTTGGGGTGGGGGCCCTCAAATTGCATCCCACTGTGAACATCTCTCAGCCGTTTTGTGCGGAGAAAAACCTTGCACAGTAAAGAAAACCTTCTCGTGAGTGCAAGGCAATTAACAGCTTCTCAAAATTGGGAAGTTTTTCTTTACTGGTTTTTAAAAGGGAGACCTTTTCGGTGGCCAGCTGGCAAAGAAATCTCTCAGCCATGACTGGCGTCACTGTGGCTCCTGCCGGCTGGGCAGACAAATGGAGCAGCGGTGGCTGCGGCCTCGGTCTGGCGTGAGCTGCGAGCCTGGTCTGGGGAGATGGGGAGCAGTTCGCCCAGGTGGCTGCTGTGACAACCATGGGAGGAGTGCCCCTTCTCACCTGACAGCCCTTCCCCGCAGTTGCAGCCGCAGCACCCTGCTCCTGCTAGCATGCTGAGCCGGGCCGCAGGGCTGTCCGGGTCCCATCCCACGTGTTGCACCTTCCTCCCAGCTTTCGCCCGCGCTTCCGTGCCGTTTTTGAGCATGCAACACACGGGCAATCCTAGCTGCAGTTTCCTCATAAGCAACATTGACCGGGAGAGGCAGGGAAAAAGGCCAATGGTTCTCACGAGTGAACTGAGGCTCCTAAGTAGGATCGAGCCAGGGGTGGTTCTGTCTGCCGCTACTGCCGGTTGCTCTGCGCATGCACAGAAGGCAAAAACAATATGGCAGCGCCTATTGCGCCACTGAGAGAACTGGTTCGGGGGCATGGCCAACCTGGGTCACTGCCAGCGAGCCACCAAGTCACTACCTATTTTGCCGAACCGGTAGGAACCCACCTCTGCTCTGCATGCTTCCTGCCATGTAGATGCGATTCCATTAGGGACTACAGTTTGAGGTGATTACTAATCCATCTGGTGGTGATACTATCTGACACACATTTTTTCTATTTTATCAAGTAGTAGGTTGTGGTCTACTTTATCAAATGCCTTACTGAAGCCCAAATAAATTTTGTCCACAACAGTTTGCTGATTCACTAATTTAATCATCAAAGAATGTCAGTTGGTCCTACCTGAACTGTATGTCTCGAGGGTGGTGTGGGAGCAGTCACTGTATGGGTATTGTTACGGCCCAATTGCCTGGAGAGGAGGACACTCCCTCTGTCCCTCCGGGTGACTCCCCAGATCAACCGATGATTCGGAAGAAGGACCTGGAAGGGAAGAGAAGAAAAAAACCAATGGCAGCTTCCCTTCCTGAAGCCTGGATGGTCTGTGGTTGCTTACTCAAGCCTGGCGCTGGCGCCTGATGGGCAGGAAGTGACTGCTCCCACACCACCCTCGAGACATGCAGTTCAGGTAGGACCAACTGACAGTCTCCGAGGTGGGGTGTGGGAGGAGTCACTGTATGGGACATACCAAAGCTAGATGTCCATGGGAGGGATTATTGGGCCTGAGTCTCCTGAGTGCCCAGGACACCCTGAAGGACCCGCCTCCCGAAGGATGCCTCGGCCGAGGCATAGCTATCTAGCCGGTAATGCCTGATGAAGGGTGACGGAGAGAAGCAGGCTGCTGCTCAGCAGATGTCCTCGATGGGAGCCTGGGTGGCCCAGGCTGCTGCAGTGGCCGCACTCCTGGTGGAGTGTGCGGTCATTCCCAGTGGCACGGGCAGCCCTCGGGCCTCGTAGGCCTTGGAGATGGCCAACCTGATCCACCTGCTGATGGTGATAGGCGAGACCTTGGCGCCCTTGGATGAAGTGTGGAAGGAGACAAAGAGCCTCTCACCGCCTGAAGGGGGCTGTGCGCTTGAGATAGATGCGCAGGGCCCTTCTGACATCTAGGCGGTGCCAGGACCTCTCCCTCTCAGAGGATGGGTGAGGGCAGAAGTCCGGGAGAATGACCTCTTGCCCCCTGTGAAAGGGGGAATTGACCTTGGGCATGAAGGCTGGGTCAAGCCTGAGAACGACCCTGTTATTGTAAAAGGCATTAAGCTCGGAAATCCTCCTGGCCAAGGTGATCGCCACGAGGAAGATCACCTTGAGGGTGAGGAGTTGAAGGCTAACCTCCCTAAGGGGCTCGAAGGGCGGCTCCAGGGGAGCCTGGAGGACTGTGGGGAGATCCCAAGAGGGGAACCGGTGGACCACCGGAGGCCAGAGGTTGGCCTCCCCCTTGAGGAATCTTTTGATGACTGGTACCTGAGAAAGGGACTGGGAGCCCTCCCCCCTGAGGATGGTAGCTAGAGCCGAGACCTGTCTGCGTAGGGTGTTGTGCGCCGAACCTTTATCCAAGCCGTCCTGGAGGAAGTCCAATACCTGAGGTACGGAGGCTGATGAAGGCTCTACCTGCCTGGCTTGACACCAGCTGGCGAAGGCAGTCCACGTCGCGTCGTAAATGCGGGTGGTCGATCTCCTTCTGGAAGCCTCCAGGGTGCTGATGACTCTGAAAGAGATCTGGGACACCCTCAATTGTTCCCGCTCAAGCGCCAGGCGGTCAGATTGAGCCACTCTGGGTCTGGCTGGATCAGACTCCCCTGGCGCAGCTCTACCCTCTCCTGTGAAATACGCCAAAGAGGAAGGACCGAAAGCTCCACCAGGTCCGCAAACCAGGGTCATCGTGGCCAGTGCGGGGCTACTAGGATGATCTCTGCCCTCTCTGCCACTAGCTTCCTCACGACCCCTGGGATGAGAGGGAGCAGGGGAAAAGCGTTCAGAAGGCCTGCTGGCCACCTGCAGTGTAGTGCGTCGGTGTCTACCGCCCCCCCGGGTGAGAAACCGGGATATGAAATCCGGAACCTGTGTGTTCGATGGAGAGGCAAAGAGGTCTACCGTCGGCTGACCGAACGTCTGGCTGATCTGTGCGAAGATGCTGGGATGAAGTTGCCACTCCCCGTGGTCCACCGTTTCCCTGCTGAGCCAGTCTGCCTGCTGGTTCTCCACTCCGGAGATGTGCTCCGCCCGGATTGACAGGAGGTTCCGCTCTGCCCAGCACCCCAGGCGCTTTGCTTCATCGTGAAGAGCCACCGAGTGGGTGCCTCCCTGCTTGTTCATGTGCACCTTTGCCGCCACGTTGTCCGTCAACACCAGGATGTGTTGCCCCACGACCGTCTGTTTGAACCGGCGAAGGGCTAGGTGGATTGTCCTGAGCTCCAGTCAGTTGAGGTTCTTTCGCAGGTCCGTCGGTGTCCACTGGCCCTGGGCCAACTGGGACTGAAGATGCCCCCCCCCCAGCCGAACAGACTTGCATCCGTGGTGAGGTCCAGCCTGTCCGGTTCCCTGAAAAGAGACCCCTTCGACAGGGAGGAGGACCTCCACCAGTGGAGGGAGAGCAGTACCTGAGGGGTCACTAGGACCTTGAAGTTTGCGTCGGTTTTTCTGTTCCTCTGGTGAGGGAGAAGGAACCACTGCAGGTCTCTTGCGTGGAGACAAGCCCAAGGGGCGATCCTGATGTAGGATATGAGCTTCCCGAGGAGCCTGGAGAGGAGAGCTACGGGAACAGATCGAAGCCTACGAATCTCCTGGACTACTTCCACGATGCTGTCCCTGCGTTCCTGGGACAAGAAGACCCTACCCTCCACAGAATCGATAATGGTTCCCAAATGTTGGAGCCTGGTGGAGGGTGTCAGATGGCTCTTCTCGAGGTTGATCGAGGGTACTGATGGTGATAGCGAGGTCTCTCTCTGCGTGGGGAGCTGAGGGGGCTAAGACTAGGATGTCATCTAAGTAACAGTGGAGACGGACCGGAAGGGAATGGAGGTATGCCGCGGTCGCGATCATTACTTTGGTGAAGGTTCTGGGGGCCGAGGCCAGCCCCAAGGGAAGGGCCATGTACTGTAGTGGTCTCCCTGGTGGGAGAACCTGAGAAAACTGCGATGGTCAGGGGCGATCATAATGTGAAGGTAGGCCTCCGTGAGGTCGATGGAGGCTAGGAAATCCCTCTGCCTGACCCCCTCCAGGATGGATTTGAAGGAAGCCATCTTGAACTTGCCGTAAACTATTCTGGAGTTCAAGAGCTTGAATGGATGGGGAGGAACAAGCTCAAGCTCAATCCCTCCAAGACTGAGTGGCTGTGGTTTCCATCATCCTGATTTGTACATCTTGTTCCATCTTTGACGATAGGGGGAGAAATTTTAGCCCCCTCAGAGAAGGCTCGCAATCTGGGAGTCCTCCTGGATACGCGGCTTAGTATGGAGGAACACCTGACGGCCATGACCAGGGGGGCCTTTTACCAGGTTCGCCTGGTACGTCAGTTGCGCCCCTTCCTGGATCGGGATGCTCTGTGCACAGTCACCCATGCCCTTGTCCTTTCTCGCCTGGACTACTGCAATGCTCTCTACATGGGGCTGCCCTTGAAGAGCACCCGGAGGCTTCAGCTGGTCCAGAATGCAGCCGCGCGGGTTGTCATGGGGATACCTAGGTGCTCCCATGTTACACCCCTTTTAGGCGGCCTGCATTGGTTGCCGGTTGTTTTCCGGGTGCGATTCAAGGTATTAATTATGACCTTTAAAGTGCTCCATGGCTTAGGCCCAGGGTACCTGCGAGACCACCTACTGCCACCAGTAGCCTCCCACCGTCTAGTACGATCCCACAGAGTTGGCCTCCTCAGGGTGCCGTCGGCCAGACAGTGTCGGCTGGTGATCCCCAGGGGGAGAGCCTTCTCTGTGGGAGCGCCTTCCCTCTGGAATGAGCTGCCCCCAGAGCTTTGCATAATCCCCAACATCCGGTCCTTCCGACGCGCCCTAAAAAGTTGGCTTTTCCAGCAAGCCGGCCTGGCCTGTTAATTTTAACTTATTTTAAATGTATCGTCTTTTAAATTCGTTTGTTTTTTTGGATATGTATATAATTTTTTTTAAACTTTTGGAATGTGTGTTTTTTTAATGTTGTACGCCGCCCTGAGTCCTTTTGGAGAAGGGCGGCATATAAATCCAAATAAACAGAAACAGAAACAAGAGCTTAAGGTCTAGGATGGCTCTCCACCCCCCTGAACCTTTGGGGACTAGGAAAAGGTGTAAGTAGAACCCTGATCCCTTCTCCTCCTCCGGAACCGGTTCTATGGTGCTAATGTCCAGGAGGTGGCGGATGGCGTCACGCATGAGGGCGCGCTTAACCGGGTTCTTGGAGGAGGGAAAGGTGCGGAATCTACTGGGTGGAAGGGAACTGAACTCCAGATGGAGTCCCGATCTTATGGTTTGGAGGACCCAGGCATCCGAGGTGATGCCTTCCCAGCGGTCTGTGAAAAAGGAGAGGCGACCGCCGATGGGTAGATTCGATCCCGAATCACTTACCCCTGCGGAAAGAGCACCCCCCCTCAAAAGGGCCGCTTGCCTGCCTGCTGGGGTCTGAACCTCTCCCTGGAGAACTGCCTGTCCCCCTGTCTGGAGTACCTGGGGGCAGAGTACCTTTGTGTCTGGTTGTCCTGTTCCGGTGGTCGGTATGAGGCTCTCCTGGCGTATGGCATTGCTCGGTGGTCTGCGCGTCTGGTGGGGGACGGGAAGACCTTCCTCTTATTCTTATCCTCGACGAGGATGGGGTCCAAAGTGGGTCCGAAGAGCTTGTCTCCTGCGTAATCCGCCTCCGCCAGGGGCCACTTTGCCCGGAAGTCAGCCTGCCAATGACGAAGCCATAAAAGGCGTCTGGACACCACCGAAGATGTTAGGGCCCTGGAGGAATACTTTACCGCATCTAGGGTTGCATCAGCCGAGAACTGGGTCGCCACCAGCAGCTTTGTGTTCTCCTGCTGGAGCCTTACATCTGAAGCAGATGTCCTGTCCCAGATCTGCTCCAGCCACAAGATGGTTGATCTATTAAAAAAGGATGCGGTCACCGCCGCCTTGATGGCCCACGAGGTGGCCTGGAAGTTCCTCCGCATGACCAGTTTCGCTCTCCTGTCCTCTGCCTTGAGGCAGCGAGATGTCTCCTGTTATTACGGAGGAAGTGGAGGCCAAGGCTGCTACTGGAGCGTCCACGGAACGCACCTGGAAGGCTTGGTCAAAGGCTGCATTTAAGTTGTAGAATTTACGATCATTACTCCCAGGAGTGGGAAAGGAGCCCAGTTTGGTCCACTGGGACTTCAGCACCTCGAGGAAGAGGTCCAGGGTGGGAATCTCCTCCCTCTCCACCTGGGGCCTGTGAAAGGGGCCCTGCTTTTTCTTCCCTCCGCTAGTACTAGGGGTGGGAGTCTGACTAGTAGCTGGAGGAGGATCCAGGTCTGCTGTGGCCTTAGCCTTGCACAGAAGAGAACTGAACAAAGAGGGAGGGAACAACCCTGCAAAGGGGGGGTCTCAGGGGTCCTCATCTTCTGAAAACCTCAGATCCTTCTGTTCCTCCCCCCCCTGACTCTGAGCCCTTGCTGGCAGTGGAAGGTGATGAGTCCCGTGAGTCCCTGGGGACTGGAGACTCAGGCCTGGCTGTGCGATCCCGAGGAGCCCCACAGGTAGACCGGGCTCTGGCACCCTAAAATTGGTGCTGCATGCCCGAGGTGATGCCCACTGCTATGGCCCTGGCCAGCGCATTCTGGAAGCTTTCAGGCAGCTCTGGATAGGCTGGGGTAAGGATAGGGGGCCCCCTGTTGTCCCTGGGCTCAGGGGCCTGAGGGGCCAAACGCTGCCTGGGAGAACCCCCTGCCCTATGATCAAAGGGGTCCCCCCTCACTCCCGGTGACTGAGAGGGGGATAGAGGCGGGGACAGGGGGCTACGTTCTCTCGAACGTCTCTCTGGATCTGGAGAGCCAGGTTCCTGTGAGAGGGAAGGAGACCTGTGGGGGGAGAGTGACCTAGCTGGGGAGGGGCTGATGCAATCCCTAGCCCTCCTGCTGGTAACCTTGGCAGAAGGGGCCTCCTGCCTAGGCCTCTCACTTCTAGAGGATTTGGAGGAACACTTCCTAGGAAGTGAACTCCCCCTGGGCCTGCCCCCTTGGAGGGTCCCTCGCCCGGATCGGAAGGCCTTGGAGAGCTGGGAGCCCTTGCTCCTTTGCTCTGCGTGGCCTCCGCCATCGCATTACTCACAGTTGGATGAATTACCTCTCTCTCTCTCTGTCTCCGTGGCCTGGTCTCCCTGGGCCTCGTGGATCCGGAGCTCCTTCGGATCTGGACCCTTCCTGTACGTCCGCCGACCTGCAGACTGAGTGGAGACCACTGCACCGCCTGTGCTGGGCCCTCCCCGGCCGGCCGGCATGGAGCTCGGGCCCGACGATCCTCTACTTCCTGCGGTGCTGGGGAGCTGCGGCAACTGAGATCAGTTGCCTTGTTGCTCCGCACGTGCGCCCTGCTGTCCTCAAAATGGCGACCACTGGTCACATGGTCCGATGCCTAGAGCGGTTCCGGCTGAACCGCTCCTTCTTCTTCTCGCTGCCTCCGGAGTCTTCGTGGGTCCGATGGCCTCCTCTTCTCCTCCGGACGGCAGCTGGCGACGAGGCTTGGCTTTCGCCCCCACCCCCCACCGGGAGCCGGTGTTGCGGGGCCTTCGGGCTGCAGCGGGCACGGAAGCACCTAGGCAGCCAGGCAAAAGGGCGCGAAACCAAGGCAGAAGAGGCTAAAGGTAAAGTAGCTAGAGAAAAAACCTGTAAAAACTAGAAATGAAAAAAAAAAATTCTACAAAAGTACTGAACTCTATCTAAAATTACTGGAGAGTCACTGTATAGCTCCTGTTAGGCCGAAGACTGAGGTTGATCTGGGGAGTCACCAGGAGGGACAGAGGGAGTGTCCTCAGATTTACCTCAGTCTCCAGGCAATTGGGCCCTAACAATACCCATACAGTGACTCCTCCCACACCCCACCTCGGAGACTGCAGCAAGATTTGTCTGGCATGATCTGTTTTTGACAAACCCATGTTAGCTTTTGATTATAAACATGCTTGTCTCTAGGTGATCACATATTTGATGATTATTTGTTCCAGAAAAGTCTCCCTGCGTTTAAAAGCCCATTGCCTTTAATCATTACCCCATATTGGCTGTCACTGATAGAGCAGTGTATAATAAATCATATCTAGATTTGGAAGCTGCTTGGAACAGAATTATATTCAGGGAAGCCACCAGTGTGTGAATTCACAGAAAAAAGGAAGGTCAAATAAAGTGGAATGATGATGAGAAAGTGGCTGTGGATAAAGGGAAATCAGCATCCAAGAGAATAACTGTTAGTAAACTGTTTAATAAGTAGAGAGAAAGATAGGATGTAGTAAAAAAGACAAAGTAATGGCTAAATTAAACAAGCAGGAAAATGCAGAATGTTTTTGGTGTGAAGAAAAAAAACTGTTTTGAAGGTAGATCCAAGAAGATAAACAAAGAGCAAAGTGAAATGAAATTAAAAATAAAAATGATGAAATTAGTTGGGATGCAACTGAGGTTATGATGAAAGTCATATTTTGGAGTTTTCTATGGAAACTATAGTGAGAAATATATATGCTTGTCTTGTTGTATTCGGGTCTTTTCCCATGTAAGATGTAAGATAGAAGATAGATAGATAGATAGATAGATAGATAGATAGATAGATAGATAGATAGATATAGATGTAGATATAAATGAAATTCAAATAAATGCTGCAATTGTTAATGTCCAAGAAAAAAAATGAATGAAAAGGAAAAATTAAATAGTAAGCATGCTGAGAAATTGTACATAAAGGATGTGGATGAGGGATTCAACCGGAAGCTCTCCAGCTGGACAGCCGTGGGGGATGTGAGCTCTGAAGAGCCTCACATGGACCCTGTCTGACAAGCCAATTCCAAGATCCTTTTTTGGATCAGAACCTCCCTGTAAGGGGGGGAGGTGGGAATGAAGGAGGGGCAGCGTCTCATCAGACCCAGAGGGAGTGCAACAGGTCCCTCGTAGGTCGGAGGTTTGCTCTCTGAATCGGAGTCGTGGCAGCAGCATGGCTGCACACGAAGGCCAAAGCAGGAAGGTGCAGAGGCGAGACGCAAGCCTGATAAGAAGATCTATTATTAACTCACAGTTATAAATCAGAATTTGGAAAAGGCAAAGAATCTGGAGAACATGAATAATATTGACGTTTTAAATACAACTATTAAAAAAGGAAAATGCTACTGATATAAACTAGTTTGGATATGCTTCTCCTTCTTTTTATTTATACTGTACCATTACTTCCTCAGACATCCTATTGGTTTTCCTGTAGATATGTATTGGTGACCCATTTCTATCCAATTCGAAGGCTGGGCTGAGCTCCGAGCTTGGCAATTTGGTTGCAAGGGTTTTCGTCACCATTCAAGGAGACATCATCAGTGGGCTCTGAATTATGCTCATCTGTCAGAGCACTGGATTGACAGACTGTCAGTTGGTCTTACCTGAACTGCATGTCTCCGAAGTGAGGCGTGGGAGCAGTCACATATGCGTATTAACACAGCCCTTTTGCCCTGGAGGCTGAGGTAAATCTTGAGGCCACACCTCCGTACCTCCTCTGACCTCCCAGATTAACCGATGGTCGTAGCAAAGAACCTGGAAAAGGAAGGGACGGATGAGAAACACACACATCCTTCCTGCCTGGTCCCTGACTGACCGCTGAGCTAAGTCAGGCCCCTGGCGCGGGGCGCCCTAACGGGGGGGGGGGGGAACTGACTGCTCCCACGCCACCTTCGAGACATGCAGTTCAGGTAAGACCAACTGACAGTCTCCGAAGTGAGGCGTGGGAGGAGTCACATATGGGACATACCAAAGCTAGATGTCCTTGGGAGGGATCAATGGGCCTGAGCCCCACGAGAGTCTAAGACTCCCTGCAGAACCCTTCTCCCGAAGTCCTCATCTGTGGAGGCGTACGCGTCTAGTCGGTAATGCCTAATGAAAGGCGATGGGGAAGACCAAGCGGCAGCCCTGCAGATCTCCTCGAGGGGAGCCTGAGTGGCCCAGGCCGCTGAGGTGGCCGCACTCCTGGTGGAGTGTGCGGTGATGCCCCCTGGAACCTGGAGACCTCGTGCCTCGTAGGCTTTGGAAATGGCCGCTCTGATCCACCTGCTAATGGTTGCCGGAGAAACCTTGGCTCCTCGGATGGAATGCTGAAAAGAGACGAAGAGGGCCTCTGAACGCCTGAAGGGCGCCGTGCGCTTCAGGTAGATGCGCAGGGCTCTTCTAACATCCAGCTGGTGCCAGGATCTTTCTCTATCCCTGGACGGCTGAGGACAGAAATCCGGCAGGACTATCTCTAGTCCTCTGTGGAATGGGGAGTTGATCTTGGGCATGAACGTGGGATCCAGTCTGAGGACGACCCGGTTCTCCAGGAAGGAACAGAGGTCCGCCCTGCTGGAGAGCGTGTTGAGCTCAGAAACTCTCCTGGCTGAGGTGATGGCAACCAGGAAAACGACCTTAAGGGTCAGGAATTGGAGGGAGACCTCCCTCAAGGGTTCGAAGGGTGCCTCCGTTAGTGACTGGAGGACCGTGGGAAGGTCCCAGGTAGGGAAGCGATGGACTACGGGGAGCTTCAGATTTGCCGCTCCCTTAAAGAAACGCCTAAGGACCGGATGTTGGGACAAAGGCGGGGAGTCCACCTGCCCCAGGACCGTGGAGAGGGCAGAGACTTGCCTCCTGAGGGTGCTGGGTGCCAGACCCTTCTCTAGGCCTTCCTGTAGGAAGTCCAACACCTGGGGCACAGAGGCCGAAGTCGGGACAAGGCACCAGTCCGCGAAAGCGGCCCAGGAGGCGTTGTAAATGCGAGTGGTGGACTGCCTCCTGGATGCCTCGACGGTCTTAATGACCTCCGCGGAGAAGTGTGCTGCTCTCAGTTGTTCCCGCTCAATCGCCAGGCGGTCAGCTGGAGCCACTCCGGGTCTGGATGTTCCAGGGACCCCTGGTGAAGGGACATCTCCCCTAGTGGGAGCTTCCAGTGGGGGGCTGAAGACAGCTCCACCAGGTCTGCTAGCCAGGAGCGGTGTGGCCAGAAGGGAGCCACTAGCACCATCTCTGCTCTCTGTCACTAACTTCCTCAGGACCCCGGGAATGAGGGGAAGGGGAGGAAAGGCGTAGAGGAGACCGGATGGCCATCTGCAACAAAGAGCATCCGTGTCCATGGCGCCTCTGGACGGGAACCACGACACTAAGGTTGCGAAGAGATCCATCATTGGGCGTCCGAACCTCTCGCAGATCTGTAGGAAGGTGTCGGGGTGGAGCTGCCACTCTCTGTTGTCGACTGTCTCCCTGCTGAGCCAGTCCGCCTGCTGATTCTCTGTCCCCGAGATGTGTTCTGCTCTGATGGATCGGAGGTTCCTCTCTGCCCAGTTCCCCAATCGGAGGGCCTCGTCGCGTAGAGCCTTGGAGTGGGTGCCTCCCTGTCTGTTCACGTGGGCCTTGGCTGCCACGTTGTTCGTCAGGACAAGGACATGCTGGTCAGTCACCGTAGCCCTGAAGTGGCGTAGGGCCAGATGGATGGCCCTCAGCTCCAACCAGTTGATGTTGTTGCGTAGGTCGGTTGGAGTCCAGCGGCCCTGGGCTATCTGGGCCTCCAGGTGAGCTCCCCAGCCGAACAGACTCGCGTCCGTCGTGAGTACCCTCCTTGCTGGTTCTCTGAAGAGTGTCCCCTTGTCTAGGGCTGGGGTCAACCACCAACGGAGCGATAGGAGAACTTGGGGTGACACCCGGACCTTGAAGCTGGCGTCGCTTGTCCCGGCTCTCTGGTGTGGGAGCAGGAACCGCTGGAGCTCCCTGGCATGGAGACGAGCCCAAGGCACGATCCCTATGCAAGAAATGAATTTCCCAAGGAGCCTGGAAAGAAGAACTACAGGGACAGAGCGTAACTTGCGTATCTCCTGAACCAGCTGGACGATGCTGTCCCTACGCTCCCAGGAGAGGAAGACCTCTCCAGACACTGAATCTATGATGGACCCTAGGTGTTGGAGTCTAGTAGTAGGGGCTAGGTGACTCTTCTCAAGATTGATCGAGAACTCAGGGACCTTAGCGTGTTGATGGTGAGACCCAGGTCCTGCCTCGCCGTGTCTGGAGACCTGGCTAGGACTAGGATGTCATCCAGGTAACAATGGAGACGGACTGGGAAGGAACAAAGGTGACCCGCGGCCGCGGCCAGCACCTTGGTAAAGGTCCTGGGAGCAGAGGCCAGCCTGAAGGGGAGGGCTCTATACTGGAAGTGGCTGCCCTCGTGGGAGAATCTGAGGAATCTACGATGTTCTGGGGCGATTCTGATATGTAAATAAGCCTCCGTGAGGTCGATGGAAGCCAGGTAATCGCCCTGCCTGATGCCCTCTAGGATGGACTTCAGCGAGGCCATCTTGAACCTACGGTAGACCACTCTGGAGTTGAGCAGTTTAAGGTCCAAGATGGCCCTCCACCCCCCTGAGCTCTTGGGAACCAGGAACAGGTTCGAACAGAATCCAGAACCCTTCTCCTCCTCTGGTACTCTCTCTATAGCCCTGATGTCCAACAGGTGCCTTATGGCCTTGGCCATAAGGGCCCGTTTGGCCGGATCTCTGGAGGAGGCGAAGGTGCGGAATCTATTTGGGGGTTGCGAGCGGAACTCCAGCTGGAGCCCAAGTTTGACCATCTGGAGGACCCACTCGTCCGAGGCGATGCGATCCCAGGCATCCGCAAATAAAGAGAGGCGACCGCCAATGTGGTGATCCCCGCAAGGATCACTTGAACCTGCAGAAAGGACAGCCGCCCCCTCCTCGAAAGGGCCGCTTGCTCTACTGCTGACCTCTGAATCTGTCCCTAGAGAACTGCCTGTCCCCCTGCCTGTGGAACCTGGTAACCGGGTACCTCTGATTCTGGGGGTCCGTGTCAGGCGGGCGGTAAGATGCTCTCCTGGGGTATGGGGCCGGTCGGTGTTCTGACCTCCTGGTCATGGACGGGAGACCTTCCGCTTGTTCTTGTCTTCCACCAGGATTGGATCCAGTGACGAACCGAACAGCTTGTCCCCGGTGTAGTCGGCTCCTGCCAGGTGCCATTTAGTTCGAGACTCCGCCTGCCAGTGGCGTAGCCACAACAGGCGCCTGGAAGCTACAGAGGATGACAAAGCTCGAGAGGCATACTTAACTGCATGGCGTCCGCCGAGAACTGAGTGGCTGCCAGCACCTTAGAGATGTCTTGCAGTAAACGCACCTCTGTGGGCGAGGTCCTGTCTCTCAGTTGTTCCAGCCACAGCACTGTTGACCTGTTAAAAAAGGAGGCGGATGCAGCCGCCCTAATGGCCCAGGATATAGCCTGGAAGGACTTACGCAAGATCATCTCCGCCTTTTTGTCCTCTGCCTTGAGGCAGTTGGCAATGTCTCCAGTCACCACCGCAGAGGCATAAGCCAGGCTGGCAACTGGCGTGTCCACCGAAGGTACCTGCAGAGCTTGGGCGAAGGTAGAATTGAGATTATAGAATCTACGCTCATTGCCCCCCGGGTTGGGAAAGGATCCTGGCTTAACCCACTGGGATTTAAGCACCTCTAGGAACATCTCTGGAGTAGGGATCTCCTCCTTTTCCACCTTGGGCCTGTGGAAGGACCCCTTCTTAATCCCCCCGCTGGTGCTGGGGGTGGCAGTTGTAGGAGTGGACTCTGGAGGAGGGTCCAGATCCGCTGTGGCCCTGGCCTTACGGAGTAAGGAACTAAAAAGGGAGGGGGGGAAGAGCCTGGTAATGTTGGGCGCATCGGGGGCCTGGGCATCTTCATCCTCAGAGAACCCCACCTTCTTCAACTCCCCCTCCTCCAAATCCGAAGCCTCACTGGCCGTGGAGGGGGAGGGTGACCTGGGCTCTCTGTTGGAGGTGTACCTGGGGTGATCCTGATGTCCCCTGGACTGGTCCCGGGAAGACCTACTCCTGGCACCCTGTGACTGGTGCTTCATCCCAGAGGCAATCCCCTGGGCTATGGCCCTGGCTAGCACCTCCTGGAAGCTATCAGGAAGCTCTGGGAGGGAGGAGTGCAGCTCTGGGGGTATCAGCGGCTCTCCTGGATCAGGGGCCTGTGGTGCCAGTTGGTGGCTAGGCTGGCTGGAGACCCTGCGCCCAAAGGGGTCTGGTCTAGTCTCAGGTGGATGGCCAGGCGATAGGGGGGGGGGGCGACATGGAGCTATGCCCTCTTCCTGAGCCCTCTGGAGAGCCAAGGGGGCCACCTGGACCTCTTCCAAGGCCGGGAGCCTGCGGGGGGAGCGAGATTTGGAAGGTGAGGGGCTGATGGTGGCCCTGAATCTTCTGGAAGAAGCCCTGGTTGCCCGAACCTCCTTCCCAGAGGTTCCGTTCTTATGGGCCCTGAGGTGGCCTTTCTTGGCAGGGGACCTCCCTCTGGTGACTGGGGGAACCCTCCTGGAGGTCCCCTCGCCGGGATCCGCATCCCCTGTGGATCTGGTCCTGGCCCCCCACTCCTCACCACCTCCGCCATCGTACTCACGGTTCTGCTGGTCACCAACCTCCTCCCTGTTAGCCGGCTTCGACTGTGGGCTCCGAATCCCCTACAGTCTTCTCTGCCATCGATCCGTGGCCCAAATTGCCGGCAGGCACCGATCCACGGCCCTCCCCGGATTACCGACAGAGTTCAGGCCCTTCAAAGCCTCTTCCGGCTTCGGCGGTGCTTTCTGAGCGCTCTCGGCGTCCGTAGGAGGAAGCCGGTCACGCGCTCACCCATGTGCTCAAGATGGCAGGGCAAGATGGCGGCCGCCGATCTGCGGCCTGATCTCCTGTAGCTGGGGAACGTTGAGGCGATCCCTGCTGGATCCCTGATCCCCCGAAGTTCTTCGCCCGTCTTCTGGACGCCGGGCAGCCGTTCCACGCGCTACACGTGGCGCGGAGGCTTTTTCCCCTTTTACGCGACCATCCAGCCGCTTGGGGAGCGCGCGCTAGCAGGCGGAAGGCTCTGCGCTAGCTGCGCTGAGCACAGTAGAGGAGGGGTGCAGTATCCAGCAGCAAAGGAAAAAGGTAAGGAAGAGAAAAAAGCAAAAATCTGCAAGCTAAAATTCCTAAGTCTTCGAAGTGAGGGAGAGTCAGGAAAAAACACTCCTGGCCCGAAGGCTGAGGTTAATCAGGGAGGTCAGAGGAGGTACGGAGGTGTGGCCTCAAGATTTACCTCAGCCTCCAGGGCAAAAGGGCTGCGTTAATACCCATATGTGACTCCTCCCACGCCTCACTTCGGAGACAAGCAAAATTCAAAGTGCACTGAAGATGTCTCCCCAAATTCTGATGAAGCGTTTGCAACTAAATTGCCAAGCTTGGAGCTCAGCCCAACAGCCCAACTACCAACTCGAGCTACTTATATTAAAATACATTTCAATTCAAAGGCTGTTCATTGAGCCTTTAAAGCCTCCTGTGCCTCAGCTCAACTGCCAGACCCTTTCCACCCCTCACAATACAGCTCGACCCACTCAAAGTATTCAGTCAGAGAGGAATTGCAGAGGCGTTGCCCAGTGTTTCAGGTAAGGGTTAGTGACACACCTTTCCTTTTGTGGCCTTCGTATCGTGCAAGATCTTGCCTCCCGAGGGTCAAGATGCTTTTAATCTCCTGGACTCCAGGGAGATACCCAAGCCATAGGTTCACCATCACGGCTATAGGATGAAGGCTGCCGTAAGTAATAAATTGTTTAGTGGCTGTCAATGTTCCCTCTAAGGTGCGCGGCTGCGCGGGCACGCACGTGGCAAGAAAACACCGCGCAGCAGTTTTCAACTGCCGCGCAGTGATTTCTATTGCCACAGGCTCCGGAAGCTGGGGAGGTCCTTTGCAGGCAGCTACAACGGGCTGCCCGCAAAGGACTTCCCCGGACTTGCTTTGATGAGCACGGGGCGACTGAGGGTAGTTGTGAAGCCCCACAGCCCCCGCCGCCACCGGAATAACTGCTGCCAGCCACCTCCTCCTCCTCCTCTAACAGTACTGCCGGATTTGGCGCCCGGCGCTGTGGCTGACTTAAAGCCAGCAAAGCTCCAGCCGGCATCCCCGCGCGTGGCAGCGCCGCCTCCCCTCCGCTCGGAGCACCTGAGCTCAGTGCCGCGTTACCCCTGTCCCCCCCCCCCCGTGCTTTTGAGGAGCCATGAGGCTGCGGGAGCCAGTAGGAAGGCGGGGGGGGGAGCAGGGGGGGAAAAAAGCCTCATGGCTCCTCAAAGGCCCTTCTCATCTTGGTTGACAAGCTTGTTTGTCAATGCAATGCTGAGAACTGGAAACTCTACTCTGACCACAGTCTTACTCTTTCCTCTACCCAGTGGATTCCCCTGCCAGTATTCCTGATTGTTCTCCTTGTTATTCATTCAGTTCTAGCTAGATTTTCTGTAGATCCTGCTGGAATTAAAAGAATAAAGTTGAGATTACGCAGTAAAGCCTTAGTTGTATAGACCCCCATACAGGCACACAAGCAATGGGCAAAATCTGAAATTGGATTTTGCTCCAGAATAATAGACAATCTGTTTGGTAAAGCAGATTGGAGAACCATTGCTTCTGAACATTTGCAAATGTGGTATCCCCTGCCCATGTGTTTTGTCTCACGTGTTGGTAGAAATCTAAGGGTCTTCCATGACTGGTACTTAAAATTGGCATTATTTGCAAATATTTTATAAATTTTGTTTAATCTGCAATGGCTCTAAAGGCAGTCAAAAAAGAAAAAATGTGAGCATTTATTTAATTAGATTTCTAGACCGCCCCCTCTCCCCGAAGGGACTCATCACACATCATACATTCCAACCAAAAATTAGTTTTGGTTGAAAAGTCAGAATCGGGATGAGCCGTGGAGAATGGTATAAAGAAATAGTGTTTGATATTTGTTAAGCAAAAGATATGCTAAAGAAAAAATTACAATATAAAGCTACTAATATAGCTAAAATTGGAGCAGTATAGTTGAGGCAAGAAAACATGTGAATGGTGCAAACAAGAGCTCTCATCAAAGCAGCATTGAAATTATAAGCAGGCAAAAAGATCAGCAAGAAAAGGATTTGGATATTTATACTGATGGATCACACAAGTCACATTTAGCAAATTGTGTTAGCAAAGAATGCTGAAATACAAAATTGCCACCTAGATACTATAATTCAGAGGAAGGATGGGTTATATAGTAGATTTTCATGACTTTGCCAGAAGTCAGAAAGTGGTATCACAAGCAGGGGCCTTAGAATGCATGGCATAGATTCTGCCAGGATGGTTTACACGGTGTCCAACGTTTTAATTTATGTTTAATGAAAAACTTTAAAAAAAAGAGGAGGTGATAAAGATGTCCCTTGGAGACACGGAACTTGTTGACAATGTTCCCATTCATTCTTTGGGGAAAATGTACTCAAAATTTGACAATGTAAGTGCATAGTTTTGCCTGCTAAAATCAATTACCTATCCTATGATCCAGAGAATGATTTTGTCGAATAAAACATTTTGGATGAAGAAATGATTGGGTTGATGGGCAATCTGAAGAAGAAAGAGACATAAGAGGGCCTTAGATACTACTGCTCAGTCAGAAATCTTCAACTTTACTACAGTTGGAAAGCAGTAAAAATTCCAATGTTGGCAAATAGCTGGGTGTGTGTGTGTGGAATCACTTCGCGGAATTGCAGTTTGAAGGAATGGAAAAAGGAAAACCATTGAACTTGCACTACTGAGAAGATGAAGGGATATCAGGTTGGATACTTCTAGAGGCTATGCCAGCGAGAAAGAGGAAGACGAGGGATGAGGAGGAAAAGGAATTGCCAATCCCAGAACAAAGTAGTGATCATGCTCAGTGACAGGATAGGTTTTCCTCTGATCATAAAACCCAACCTTCAAGACATAACCTGAAGCACCATGTTTCCTAGATATGGGTGAAATTGGATACTTTCTTCAAACCAATCCTTAATATTGGCTTTTTCATGATTAGAAATAAAGTTGAGTTGGTTTCTCAGATAAAAGTGTGTTCGTTGTGGTAAAAAAATCACAATGAATCAATGAATAATTGGCTTTATAGAAATTCCATTCTCAACTGGTCCGGTCAATCAAAGTTTCACAATAAGTCGCTTTAATGACTGTTCAAAATTATCACAGATCCAGAATGAGCGCGTTAGTCTGTAAAGCACCTGGTCATTGCAAAATATCATCCCTCCCCCTCATCACATGACCACATTTTGGGTGCCTGGTAACTGGCTCATCTTTGCAATCGGTTGCAGTATCCCATGGTCACATGACTGTGATCTCTGATATATATATTTTTGCCGGTTTCTGGCAAAAAACTTCCATTCAAAAGAATGACTTCACACTTTTTTCCAGCATTTGGTTAACAATGGTAGATTTGCTTAATCACTGCAGTGATTTACTTAATGATCACTGTAAAACATGTTGCAAAACCCGGTACATTCACCTGGGTGCCTTAACTTACCAGAATTTCAGGAAATCCAGTCCCAAATGCAGTCTAAAGTCAAGGACTACCTATATCGATCTTAATTTTTTTATATGATCCAAAATCCTAGCATCAGAAAAAAAATATTATTATCCTACAGTACTGCTCATATCTAATTATCAACCTGTTTTGGAGCAGAGTATTGCTTGACATTCATAGTTCCTTGTGAAATTTTGGCTGCAAAGATTGCGGGAGCTGGACTTCTAGAAAAGATTAGAGTTTTGCTGATGCAGTTACCCATGAAGCCCCCCAATGTTTAACTGAACTAAACACTCACCTCAGAGAGATTGTTGTTGGAGAACAAAGTGTATGAGGATCCTTTTTCATGTCCTTTCATGTGACTTTTGAGGCTATACTGTGTGCTAAAGGCCTTTTCACACCCATTGCTGGGACAAAAGAAAGGTCTCTCACCTACAGTGGAAGAAATCAACAGATGGATCAATCAAACCAAAGATACAAGTCCATCAATCTCTGGATTCCAGCAGATCCACAATTTTGAATACTTACAACAGACATATTTCTAAATTCACTGCAGGGGATGAGAACTAGGCTCTTAATAAGCAGAATCCTAATGTAGTAAATTACAACACCCTTATCAAAACTAGTAGGCCCTGTCAATGTTCACCAAACATGTTTACTTTCTTAAGCTCCGTAAAAGAATTCAGGGGTCAGAAGTCCTCCAGGTCTTACCAGTGTGTGTCCTGACATGTGTCTTCAGATGATGGCTAACAGCAAAGGCTTTCCCACAGCCATCATGGTCACACCTATGGGAGAAAGCAGGGAGACTTACAGCATCACCTTTGCAACCTTGCAGTGTGCCAGCTTCAGCTCCATTCAGGCAAGCTGGCTTTGTAAGAGCACTTGTGACAGTGATGGTTGGTTGCTAAGCTGAGTAACAACAATATATGTGTTATGGCCACAAAAAGGGCAAATCAGTTTTAGGCTGCATCAAAAGGAATGAAAAGGTAAAGGCGTCCCCATGGGTTTTATCCCACAAGCTGTGACTGACTTTAGGGAGCAGTGCTCATCTCTGTTTTTTAAGCCAAAGAGCCAGCGTTGTCTGAAGATATTTCTGTGGTGTGCCCAGCATGACATCAGCACAGATTGAACGGTGAAAAGGAATGTTTCAAAATTAGGAGATTTCCTCTCCTCGGGTCCTATCTTGAGTGCTAGAAGAGGTTTAGAAATGGATGAAACCCACAAAGACACCGAAGAAGCTTTAGCTTTGAAGAGAAGACTAGGGGATAGAATAGAATTCAAATACTTATATTCTCTATTGGTTTGGAGAATAGGACATGGACCAACAAATTTAAGCTACAGGGGGGGCAGATTCCAGTTGAGTATTTTAATAAGAAAAACACTTTTACAATGGACTGAATTACTCAAAAAGAGGTGGTGGTAGAGAGGCGGTGAAGGAATTCTGCCTTTCCTTCAGGAACAAAAGTGGCTTAGATGGCAATTTTTCTTGATATTATCCTCACATCCCCATGTGGTAGGCTGGGCTGGGAGAGTGTACATGCCACAGGTTTCCCACTAACTTTCTACAATAAGGGTGAATTGAGGTTGAGTTTGCTGGTCTTAACCTAACACCTTAACAACTATGCCACTGGATACAAGGAGTAGATATTAGATATAAAACATTTTAACCTAGATTTCTTCGTTGAGCAAGGGATTCAATTTAGTGGCCTAAATGGCCCCATCAACTCTGGAATTCTCATGCAAATGAACAGAAATATGCAATAAATATCTTGCATCTGCTCTGAAAGCATTGAATTGGCTCTAGGTCTGCCATGTGTGAATGGCAAGACCAACATGGTAGAGAAACTGGATTATCTTCAGTGTCTAAGTGCCTTCTTCCACAGGCATCAACTCCTTAGCTGAGATGACATGAGACCCTCTTGATGGTGTGCACCTATTATGGACTATTTAGAGGGCAACCTGAGGACATATGCGTATGTGGCTCCAGCTACTGACATTTCTATTAGCCTAAAGCAGTGATGGCTAACCTTTTCCGAACTGAGTGCCTAAAGCTCAAGCACATGCCCGAACCCCCAAAATACAATGGGTGCGCTGCTTCTGTGCATGCGCCCCACCCCTGCTCATGCACGCACCCCC
This sequence comes from Natrix helvetica, assembly GCF_964273705.1. NCBI lineage: Eukaryota > Metazoa > Chordata > Lepidosauria > Squamata > Natricidae > Natrix > Natrix helvetica. The sequence continues at coordinate 27,195,447 of NC_138560.1, forward strand.
TGCATGCACTCTGCCCCCACACATGTGCTCTGCCATCGACGCACACTGCCCCCTCACACATGTGTGGGTGCCCCCCCCAAGGATACCAGGCAGAGACCCGAAGATCAGCTGGCTGACAGGAGGTGCCCGCGCATGCATGGCAGAGCTGAACTGGGGCGACAGCTTGCGTGCCCACAGAGAGGGCAACGCATGCCATAGGTATGCCATCACGGGCCTAAAGTATATGAAGCTTTCAGGAGCTGCTTAAGGCATATGCATTCATCCATGAATTTGGTCACCAAAGCACTGCCAGTCTGGCCTGATTATTCCGTGATATAAAATTAGGGAACACATTTAACTTCGGTTTTCATGAATGATCGTTTATGAGTTTTCTTGTAAATTGTTTGCCTTAACCTGCATGCAGGGCCACCTCTTTCTTTTGTGCCCACCAAACTAATGGTTGAGATGGGGAGGTAAAGCAGGACTCCAATATTAATCTCGGAATATGTGTGGGTATGTTGGGACCAGTGAAAGTCAGCTCATCAAGTCAACTGAAACCAAAATCCAAGAGAAGTTTTGACGCTTCTGAGCTTTTGCAAAAAGGGACATCTCTGCATCAAGCTGATCTTCTCCACCTGAATAAGAGTAAAACTACTTGTTTTTCTATGGCAAACTAGTTAATGTTGAGTGACACTGAACAAATGAATCTGTGCACTCTGCCAGACAACTGAACATTTGCCAGAGGGGTACACACTGGAAATGTGTTTGGGAATTTACACATTATAGGCCTCAGTGAATAAACTGCTTCCAAAAAGTCCCAGCAGAAAGGCGGTACTCTGCCTTTTTAAAACCCTGCAAAGGGTCCAGGATAGATGCAGCAACCAGACCACTTACCTGAATGGCTTCTCTCCAGTGTGAGTCCGAATGTGTTTCCGCAGATCACTGAGGGTTGTAAAGTACTTGCTGCAACCTTCTGACTCACAGTTAAATGTTTTCCCCGTATGAAGCCTCTGATGGGCTTTTAACCTAAAGAAGAAGGGGGTTGGAGAATGTCTCTTCTGCTCCAAGACATGCCCTGCAGTGAAAGAGCAAGGCCCATCTGACATGATTACGGATTTGGGCCAAGGTTCTACACACTGAAAACACCCATCAAAGCCAACATTTTAGAGGAAGATATTGTGTGGGTGATGTACATCAGGTATAAATTCTGCAAGAGCAACAAGCACTGATGTGAGAGATCTGGGGAGTGGGCACAGGGCAGAGTAAAATATATTTCATCAGGGCATTAGTCCATTCAACCAGGAGTACCCATTTCTCTCTCTCTCTCTCCATGTGTAAGCAGTAATTTCTCCTGATGAATATGAGATTTCCAAAATTCATCCTCTTACCTGTACAATGTATTGAAGGCTTTTTCACAACCTTGAACATCACACTCAAAGGGCTTCTCCTTGGTGTGCACCCGGACATGGATTTTCAGGCTGTAAGATGTCAGAAAGGCCTTCCCACACCCCTCCTGATTGCACACAAAGGTGTACTCCCCACGGTGGGTCTTTTGGTGGGTGCGCAGGTTGCCTGCAGTGCTGTAGGTACGAGGGCAGCCCTCAAATGTGCACTGGTAGCGCTTCACCTGTCAGAAAAACAAGCATAATTCAAATCAATAATGGCCCAATCCATTTCACAGAGCTACTAGAAGAGAAACTAAATGTTTCAGTTCAGGAGGCAGCAAAAGCAGCACTGTTTCCATGTTATGCAAATATAGCTGTAAGCTCTGATTAGAATCAGAGGAGATCCTTCTTTGTTCGTGTCCATAAACAGTCCTATGACCCTGCCCTTTGCTTGTGGATTAGGGGGCACAATAAGGACTTTTAGATTCAGAAGAGCACGCAAGAGAAATGTGAGCTCTATGCTAAAGTAGGCTCCCCAGCTTTTCCTTGTAGGTTATTTTATGCAACTTTAAGAAATGTATAGATCACTTCACTTGAGAGCTATCCTAAATGTCTTCAGTGAATGCAACTGACATTTTAACAGCATCAATATAATATAAAAATAGTGAACGTCATGAATCATCAAACACCAATTACAATGTAAATGTTGTATCATAACACTGCATATGAATCATCATTTACCCCTTATAAATATGTTTCGGCCAGTTGCATAGTGAAAATGAGACTCATTCCAGACTTCTTAGAAATTTTTTAAAAAGTCTACTTATGGGGATGAATAGAGGACACATGAACTTGACATTACTGTGACGATGAGGAAGATCTACAGGAAACTATAATTAGGCTTTACTGTACCCAGTAAAAGTGATTTGTTCATAGCTGACATTATAGCCCAAAGAATACATATACAAATACATTCATAGAATATAGTTAAGGTTTCCTTGGAGAAAATCTCTATCAACAATGGACAAAGTCTATGTCCTCTACACAGATTTCTTTGAAGAGGCTTTCCTTCAGTTAGCAATCCACTACAATACAAAAGTTTGCTGCATAGATATGAAGGATAGGTGCAGCTCAGATATTGAGAGCATTTTGTGGAAGCTTCAAAATACAGTGAAAAATGACTGGGTTCCTATCCTCGCAGCACATATTTCCAAAATGGACACCCTGGGTGGATTGGAACTCCCAGAGTTTTTCCCTCCAGTCATATCTTCAACATAGCTAATCTCCTTTATGTAAATACCAGATCCTGTATCCCAGTCAGATAATTGTACGACAAGCTCTTACTAAAAATCCCAGTTACTCTTGCTTCCCATAGCTAAATTAAAGGAAAACCTTTAACAGGGTTTGCAGTGAGTAATTTACTTTGAAGGATTTGGAGGAAGTGTAATAGGTATACTGAGAATGCTATATACAAAACTTGCATAAAGTAGCTTTACTTTTGCTTCCTTTTCTATGCAATGTGAAATCTTCTGAATGATTGCATTTATGCCTCACTCTGTATGCATAAAATCTCAATGCAGAGATAGAACAGCTTTTATCGAAGCCTTCCAGACAAGCCAGATCTTATGTATTCCCTGGAAGGTCATAAGAGTGGGAGCAAGTTGTTTCAAAGCAGAGAAGCAGCTAGCAGGACTGTTTCCTCTATGCCCCTTTCTAACAGGATGAGACATTCAAGCAGGCACTTTCTACTCACCTGAGTAAGACAGGCAGAATTTTCTCTTTATGGTCATGTGACTGGGATGCTGCTAAATGCCATAAGTGCAGCAGGTTGCCTAGTACCTGGCATGCAAGTTACATACCCGGAGAGGCAGCCATCAACCAAAACATCAGTCACCAAGTGGCTGAAATTAAGGGCCACCTGTACTTCTAACTTTTTCTAAAAAACTGAGTATTATTATCACTTTTAAATCATGTGACAATGAGATTTTGACTGAAAGTGATTTTGAATGCTTGACAAGTACCCCATTGTGAAACTGCAAAAGAAATACTTTATTTTAAACTTCTCACTGAATCAAAAACTTGAAGCTAAGAGAACTGCTCTCTGAATTTACAATTTTAAAACAACTGAAAGTTCAAAGATGTATGTAAAAACTTATTAAACATAATTCCTTATCTCAATCACTGGATCCTTTCTCTTAATTTTAGTACTGAAAATTCCCAAGCCCATATGTCAATAATCATGAACAGAATTTAGAGATAGCAAGGTTATCTGACTGATCAGGAAAACATTCCTATAACTCTTTTTAAGCCTCCTCTCTGTCTTTTTTATAAAATGCGACTGAGCATTTTGGAGCAATTTAAAAATGTATTGGAGTAGATATACAAAAAACTACAAAATGCCAGGATTTTAAGATGTAAAAAAATCAGACCAAGATAAATTGCTTCAGATCATTTTCCATCTTTAATATAAGATATAAGCTGTACAATTCAATTGAAAAACAAATTGAAATATTTTGGGGGAAAATAACATTAAAACATCCAATAAAATGGTTGCTTAAGTGTGCACACCCTCTTATAAGAAGGGATGTGGCTGTGTTCAGAATTAACCAATCAAATTCAAACTGATGGTAAATAGTACACACCTGCCATCAAGTAAGGTGACTCTGATCAAACCATATAAATTTCAGCTTTTCTAGTAGGATTTTTCTGACATTTAGTTGCTTCTTACAGCAAAAGGCATCATCTGCAAAGAGCTTACAAACCATCAAAAGGATCTCAGTGCTGGAAAGTTTCAGTTGGGGGAGCTGTATAAAAAAATTTCCAAGGCATCATATACCATGGAACACAGTGAAGACAGTTATCAAACAAGTGGGGAAAAATTGAGACAATAGTGAATTAACAAGAATTGGATGTCCCTCCAAAATTGAGGGGAAAAACAAGAAAACTGGTCCAAGAAGCTGCCAAGAGACCTATAGCAACATTAAAGGAGCTGCAGCAATGCCTGGCAAGTACTGAATGCTTACTACATGTGACAACAGTTTATCCTTCATATGCCTGGGCTATGGGGTAGGATGACAAGACAGAAGCTTTTCTCTTAGAAAGAAAAACATCCAAACCCAGCTACATTTTTCATTTTTGACAAAAGCATATGGGCAAATGAGTCTTTAATAAGACCAAGTTGGAATTTTGTGTATAACTCCAAAATTTATGTTTGGCACAAAAACAACACTCTGCATCACCAAAAATACCCTACACCCACAGCGAATCATGTTGGTAGTAACATGCTTTTGGTCTGCTTTTCTTCAACTGAAACTGAGGCTTTAGTCAAGGTGGGGGGAATTATGAACAGTTCTAAATACCAGTCAATTTGGGCCCAAATCTTTCAGTCCTCTACTTAAAATGCTGAGGATGAATGTCACCTTTCAACACCACGACCCAAAGAATATCTCCAAATCAACAAAAGAATGATTTCACCAGAAGATCAAAGTTTTGGAATGGCCCGGCCAGAGCCCAGACCCAAATCCAATTGGAAATCTGAAGAGGACTTCCCAAGGCAAAGCTGATACTGACAGACACCAACCCCAAAATACTGCTTCAAAGTATTAGTTTAAGGCTGTGTACACTTATGCAATCATGTTACTATACTTTTATATTTCTCCCCCAAAAAACTATTTCAGTTTTTCAATTGATTTGCACAGCTCACATATATTAAAGGTGAAAAAAATTCTGAAGTAATTAATCTTGGTCTGGTTTTTACATTTCAAACACATGGGGTGTGTAGACTTTTTACATCTTACAATTGGGACCATCAGCCAAGAAATATTGGCTGGTGGAAACTAGATGTGCCTTTTCTGGTTCTCCCTGTCCTTTGGAATATCATTCCTTCAGAAAGTGGGATGACCCTGCTGGCCTTCCATAAGGTTGTGAAAACTTGGTTGTGTGCCCAGGCCTGGGTCCCGAGTATGTTAAAGGGCCCCGTTTCTTGGTTATATTAACATATTAATATTTATGGCAACAGTTTTACTCATGACTAAATATAGTGCATATATTTATGTTTTATGATATATGCTGTCCAGAGTCACTGGCTGAAATAAATAAATAAATAAATGAAAACATAAAAAAACAAAATTGGTTTAGAAATTTAAGCACCTCAACTTATGTATTTTGGCATATTTTAAGCTCCTAAAATGCAAAAGAAAATCATTTTCTCAGACAAACCAGAATTGAATAACTTTTTAACATGAGCCAAAATTCTTTCAATAAAGAACTTATTCCAGAAGGCTCTCAGAAAGAGGGTCCCATTTAAGCTGGCAACTTACTTCTTTAAGCTTGGTTTCAGGGCACTCTGACTGCAAAGTGAGGGTGGCCCCCTCAATGTTCCGCGGCATGGGAGTTGAGCCAGGATTGATAGTCAAATGGATCTGATCTGGCGAAATAATATGCTGCACGTAGCCCTGGGAGATGCCTTCATGATCGGCCATCAAGTGAAATCTATCATCCTGTAAGAAAGGCAGAAGCAGCCTGCTTTGCCCTTCCTCCTCCTCGTCTTCCTCCTCCTCCTCCTCCTCCTCCTCCAACGGCTCCTGGTCTTGCTCAATGAGGACCGTCGTCCTGTCATAGACTGTCCCGGAGGAAGGTGAGGCCAGGCCATTCTGGTCATCAAATCTGATCAGTTTGTCATCTCGATCCAAGTCATCTTCCTCCACCTCGTAGTAGATGACATGCTGCGGGCTGTTCTCCCCCATGGCTCAGTGGAGTTCAGGGACGGACACAGGAGGAAGACGGTGCGAATTGCCTGCAAAGAAGGAAAGGGAAAAACCGTGAACGAGACAGGCTCCGATCACCCAGAAACCAACTTCCGGTCGCCGTTTATTTCCGAGACCCGGAGGACCGGCCCTCCGCCCCCGGACCCAGGCAGTTCGGAGAGCCGGCTAGTCGGCCACACCGCCGCATTTCGCCCGCCGACTACGAAGGCCCCGCAACAGCAGCAGCAGCAGCAGCAGCGCTGAGCCAGCCGGGCCCGGCACCGCCTGCAGAGGCCGTGCCTCACCGGGTGCCCTCAGCGCCGGGTCAGGCCCGGGCGGAGCCGCCGCCATGTTGTGGGTCGTCTTTCGCCGCCGCCGTTCTCTCCGCCGCCACCAGAGTCTCCGCAGGCCGCCGCGCTTCCGCTTCCGGCCAGCCCGTCGTGACGCCGTGCTTCCGGCCCGGGCCCTGACCCCGCCTCCCAGTGGCTTCCTATTGGCGACTCTCGCCATCAGGTGGCGCTGTTCCTGCGTGGGGTCTCTCCTCCCTCCCCCTGTTCTGGATGAAGGAGCCCCCCCCCGCATCGCCTCAGGTGCAGAGCCGCTGTCGAGCCGAAGTCCAAGGGCCAGTCCCGGTTCTAATACCTGGTGGAAGCTGGGAAGTGGTTTATTTTTCCGTCTTTCTGTGTTTTTCCCCATATCTTAGTATGGCCACAAACTCTGTACTAATGCTTACCAGTATCAAGGATACAATTTACTAAGCTAGAATTAATTCCTAAGAACTAATTTCTTACAGTATTCAATAATATAAGCAGGAGCCAATAACAAAAGCTCAATTCATCGTATCGGAAAGAAACAGCAAACATTGCTTTGCTTACTAGGCTCCTTCATTATTATTTGCAAAATGCAGAGTGAAAAACTATCCAACCCCATTTTTGCCCAGGTTCAGAGTTTGACCTTAATTTACAATCCAATATATTGTACAAATTGAAAGTATAGGATTATGTTCTAGTCCAGTGGTGGGCAACCTTTTTTTTCAACTGAGCCAAATCTCGCCAAAACCACGATTGAAATTTACTTTGAGAGCCACATTTTTAAAACCGAAAATACATAGGATGGTACACTGTTTTTAGTTTCAATAAGTTTTTATTGAGAATATTCTGCATGCAAGTATCCACATAGGTCGGGAGGATACAAATAACACAACTAATAAAACAAAAAACTTTAGAACGATATTATTTATCGATAACGTTAAATTCCGTAAAATTTGCCTTACAATGTAGAGAAAATTACATCCTGACATTGACTGACAAAGTCACAACCACTAATGTGAACATTGGCCTTGCATTTCCTTGGATAGTTTGAGTAAGTCAGGTTTGTATGTTGTTGTTTTTAATTTCATCTCTCTCTCCCACTTTCTTTTTTTCTTTTTCTTTCTCTCTCTCTCTCTGGGTCTTTGTCTCTCTCTCCCTCCCTCCCCCATCTCTGTCACTCTCTGTGTGTGTGTGTCTGTCTGTCTCTCACTCACTCTGTGTGTGTGTGTCTGTCTCTGTCTCTCCCTCTGTCTCTCTCCCCTCCCTTCCTCTCTCTCTGTCACTCTGTGTATGTGGGTGTGTCTGTCTCTCACTCATTCACTTAATCACTCACTCTGTGTGTGTCTCTCTGTCTGTCTGCCTATCTTTCTCTCCCTCCCTCCCCCTCTCTGTCTCTCTGTGTGTGTGTGTGTCTGTCTGTCTGTCTGTCAGTCTCTCTCTGATTCCCGCCCTCACTCCCTCTCTCTGTTCCTCTCTGTCTGTCTGTCTTTCTCACTCACTCACACACACACACACACACTGTGGTCACCTTGTTGAGTGTTCCAATCACATTTGAAACACTCAACAACTGGCCTGCATTTATGGTATTTTGCAGCATTCTGCAGTCATAGGACCAAAATTGGTTGTCACTCGCCCGGGCTTTTGCAGAAGCTTCCCTCCGAAGCCTGAGAGGAGGGAGGGGAGCGGGCACCCGGCACACAGAAGAGCCGCATTAAAGGGTGTAAAGAGCTGCATGTGGCTCCCGAGCCGCGGGTTGCCCACCACTGTTCTAGTCGGATCCTTGCTCAGACAAGTGTAAGCAAAGTGATTAAAAACACAAGATCAGTCAGTCAGAATAGAGCTGGAAGGGACCATGGAGGTCTTCTAGTCAAACCCCTGCTCAAGCAGGAGACCAGTGGTGAAATTCATTTTTTTTTACTACAGGTTTGGTGGGCATGGCAGGGGAAGATACTGCAAAATTAACATTCCCTCACCATTCTTGGAGGAAGGATATTGCAAAATCTCCATTCCCACCCCACTCTGGGGCCAGTGAGAGGTATTTGCCAGTTCTCCGAACTACTCAAAATGTCTGCTACTGGTTCTCCAGAACCTGTCAGAACCTACTCGATTTCACCAGGAGAGCCTATACCAGCAATGGTGAATCTTTTTTTGGCTCGCGTGCCAGGAGGGGGAGTGCAGGGGGGTCGTGCGCGGGCGTGCCACACCCATAATGCAATGCACAAACCCCCTAGTGCGCATGCGCGCATGAGAGGCCCTTCCCCCCCCCATTTTTTGTATGCTTTTTTCGCCCTCCCCAGGCTCCAGAGGCTTTATAGGAGCCTGTGGAGGGCGAAAACAGCCTCCCCCCACCCCGGAGGCCCTCCGGAGGCTTCAGGGACCTTCAGGAGGCTTCCCTGAAGCCTCCAGAGGGCAAAAGACCCTACAAGCAAACCGGAAGTCACTTCTGGTTTGTTCGTAGGGTTGGTTTAAGGTCAGTTTAAGGTTGGTTTAAGGGACATTGAAGGCTCCAGAGGACTAAAAACGATCCTACAAGCAAACCAGAAGTTGGGCGGTTTTTAGTCCTCTGGAGGCTTCATGGAAGCCTCCTGAAGGTCCCTGAAACCTCCAGAGGGCTTAAACCGACCCTACTAGCAAACCAGAAGTCATTCCCGAACTTCCTGTTTGCTCCATAGGGCCGTTTTTTTGCGCTCCGGAGGCTTCATGGAAGCTCCTGAAGCCTCTGGAGGCCTCCGGGGGCAGGGGAGGCTCTTTTTGCCCTTCCCAGGCGAAAAATAAAGCCTCTGGAGCCTGGGGAGGGTGGAAAATGGTGAAAAATGGCTTTAAAAAAGGCATGGTCGCTGGCCAGCTGACAGGGCAATGCCTGTCCCAGGCCTATACTATTTCAGACATGAGGCTGCCCAGTCTCTTCTTACAAGACCTCCACTAATGAAGCACCACAACTTCTGAAAACAAGCTCTTCCACTGGTTAATTGTTCTCACTGTTAAAAGACTTTTAAAAACATTCAACAAAATGCACCTTTTTCCCTCAAAAAAAAGGGTGAAAATCTGGGTGCGTCTTATACACTGAATACAGCATTTTTGGCCTCCCGAAACCCCAACCTCTTTGCAAAAATGCCCATGCATAGCCTTTAAGAGGCTTCCAGAGTACTCCTGGGGGCTGGGGAGGGAAAAATGAGAAAAAATGGGTTATTTTTTGCTCATTTTTGCCCGCCCCCCCAAGCCCCAAGAGCACTCTATAAGACGCCTAAAGGCTATTCATGCCCTTTTTTGACAAAAAAAACTGGCCCATTTTTGTGAAACAGCCCGTTTTGGGAGGTCTGCAGAGTGCAAAAACTTTTTTAATTTGCCTCTTCAAAATCTTGGTGCGTCTTATACTCCGGTGCATCTTGTACTCTGAAAAATAGGGTAATTGCTAATTAAGTCTTTGGCAGCATTTGAAGGCTCCAGAGCAGTGGTGGGTTCCTACCGGTTCGCACCGGATCGCGCGAACCGGTTGAAGACCGAACCCGGAAGTAACCGGACCCGGAAGTAACCGGACCCGGAAGTAACCGGGAACCGGCACCGGTCCTGTCACTTTATCCCCCTTGCCATCCCAACGGAGCTCGCTCGCTCCCCCGCCCGTCCGCACTAAGCTAGCTAGCCCAGCTAGCTGCTCATTGATTGGCTGGAGTTCAGCCAATCAGTGAGCGGGCTGGAGGCGACCCGTTTAAAAGCGGGTTGTCCTCCATTTCAAAACTCCCTTCTCTTCGCTGGGAGCTTGCTGCTTCCTTCAGGTAAGCAACTAAGCGCGAGGGGGGGCGGGAGGCTAGCTTCGGCGAGGAAAGGCCTCTAGGCCTTCCCTCGCTGAAGCGGCGGGCTGGCGTGGGCCGTGCGGGCGGTGGGCAGCTAGCTTCGCCCAGGAAAGGCCTCTGGGCCTTTCCGGGACGAAGTGCCGGGGTCGCGTGGAATGCGCGGCCGTCGGGAAGCTAGCTTCGCCCGGGAAAGGCCTCTGGGCCTTTCCGGGACGAAGTGCCGGGGTTGCGTGGAACGCACGGCCGCCGGGAAGCTAGCTTCGCCCGGGAAAGGCCGCTGGGCCTTTCCGGGACGAAGCGCCGGCGTCGCGTGGAACGCGCGGCCGCCGGGAAGCTAGCTTCGCCGAGGAAAGGCTCCTGGGCCTTTCCTCGATGAAGCACCGGGCTGGCGTGGGCGGCAAACCTCTGCGAGGCTAGGCCAAAAGCCCCCCACCCTCCCCTCTCCAGCCTCGCCTGGCTGGCTAAGCCCTAAGCAGTCTTAAACAGTCTTACCTGTCCTCCTGCCTCTCTGCCTGTCTGCTGCCTGTTGCAGCATCGGAGAGCTGCTGATTCTGCCTGCTGGTAAGTAACCTGGTTTTTTTTCTTTTATTTTTTTTAATGTATTTTAAAATAATATTTTATTTATTGTGCATAGAATTTTTTTAAATAATTTTACTTAAAAGTATTGAGTATAGAATATTTTAAAATGGTTTACTTCAATTTATTGTGTATGGATTCTTTTTTTAAATTGTCTCAGACTATTTTAAAAAAGATTCTCTCCAAAATAAATTAAAATAAACCATTTTAAAATATTCTATACTCAATACTTTAAAATGTATTGTGTATAGAATTGTTTTAAATTGTTTTATTGTAATTTATTGTGTATTGAATGTTTTTAATGCTTTCATTTTAAATTATTGTGTGTGGAATAGTTTGAAATGGTTACAGTATAAATTATTGCTGGTGGAATAATGGTTACAGTTGGTACAATACCTTAAAATAGTTATAGTATAAATTATTGCTGGTGGAATACTTAACAATGGTTTTTAAGGATTTTTTTTATTTATAGAATATCTTTTTTAAATTATTGTTTGGGAATTTTTATGTTTTAATTGTTTATAAAATATATTTACTACAAGAAATGTTATTCCTTTTTGCAAATGTTTTCTTTGTGGTGCAATATGTTGCTTAAAAGTGTTCAGACCAGGTTTATATATCTCAAAGTGGGTGCTTTTCTATGGGCAGGCCAGGTTTGCCACATTTAATGTGTTTCACCCTGGTTGTTTAGGTAATTGTGAGGTGGTTGCTGGTTCTGTGAGCTTCCTGGCACTGTCCTTTATAATTTCCCACAATGCCTTGATGGTTTTTATTCCAGTGGCTTTGTCTTTCCTGTCCTTAGGGTTAGGGGGGAAAAAACACTGGTTTCATTTGCAGTCTTTGGGGGGGGGGGGGGGACAAAAAGGAGAAAGAGGGAGGAGGTGGGGGAAAGTGGGATCCTTGCTGCTTTCTGAGCTTGGTGGTTTTTTTTACAGACATTTCACTACCAAACTAGGTAACATCATCAGTGCTAGATGAGGTTGTGGGGAAAGGAGGAGGAGGAGAAGTCGAAGGACAAAAAGGAAAAAGATAAGGAGGGAGAGGACTGTGGGGTCCTTTGGTGTTCTCTGAACCTGGTGGTTTTTAATTATTTTTAGGGAATTTTTATTTATTTATTGTTTATAGAATGTTTATTACAAGAAATGTTATTCCTTTTTGCAAATGTTTTATTTGTGATGCAATATGTTGCTTTTAAGTGTACAGGTTGGTGTATGGTATGTGTCTCAAGGTGGCTTCTTTTCTATGGGCAGGCCAGGTTGGTGCAAGGCAGCTTTGCCAGATTTTGTGTGTTTCTGTGTGATACCTGGTTGTTTAGGTAATTGTGAGGTGGTTGCTGGTTCTGTGAGCTTCCTGGCACTGTCCTTTATAATTTCCCACAACGCCTTGATGGTTTTTATTCCTGTGGCTTTGTCTTTCCTGTTCTTAGGGTTAGGGAAAAAAACTGGTTTCATCTGCAGTCTTTTGGGGGGGGATTGTTTTTTTGTGTGTGTGTGTGTGTGTTTTCCTGGCACTGTCATAGTTTGTGTTTGTGGGTATGTAATGTCCTGCAGTTATCTACACATTAATAATGATCAAGTACTAATAATATTTCCTTATACATTTTAATGACCTTTCCTTTCATAATTGGTGTTTTCTTTCATACTTTTAGATTTCTAATTGCTGTTTCTGTTAGTTAGCAATTGATAAAACAAATTCCACGTGAAAAAGTATTCAAAGCCTTCTTGGTTTTAATTGTCAATTTATTCATTCTTGCACATTCTAATATTTATTCATTTTCATATCTTTGTTTTTTCCACTGTTGTGCAAACACAATTCCAACAGCTGTTAACATGTGTAAAATTAAATATGTATTTATTCCCTTTGAAATACAAGTAGTAAGTAGTAAGCTACTTACCTTCTGTAAGTAGCTCTTTTATTGTTTTGTGTACTTATTTTAATCTTATTTAAGTAGTAAGTGCACAAAATAATAAATTTCCTTTTTTATATTTTCTTTTTGTAGATCATTCATTGGGGCAAAAAATTCAGTGACATTGTCTTGGCCACTCCCACCCGGTCACATGGCCGGCAAGCCACTCCCACCAGGTCACATGGCTGGCAAGCCACTCCCACAAAGGAGGCCACACCCACAGAGTAGGTTCCAAAAAATTTTGAAACCCACCACTGCTCCAGAGGGCAAAAAATTGACTTATAGGGAACCCAGAAGTTTGGGAATTGTGACTTCCTGTTTGGCCGTAGGGCCATTTTTCACCCTGAGGCTCCCCTGAAGGCTTTGGAGGGCAAAAATGAGCAAATGATGAGCAAACCAGAAGTGACTTCCGGGTTCCCTGTAGGGCCAGTTTTTGCCCTCCGGAGCCTTCAGGGAAATCTCCTGAAGCCTCCGGAGGGTGAAAAACAGCCTCAAAAGAAGGCCGAAGTCAGCTGGCCAGTGCACACATGTGCGCTGGCCAGCTGACAGGACAACACCTCGCGTGCCCTGACAAATGGCTCCGCGTGCCACCTGTGGCATGTGTGCCATAGGTTCGCCATCACAGCCCTAGAACATAGACATTGGGTCCTATCTTTTTTTTTCTTTTAAGAGTCCTGTAATCCCTTGAATTAGAGTGGAGTTGGGGCAACTGAATAGAGTTCAAGTGTTTTTGACTGGCTGCCCTTCCTGACAGCTATGTGGAGTTCACAGCAAACAATTATTAATTGCATCCAAAGAAAGAAATATCTGCCGCTACCTAGGATCAAACTCACAGCCTTCGGATTGTGAGGTGAGAGCTCCACCTCTCGGCCACTGTGCTGCTTAAACTCTGGGCCCTGTCTAACAACATGAAATTCATTGGCAAGAAAAGCAAGTTTTTACATTAGGCAAGAAAAACCAAATGTAGAGGTATAAAATAAGTGGACTCTGGCAGCAACTGCAAGAAGGATCTAGGAGTTCTAGTGGCCAATCACTTAAATATGAGCCAGCCATGTGCTGCAGCAACCAAAAAGGCCAATGCATCCCTAGGCTGCCCTAACAGAGGAATAGCATCATGATCACATGAACTCTAGTACTACTTTATAAGGCCTTCATTATACGTGGAATATTGCATCCCGGTTTGGTTGCCACAATATAAAAAAGAGGTTGAGACTCTGGAAAGAGTGCAGAGAAGAGCAACAAATATGATTAGGGGGTTGGAGGCGAAAAGATATGAAGAACAGTTGCAGAAATTGGATATGTCTAGTCCAGTGAAAAGAAGGATTAGGGGTGACATGATAGCTTTCTTCCAATTTTTGAGGGACTGCTGCAAAGAAGAAGGGTGTCAACCAATTTTCCAAAGCAAGAAGGCAAGACAACAAGCAATGGATAGAAGGTAGTCAAGGAGAAAACCAACCTATAACTAAGGAGAAATTTCGTGACAGTGAGAATAATTAACCAGTGGAATGGCTTGCCTTCATAAGTTATAGGTACTCCATCGTTGCAGGTTTTAAAGAAGAGATGGGATATCCATTTATCTGAAATGATATAGGGTCTCCTACTTGAGCAGGAGATTGACTAGAAGACCTCCAAGGCCCCTTCCAAGTCTGTTGTACTTTTATTCTTTTAAACTTACTTTACACTAACACATTACGGACTGCAATTCTAGGTAGTTGAACTGGGGGTTACTGACACAAAACAATAACAAAGCTTTTGAGTCTTTAGCCTCCAGTCCCCTAATCTTTATTGTTCTTCTGTGCACTCTTTCTAGAGTCTCAAACATCTTTTTTGTCATGGTGGTCAAAACTGAACTCCGTATTCCAAGTACGGTCTTACCAGTGTAGTATAAAGCAGCATTAATACTTCACATGATAGCAGTAGCACTTAGACTTACCGGTATATACCGCTTCACAGTGCTTTACAGCCTTCTCTAAGTGGTTTACAGAGTCAGCCTCTTGTCTCCCAACAATCTGGGTCCTCATTTTCCCAACCTCAGAAGGATGGAGGGCTGAGCCAACCTTGAGCCAATGAGAATTGAACTGCCAAACTGCTGGCAGCCAGCAGTCAGCAGAAGGTGCCACTTATTCTACACCTGGGCAACAGCGATGGGTTCCGGATCCCAATGCAACCGGTTCGGTTGCAACGGGGCCCAGCGTCCACCACATGAACGTGTGCAGCGCATACATGCATCCTTACTTCTTGTGATGCCTCCGCAATGCTCCAGCTGCTCATGCGCATGTGTGGAAGCGCCAAAGAGCTCAAAAGGAGCTCGGGCGAGCAGGTGGGCCCTCTAGAGCACTGTAGCGGAACCGTACCTGGTGCTCCAGGCAGGCACCGGTATATGCCCATACTGGGGCATACCGCCTGCAACCCACCACTGCTGTGCAATGATTTTTCTTGCCTAAATGTAAAATCTTATTTTTCCTTCAGCTCTTGCATTCCTTAACATTTGTCTGCTTGCTTTCCTGTCTTTGGTAGACACTCTGCTAAGGCATATAGATCCCTCATGCTCCTCATTATCTCATAGCAATAGCACTTAGACTTATATACCGCTTCACAGTGCCTTCTCTAAGTGGTTTAAAGAGTCAGCAATTTGGGTCCTCATTTTACCGACCTTGGAAGGATGGAAGGCTGAATCAACCTTGAGTCTGGTGAGATTCGAACTGCCAAATTGTAGCCAACCAGCAGTCAGCAGAAAGAGCCTGCAATTCTGCACTGCACCCATGGCTCTGATCATGTAACTGATCCTAGAATCATTCAGGTTCTCAAACCATAACACAGCATTCTTTGGAGAGGAAAGTAGATGGACATTCCCATCCACAGTCCAAACACCTTTCAAGAGCACTGGGTACTGTTCCGGTACGGTGCACCGGAGGGCCCATCTGCCTACCCGAGCTCCTTACCTGTATTTGAGCTCTTCGGTGCTTCCGCGCACGGTGCCTGCGCAACGCTCTGCCAAGCAGCTGGAGCGTCGCGGAGGCGTCGGAAGAGGTAAGGACATACCGGTTGCAACGGGATCCAGAGCCCACCACTGGTTCAAGCTATGGTTGAAATGAATTTATTTTTTTTCCACATGTTTTTTTTATTTTTAAACATAAAAGACAACATTAAAAAAAATTCATCCATTACATACAGCATGTCGTTTGGTTACAAGTGTTTTTGCATTAGTATTTTCGATGACATATACAATCACAGATTTTCCATCCAATATAACCAAAAACCTCACTTTCATTGTACAGCATATGTTCAATTACGGTTAATATTTCTTTCTTTTCAATAAACTTAATTCTCTTACATTCTTGAATGTCTGCTTAACAACAACATACCTTTATGTACTCATTGTCTCATTTTAAATATTTTTACAGTATAAAAGAATTTACCAAGTGTTTATGTTTATATATCTTTCACTACTTTCAACAGGATATCTTTATGGTATGCGTTATATATTATATTACCAATCTTCTATAGCAGGGGTGGGGAACTGTGGCTCTTTTGCGACTTGTGGACTTCAACTCCCAGAATTCCTGAGGCAGCTATGTTGGTTCTGGAATTCTGGGAGTTGAAGTCCACAAGTCGCAAAAGAGCCACAGTTCCCCACCCCTGTTCTATAGAGTTATATATTATATTACCAATCTTCTATCAAATGTACATTGGTTCATTTATTATCTTTATCCTTCATTTTATAACAAAATATTCTAAATTATTCATATATATGTCAGTGTTTCGCTGTATTATTGTTAGTCTAACAAGATTATTATGTTTTTGCTTTTCTCCTTCAATTAAAACATTGTATCATTATTAGTCTATTTTACAACATTATTGTATTCTCACTTTTCTCCTTCAATTATAGCATAAATAAAACATTTTTCATGTCCACGTTCTTTTTTCCAGCCACTGATAAAACAAATCCCATATCTTATAAAATTGCTCGTCTTCTTGTTCTCTAATTTCAAATGTCAATTTGCTCATTTCAGCGCACTGCATTATCTTTCGAATAACTTCTTCCTGATTTGGTATCATTTCGTTTTTCCAGTTTTTTGCAAATACAATTCTAGCTGCTGTCAAAACATTTAGAATCAAATATTTTAAGTCTTTGTTATAAATTTCTGGTATAATTCCTAGTAAAAAGATCTCTGGTTTGAGGTCTATGTGTTTATGTATCATTTTCTCCAACCACATGTGGATTTTAGTCCAGTATCTTTTAGCTTCAATACAAGTCCACCACATGTGGTAGTATGAACCCGGTATCTGATGACATTTCCAATACTTTTCCGATTTATTATTGGACATTCTTGCAATTCTCGTTGGGGATAGATGCCACCTGTAAAACATCTTATACAAATTTTCTCTATATGCAGTTGACATTGTCATTTTATAATTTTGAGACCACAGTTTCTACCATTTTTCTAAATCTATCCCATACCCAAAGTTTCCCCCCCAAGCTATCATAGTTTCTTTAACTTGTTCCTCTTGTAATTTAGTCTCTAATAAATATCCATATAGTTTTTTAATTACTTTTTCATCAGTACCAATTAAAATTTTATCTAACTCAGTCATTTCATTGTAAAGACCTATTGATTTTCTATCTTGATTCTATCTAGATTGTATCTGTAAGTATGAATACCAATTCATTTCTATTCCTTCTTGTTTCAACTCTTCAATAGATTTGAGTTCACCCTCTGCATTCAATATCTTACTGTTTGTTCCTTTTTATATATTATTGGATATGAAAATGCTTCAATGGTTGATATCCAGGCTGGAGTTTTTAAGTAGTGTAATCTTTTAACCTTTTCCCAGTTTAACAAGGCCTCCCTTATATAATGTCTTCTAAAATAACCATGTGCTTTAGTTCCCTTATACCAGTGGTTCCCAAAGTGGGCGGTACCACCCTCTAGGGGGCGGTGAGATGGCTTAGGGGGGGGGTAAGAGGCAAGGGGGGCGGCAGGGGGACGGTAGAGGCAAGGGGGGCGGCAGAGGAGTGGTGGAGGTGGCCTCCTCTAGCGAGCCATTCAGAACCAGTTTGCTCACTCATCCCCGCCCATCCAGAAGCTGCTCGATCGCTCGCTCCCCCCGCCCATCTGCACTATGCTAGCCCTGCCCACACACTGATTGGCTGGCTCACCAATCGCCCCGCCTGCCTCTAAGAGCCCTATCTAAACCCAGTTATCTTTTTTTCTGCTTGGCTTTCTATAGATAGGGCTCTTAGAGGTGGGCGGGACGATTGGTGAGCCAGCCAATCAGTGAGCGCAGGGGTAGCATAGTGCGGACAGGCGGGGGGGGGTGCGAGTGATCAGAGGGAGGCCACTTCGCCTCCCTTCGCTCCCATTTTGTTTTGAGGTCGCTGCAGCTGCGGGTGCGGACAGACGGAGGTAGCCAGAGCGGCGGGGAAGCCCGGGGGTGGGCGAGCGAGCAAGAGAGCTACCTGATCCTCCATTGCTCGCCTGCTCGCCCGCCCGGGCCGCTCTGGCTACCTCCGTCCGTCCGCGCCCGGCAGCTGCAGCCACCTCATCAAGACAAAGTGGGAGGCGAAGGGGCCTCGGTGCCCTGCCTGATCCTCCTTCGCTCGCTCGCTATTTTGCCTGCATGGGGTGCCTCAGCAGAAGCCCTTTCCTGGCGGCCAGACCTCCCCTCCCCGGGGCGACGGCCCATCCATGCTCACCGTCCCAGTAGCGCTGCGGCCACCCGGCCTTCGAAAAGAGGGAGGGAGTAAGAGTGAAGGGTGGGGGAGAGCAGCAGAAGGGGTGGGGGCTCCGCATTGCCCCCCCACCGGAGCCTTCCCAGAAGAGGTGGGGCTGGGGAATGTGGGGCGGGGGGGCGCTGTCTGGGATGGGACTAGATGACCTCTGGGGATCCCAACCGGCCCTTCTGACTCTGGACACCAGAAGCAAGCAAGCAAACTCACACACACACACACACACACACACAAACACAGCAAAAGTGTGTGGTTTTGAATATAATCCTCCCTAGTGCTTGGGGAAAAAATAAGAGGAACATTTGGATATACATTTTGAATTAACTTGGGAAGAAAATTGCTAAAATCACTTTTAGCTGTGTTCTGCATTAAGGATTCATGCAGTAGCATTTCTTGTTGAATTAGCAGAGTAATATTTACAACAGCCAGATAAGATAGTTTTATCTGTCTTATAATGTGCGTGGGTAGAGGAATTAGGCATAAGTGCAATGTTTGCCTGTGATTATATAATAAATTCACAGCTTATACATTTGAATTAGATGTTTTTCAATTCATGTTTAACCTATAATTGATATACTTGTATTCAATACATAAGGTGTTAATTATGTCAATGGAAGAGATAGGAAACTGCATTAGTGATATATATGTCAATGCGTTGATTTGTACTAAAAATGTTTAGTTTAAAGAAGCTATAAGGAATCACAAATATGAGTGTGGAAAATGTAATGTAGTTGTGGATGACCCTTTGCATGAGTTGTATTGGGAAAAATAAAAAATCATAATAATAATAATAATTTTAAAAATGATGATTCCCCAAAGAGGTAAAAGGCTACATTTTGCTAGAGTTATTCTTTGCTTCCAAACTGTTGAGGAAGGGGATTGGACTCCATTGTCTATATTTCCCTTTCGATCCCCATGGATCTTTAGTGAAAATTATAACCCAAGAACATATAGATCTGTTAAAATGTTCCCATTCTCACTTTCCATATTGGGAATCCCTAGGTACCATGCAATAATCTCATCAAATAATTCAAGCAAATGTTGGTGACATTGAGCTGAAGCCAAAGTTCAAGAAATTGTACCAAGAGTTTTAGTTACAGAAAGAAATTTCTGATCGCTATCCTGCACTATGGACAGTGGTTAAGAAGCTCCTTGTTGCATTTCCAACATCATATTTGGTGGAACATGGCTTCAGTGTGGTCTCCAAGCAAAGAAATCGACTCCAGATTACTGAACATGGTGATTTAAGACTCCTGCTAAGTGACTTAAAACAAGACATTGGGAAACTGGTATCACTTCATCAAGCCATCCATCACATTAAGAATTTACTGAACAGTGAAGTAGTTACTAAATTTTACTGAGTTTACTAAGTTACTAGTTATTAAGGTTCTTGATAAATGACTATCAGACTTTGAAAACCTGGTATCACTGGATCATGTTCAACAATTTTGTTGAATTAACTAACTACAAAGGTTTTTAAATTGGATTTTGAATAAATGTTTGCAAGGGGGAGGGTGCTAGTGAATTATTTTAAAGGTGAGAGTTGGAATAATGTTAGCGTTCTAAATACCATATATGAAATAAATCATTGTCCAAGGCAGAATCATCCTTAAAGTTCCCATTTATTCATACAGGCAAGTTAGCACGTCTATGGAAAATTCCAACTCTAATGTTCTTCTTGGAATTCCACCCAGTTGAAAGTTCATGATCTATCCCCACACCCACAAATCCATCACATGTTCCAATCATCATCTTCCACGCTGGCATCTACACCCCTCTGCTTCCGGTCAGGTGTCGAGGTGCGGAGACAAAAGATGACCTTGGCTTCTATAAAAGAATGATAACAATACATTCCACAATCCTACTCCTTTCTATTCCCCCCTCCCAACTGCTACACTAATGAAACACATAGGAAATTAATAAAAAGTGTGGCAGGCCAAAGATCCTAAAAAGAACATAACTACAGGCCTGACAAAGGGGGCGGTGGACTGAAAAAGTTTGGGAACCACTGCCTTATACCATAAAAAAGCAAGACATCCCAAAAATAAATCATGACCCTCTATATTCAATAATCTGGAATTTTTTTGTGTTACCCACTCCTTAATCCACATCAGGTTTGCTGCTTGATAATATAACTCCCAGTCAGGTAGGCCCAGTTCTCCTCTTATTCTAGCATCTTGTAGCAATTTAAGTTTTATTCTTGCTTTTTCCCCTTGCCAAATAAACTTCAAGACTATTTTATTTAGTTCTTCAAAAAAGTCCTTGCCTAATCTAATTGGAATTGTCTGGAACAGATATAAAATTCTGGGTAAAATGTTCATTTTAATTGTAGAGATTCTTCCTAACATTGATAGTTGCAGATTTTGCCATTTCATCAAGTCAGTCACAATTTGTTGTTTTAATCTAATATAATTATCCTCCTTAAGAGTGCTACATCTAGTTGATAAATATATCCCCAAATATTTAACCTTACTCGTAATTTGACTCTGCAAAGCTTCTTCCAACTCTTTCTTTCGTCTTAATGGTGTGTTCTTTATCAAAATCTTTGTTTTGTCTTTATTTATTTTCAAGCCTGCTACTTTTCCATAGTCCTCTATTCTTTCCAACAATTTGGGTGCTGTCTCAAATGGGTCTTCAAGAATAAATACCAAATCATCTGCAAATGCTTGTAGCTTGTATTCTTCTTTTTTAATTTTCATTCTTTTATTTCTTCTTCTTCTCTAATCTTTCTATTTAAGACTTCTAATGTTAAGACAAAAAGTAACGGTGATAACGGGCAACCTTGTCTCATACCTTTCTTTATTTCAATAGAATCTGTCAATTCTCCATTTACCATTATCTTTGCGGTTTGTTTGTGATATGCCATTTGTATAGTTTGGATAAATTTCTTACCAAAATTCATCTGTTCCAATTGTGAAAACATGAATTGCCAATTCACATTGTCAAAAGCCTTCTGTGCATCAAGAAACATCAAAGCCATTTGTTTTTCAGGATGGGCCTCGTAGTATTCCAAAGTGTTCAAAATCATTCTCATATTATCTTTAATTTGTCTCTTTGGTAAAAAACCATTTTGATCAGAGTGGATAAAGCTATTTAGATACTTCTTGAATCTGTCTGCTAATATAGATGTGAATAACTTGTAATCTGAATTTAATAAAGATATTGGTCTATAATTCTTGATTTGTGTTAGATCTGTCTCTTCTTTGGGTAGCAATACAATATATGCTTCTTACCATGATTTAGGTATTCTGTTCTCTAATATCACTTCATTCATAACTTCTATAAGGGGGAGAGACAAGATTTCTTCAAATGTTTTGGAGAATTCCACCGGAAATCCATCTGGACCTGGGGTTTTTCCATTATTTTGTTTTTTGAGTGCTTCCGTTAGCTCCATCATTGTTATTTTACTTTCCAGCATTATTCTAGTTTCATCTGGTATCTGGGGAAGATTAGCATTCTGTAAATATTTTTTAACTCCCCCCTCTTCCATTTTCTCTTCTTGATACAGCTTAGCATAGTAGTCTTGTATAATTTTTTCCCCCTCAGCGTTTCCATAATGAATTTGTCCTTGCTCGTCTCTTAATTGGAATATTTTCTTTGCCTCTCTCTTTCTTTTCAATTTATATGCCAACTATCTGCCTGGTTTATTTGCATTTTCAAAGTAATTCTGTTTAGTGCCTCTGATTTTTTGTGCCAGTTCTTCCTTTTCCAGTAGATCTATCTTATGTTTGATTGTATCCATTTTTATTTTAACATCTTTTTTTTGTGGTGATCTCTAACTCTTTTTCAAGTTTTTTATAGTCTTTGTCTAGAGCTTTATGCGTTTGTCTTTTCTTTAAGTTTCTCTTCCTTGTATAGTCTATTGTCAGGCCTCTAATAACAGCCTTCATTGTGTCCCAAAGATTCTGCATTGATGTATCTTCTTTTCTATTTTCTTTAAAGAAAAAAGCCAATTCTTTTTCCATTTTCTGTGTAAAATCTTTTTCTTTCAGTATAATATTATTTAATGTCCATCTAGATCTTATCCTTTGGCCTTTCCATTTAATTGTGATTGGATTATGATCCGCCCATGTGCTTGCTTCAATCTCAATTTCTTGTACATTACAAATCAATTCTGTTGAGGCCCATATCATATCAATTCTGAAAAATGATAAATGTCTATTTGAATAAAAAGTATATTGTTCTTTTGTAGTATTTCTTTCTCTCCATATGTCTTTTAAGTTTATTTCATCTATCATCCTAAAGAAGGATTTCGGAAGCAGTTTTCTATTTAACTTTGTTGTTTTGTGTGTTTTATAGTCCATGTTCTGGTTTACAATGCCATTAAAGTCTCCCAACATGCAAATATCAACATAGCCCAAGTCCGAAATTTTTTTGTGCAGTTTTTTATAAAATTCATCTTGTTTATTAGGAGCGTAAATTCGAATTAAAAGTATTTTTTTAATATTATCCATAATTTCCACCATCAAAATTCTTCCCTCTTCATCTGCATAAATTAATTTCGCTGGAATATTATCTTTAATATAGAAGATCACTCCTCTTTTCTTGCAGTTCGCCAGTGTAGTAAATGTTTTCGCAAGCTTTGGTTGTATTAGTAAGTGTTCATGTCTCTTTTGAATATGCACTTCTTGTAGACAAATTAAGTCGCATTTTAATTTTTCTAGTTTGTGAAATATTTTCTTTCTTTTAATTGCTGAGTTAAGTCCCTTTATATTCATTCAGAGCCCACCACTGGTTCAAGCTATGGTTGAAATGAATTTAAATGAAATTGACAGCTGTGCTTTCCCCCCCAAATTTGGCAGATGTTCACACCTTTAGGCCACTATGCTTAGTTCTCTCCACAGTGCAAGAAACCAAATCAAAGCTTCCTTGACAGATCAAACTTGAGCATATGAGTGAAGGCAAGCCCTTCACTGGCCAAACTGCTTAAACAACTCAAGAAAAACTTGAGGTAGTTTGTTTCTTCTTGGCCTCCTTTGCCAATTTTAACTCATTCTGAATCTCAGCTTTCCCAATATTCCCTTTTGATTCCAAAGACCGATTTGAGCTTTTTGGAGTCCTTTCCATTTCCTACAATGCAATTTTTGCTTTTAGTTTATCCACATTAGATTGTTCTCTGTCTTCTACTTTTTCCTCGTATGTGAGGAAATGTGATTGCGCATTTATTGTGTATTGTGCAACTGTACTCCTCTGCAAGCAAAGTCCTGGTCCTGATGGAAACTCAGGGCTGAAGGAAGGTGAGTGCAGCACCTCCAGGGTTTCCATCTTGCAGACTTCAAGGCCCACTGCTAGGCAAAGCAAGTAGATGTGGCTGTTAAGTGAATCTGACTTCCCCATTGACTTTGCTTGTCAGAAGGTCGCAAAAGGAGATCACTTGATCCCGGGACATTGCAACCATCATAAATAGGAATCAGTTGCCAAGTGTCTGAATTCTGATCACATGACTAGGGGGCTTCTGTAACAGTTGTAAATGTGAAAAGCAGTCCTAAGTCGCTTTATCTTGAATCCACTGGAGGGAAATGTTCAGTGGGCTCCTTATAGAAGTACAGTAAGAAGGCAGCATGCAATTTGTGCATTACTCTGTTCCTCTGAGACTCCTCTCTGCAGAGGAGCATTGTCCTAACCAGATCAGCCTTCCCTTGTGACTCCACAAGTCATGACCCTACTGGCCTTCCAGAAGACCATGAAGTGCTATTGCCCAATCCCCGACACTGGGGCCAGGGCATGGGTGAAATGCTACTGGTTTGGGCCGATTCAATGAAACCAGTAGTAAAAAAATGCTTTAAAAAGTAAAAAAAAAGTTCTGACAATCTGTTGTGCAACAGCTGTGCTGAGAGATCGTCAGAACCTTTTTTTTCTTTTTTAAGCATTATCAGTTGTGCAACAATCAGCTGTGCCCGGTTGTCTGTGAGGTTCCTGCTTGTTGCAGGGGACATTTTGTGTGAAGTCCAGCTGCTTTTTCATTGTGAGTCAGTTGTGCAGCTACCGCCAGTAGTGGGATTCAGTCAGTTCGCACCACTTCCGGAGAACCAGTTGTCAAGTTTCTGAGCAGTTTGGTGAATTAATTGTTGGAAGAAATCATTAGGCCAGAGAACCGGTTGTTAAACTATTTGAATCTCACCATTGGCCACGCCCACACGGTCACAAGCCACATTGACTCAGAAGAGTGCTGAACTACTCCGACTGTGTTCCTTCTTGGCTGTGCCTGATGAAAGATGAGATTTGGCTGCCCAAGTTCCATTCTCCAGGCCCACAAAGACCCAGCGAGAGTGGGCTAGCCTGCCCTTTGGAGATGCTTCTGCCTTGTTCTTTTTATTTCACTTAGTTTTAAATTTGAGAGTGTCCCAAACAGGAAAATGGAGAAGGGCAGCCAAGCCAGGCTAGGGATGTCCAGGTAGAGTCCCAAGGTTGGACCTTCCGATTCTGGGTCTTATGGATGCTTTCACACAGCCAGTGATCCGTTGAAATCCAAAGAGGAAGAACACAACTGCCAAAGACACCCATGACTTGACTCAGAATGGAGACTATGGAGGCAAGGGGAACAGCGCAGCTAGAGAGCAAGGAAGGGAAGGCTGGCCTCTGCATCCTGGTTTACCTGACAGCTCCTTCAAACAGCCACTTGCATATAAAACACAGCAGTGCTGTCTGAATTATTAAGGGCAGGAAACATCTTAAGAGAATTCATTTATTTAAATTAAAGCGCCTGACTTAGGGTTGAAAATTAAATTGAAAAGCAATGGAGGAGAATGATCCCCCAAAACTGGGATATGAAGAGTCAGAATCCACATTAGTCGCTCCTTTAATACCAAAACCCACTACTAGTTTTTGGAAATTTCTTCTTCATAACTGCCCTGTATATTTTTTTAAAGATTATCTTTATTTTTAAAACATTTTAAAGTAGTACAGCATGTAACTTTCTGAATATACCAAAGCATCTCCCCAGGAATCCCATTGACAACCTTTCCAAAGCCTTCAAGGTGAGCGTCCTTCCTGGAAAAGGAAGTGCTGGAGGAACTGCTGGGCCTTCTGCTGCTCAGCAATGTCGGGCGTTGGGTGGCCAGATGGAGGACGCAGCAGGACAGGCCCAAACACAGAGAAAGAAGGAGGCGGTGAGGGCTGGCAATGGGAAAGGAGGCCTTCAGGTCTACAGTTATTTAGTTATTGACTACGTAAGCCTGCACAATTAGCACAGGAGTCCCCCAGGGCTGTGCGTTCTCCCTCCTTCTCTTCCCTCTATATACCAATGACTGCATCTCAAATGATCCAGATCTTTTCTTTGAAAACCTCCAGTGATGGACAACCCACAACCTCTAAAAGCAAGCTGTTCTAATGATTAATTGTTCTCCTTGTCTGACTCCTTAGTTCCAGGTGAGATCTCTTTTTGATGATTTACTACCTATTATTTCTTGTCCTGCCCTCCACTCTTTTGGAGAATTTACTGCCTCTTCGCTGTGACAGTCCCCCCCCCCCCAAGTACTGTGAGTCACATTATTATGTTACCTCTAATCCTTCTCTTTCTTAGGCTAAATATTCCTTAATAGTTCATCATATGTTTAACTTCCTTTAAACTTTATCACCTTTATTGCTCTTCTCTGCACTCTTTCTAGGGTGTCAGCATTTTTTTTTGCATCATAGTGATCAGAAATAGATGCAGTATTCTAAGTTGCCTTACCAGTGCAGTATTAAGTACTACTAGCATTTCGTGTAATCTTGTCAGCCCTGGAGGCCATCTTTTTCTTTGGATCTTTCGGGCTGCCACACTTAGTGCTGTGGGAAACTAGGAGGGGGGATTGCAGAGCCATAATAACATTCCTTTCTCTGAGAGCCAGGGACATTTGGCCTGCCCCTGGAGTAGTGTGACTACTCCAGTTGGGACAGTGTATTGATTGGACCATGTGATGGACATGGCGGCAGGGAAAGGGAGTTGGGATTTCTTTTGGGTGGGGAAAACCTGGAAGCTTTCAGATTTGGGTTTTCCCAGATGTGCCAATATGACATCCCTAATAAAATGGACCTTTGAGGAACTACGAACCTTGGAGTCTTCTTGCATTGGGGGTGTTACTTGCAACCCTGACAATCTCTCTGTTGGCAGCTGCAACACACTGCTGGCTCATATTTAAGTGGTGACTCATTAATACTAGGTACCACCAGGTATTGAGCCAGGTACCACCTATTCTATGCATTTGGTTTTTCCTGCCTAGGTGTAAAACCTTTCTTTTCTCATCTTTGAATTTCATTTTTTATATAAGTTCAATTCTTTTGAGAGCCATCTTGATCTTGAGCCTATCCTCCCAGGTTGGTGTTGTCTGCAAAGTTGATGAGTTCCTTTTCCATCACCATCTAAATCACTTATAAAGATGTTGAAGGACACTGAGCTTTGGGGTGTGGGTGGGGAATAATGCTGTCCCAGAGAGAGGAAGAAGCAATGGACCGTCTGGAATTCTGCAGTGCTGCAAGTGGAGAAGAGCCTCCTGGCTCCCTGCTGCCAATGATCCCAGAGCAAATAAAGCGTCCCCTCTCATCCTCAGCCCAGATAATCCTGCACTCCCAGAGGGGGTTCAATCTTGCTTACCAAGGCTATGCCCATCCAAGTTTTTCTCAGAATGTCGTAGCAGTTCCCATAGAAATGCCATCAGGTAATTGAAGACATTTTTGTGGCACTGGAGGAGCATGGAAACTACTTGGAAAAGAGGAGGAGAGACACTGCTGACCTAGAGATGCCCAGGATGGTTACACATTCCTGCTCCTCCCTGGGTTCTCTTACCTGATTACTCAGGCTGTAGCTGCCGGCACTCTCCACACTGCAGTCATACAGCTGGAAGCAGATAACTGGCTCTGGAAGACTCTCTAAGAAGAGAAGCAGGACTTCAGCCACAAAGCAGCTGCTGGCAACTAACAATGATGATGAAAGGAAAATGGCTGCTTACTCTGCCTGTGGTTACTCTGACCCTGGGAAAGCCCCAGTCTCCCATGGAGAGGGGCAGGGTGTATGTCCCTTAAGCACCTACATCTGAAGCCCCCAACACAAGGCAATGATAGCCTCAGGTCTGAAAAGCCAAGCAGAGTGACTGGTGTAATCTGCAGGCCCACAAGTTTGCTGAACAAATATCCAGGAATAAAAGGCAGTATGGGGGAAAATTGGCTTTGTCTATATAGAAGCCATTTAAGGAGACAAACAGTCTTGGGGTGGGATGGAGCAGCTGACAGATTGAAGCTGCAGTGTGACTCTCCGCATTGGCACATTCTCAAGAATCTGTTAGACAATGGCCCAGAAGCAGCTTTAAGGGGCAAGGGTGAAAAGAAAAGGCCTTCCCCAAAGAATACCGAGCGTGTCCAACATTCCCGTGTCCAGGCAGTCACGGATCTCTGGAAACTCAGCTGGAGGACCAGGCTGCTGGAACAGGTCCTTCTGCAGGCGAGAGGCAGCAGTGGTAGCAGAACCAAAGGAAGATGGAAGTTATATGCAAACAGTTGCCTTTTGTCAGGTCTTCTGAAAGCACATTCCTCTTATTTGCATCCATACAGACACACATCTGCTCCCATCATCCCATAGCCAGGCTTTTTTTGCACATGAAATTGTTATACAGGTAGTCCTCATTTACAACTGCCTCATTTAGCAACCTTTCACAGAATATGACAGTGATTAAAAAGATAACTTTGTGACCAATCCTTTCATTTACAACCTTCACAGGTCTGTAAAGCAAAGGAAAGATGGAGTAAGTTCATTAGCAGAGTTCACTTAGTGAATACTTTGCTTAATGACTGAGCTGCCAGTCACAACTGTGGTCAGTAAATGAGTACTACCTGTAAGGAACAGAGCTTAGTCAAATAATCTATAGAAACTGTTAGATTCGGGCAACGAGAGAACAGACTCCAGACGGTAGTGACAATCAGCTCTTTATTAGTGAGGTAGTAGTGATCCAGCTTGCTATGGGGTCGTGCAGCTCCCCTTTTATAGGGATCTGGCAAACCTCCCGTCCAATCAGAACAACCCCTTGTTCCCGCCCTAGTGGCGGACCTGAGTAGAGACTACAGCAGTTTATGCAAATATCTAACACCCCTCCCCTCTTAGATGGAGTGTTCCGGTTAGTGACAAAGTCCTGTAAGTATGCAGGTTTCTGCCTTGTACGGGTGGACCTGCGTAGTTCTGGTTGTGCAGGAGCGGGCGTATGATCGGAGTGTCCTCTTTGTTCCATTGTCCTGGCTGGGGATTGCAATTCCCTTCACTAGGAGGCTGCTCCGTTCTTTCGTTGGACTCAAGTTCCACCCCTGGCTCTGCTGTGCCGTAGTCGTCTGCGATGGGCGAGTCGGGTTGTTGAATCGGCAGTCTTTCCGATGGTATGAGTTCTTCGTTCGACGATCGTAGGTTGGAGTGCGTCAGGCGACCTCGAAGTTGGTCGATGTGTCTTTTCCAGTTCCTACCGTCTAACAAGTAGGAACGAGGACCGGTGATGCCTATTACCTTTGCCGGAATCCACAGTGTCCCCCCTGCATAGTTGTGGGCGTATACTGAATCCCCTATGCAAAACTTCCGAATTTTGCTTGTGGAGTCTGGGGGCGATGTGGCAGAGTAATTTGGGTGTAGTCGGTCTAGGTGAGACCTTAACTGGCGACCCATGAGGAGTTCAGCAAGACTCCTTCCCGTCGTAGCGCTAGGGGTAATATGTTGGATTAAAAGATAGTGATCGATTCGTGTTTGCCAATCACCCGGGCCCATCCTAGCGAGGGCCTCTTTTGCAGCGCGCACCATTCTTTCCGCCTGTCCATTCGATGCCGGGTGGAATGGCGCGACGAGGGCATGCCGAATTCCCTGACTTGCTAAGTATGCTTCGAATTGCATGGCCGTGAACTGGGGCCCGTTGTCGGAGACCAGGAGGTCGGGCAGGCCGTGCGTGGCGAAAAGTCGCCATAGTACCTTGATGACCACCTCTGCCGTGATTGAAGTCATCAGGACTACTTCTAACCATTTGGAGTATGCATCCACAACTATTAAGAACGTTTGACCCTGAACTGGTCCTGCGAAATCTATGTGTATTCGCGACCAGGGTGATTTCGGTTTGTCCCACTCCGTAGCGGGCGCTTCAGGGGGGGCTGGTCTGGATTCTTGGCATGGATTGCAAGTGGCTACCCATTCCTCTATCTCCTTATCCATGTTAGACCACCAAACGTAGCTCCTAGCCAATGCTTTCATCCTTACGATCCCTGGATGCCCAACATGTAACGCTTCTAATACATTTCTCCGCAGTTTGTGCGGTACAACAACTCAATTCCCCCCACAATAAACAACCTTTCAAAACCGACAGTTCATCATGCTTGGACCAAAACAGTTTGAATTCGGGTCCCACAATCCCTTTGGGCCACCCCCTCCATACCCAAGTTTGCACTTGTCTGATCACGTTGTCCTTAGCAGAAAACCTAGCAACGTCCACAGAAGATACTGGCCCTGTGTCCAAACAGTCAATCAAAAGGACCAGTATTTCTGGAGTGGGGTCGGCCAACAGTTACGGTAGCGGACAGCGGCTGAGCGCGTCTGCATGCCCCAATGTAGAACCCGGTCGGTGTACCAGTTTGTAGGAATACGCAGCCAGGAAAACAGTCCACCTGGTCATACGCAGGGAGAGGGAGACCGGTGTGGGACGGTTTCCCGCCAGTAGACCCAGCAATGGTTTGTGGTCTGTTATAAGTTCGAAATCACGGCCGTAGAGGTATTCGTGGAAACGCTTGACTCCAGCCACAGCGGCTAACGCTTCCCTGTCCAGTTGGCTGTAGTTGCGTTCCGCCAAAGACAATGTCCTTGAGTAGAAAGCGATGGGGGCTTCGTTCCCATTTGGCATTCTGTGGCTGAGGACTGCGCCGACACCGAAGGGTGAGGCATCGCAGGTCAATACCAGTGGTAGGGTTTGGCTGTATTGGATTAGCAGAGAGTCGGTCGTCAGCAGGCGCTTGACTGCGGCGAAAGCGGCAGCCTCGGAACGTCCCCAGGTCTATTTCGCATTCTTTGCTAGAAGTCGGTGCAACGGCTCAGCAACGGTGGCTTTCTGTCTGAGAAAGACGCTGTAGAAGTTAAGAAGTCCGAGGAAAGCCTGCAACTCGGTCTGATTCCGTGGTGTGGGGGCGTCCTGGATCGCCTTAATTTTTTTTGATGTCGGGTGTATTCCCAGTCCATCAATCCTGTAACCCAGGAATTCTACGCTGGGCACGTTAATTTGGCATTTTTCCTTTTTTAGGCAGAGACCCTTTTCTCGAATTCTGGCCAAAACAGTCCTTACACGCTTTAATAATTGCTCCTCGTTTGCAGCCGATACCAAGATGTCGTCGAAGTAAGGGACGACTCCTGGTATGCCCTGCAACAGCCGTTCCATGACGCTTTGGAACAATCCCGGAGCGATGCTTACGCCGAATTGTAACCGGTTGCATTTAAAAGCACCCCTGTGCGTCACTATAGTTTGGGCCTCCACCGTGGCGCTATCCACTGGCAGCTGCTGATACGCTTGTGCCATGTCTAGTTTTGCAAAAAAAAAATCCTGGCCCCAACGAGTGCAATAGGTGTTGTACTATGGGCACAGGATATGCGCTTTGTTAATTGTGCATTTATAGTCCACGCAGATACGGACTGACCCGTCTGGCTTAACGGGGGTCACTATTGGGGTTTCCCAGTGAGCGTGATCCACTGGTTCAAGGATTCCTTGCTCTACCAGCTTATCAATTTCCTTATCAATTTTGGGGCAGAGCGCAAAAGGCACTCTCCTAGGTTTGAGCCTGATAGGTGCCACATTTGGATCCAGATTAAATGAAATTGGTTTGCCCACATACTTACCAAGGCCGGGGCTGAACACATCCTCGAACTCCTTAAAGATTCCCTCAGCGCTGCTGTTACCCACGGCGTTGATCCCGGTAACTTCTAGCCCCAAGGCTTCGAACCAATCCAGTCCCAGGAGGCTTTGTAATGGCGCGCTGGCAACGGTCACAGGCAGCTGGGCTGTGATATTTTTGAACTGGATTCGAAACGTGCCTTGACCCACGATGGGGACCCTGTTCCCCTGGTAGTCTCAAAGCAGGATGTCTGGTGTTCGTAGTTGGCGCTTCTTTAGGCTCGGAATCGCCTTTTTCATCGCTGACCACGAGATGATCGTCAGTGATGATCCCGTGTCGACTTCAAGCTCGCAAGGGGAGTCCTCTAGGAGGACAGTGAGTTTCAGCTTTTTAGGTCGCTTTGTGCGGACCTGTCCTATCGTTGTGAGATAGGTTCTTAGTGGTTCTCTCTGGGAATACTCTCTCTTGGCTCTCTGGGAATACTCTCTCTCAGCTCTCTGGGAATACTCTCTCTCGGCTGACTCCCTTGGCTCTCTCTCT
Organism: Natrix helvetica; assembly: GCF_964273705.1. Taxonomy (NCBI): domain Eukaryota; kingdom Metazoa; phylum Chordata; class Lepidosauria; order Squamata; family Natricidae; genus Natrix; species Natrix helvetica. Next base: position 27,227,224 of record NC_138560.1, read on the forward strand.
GGGCGCCCTTTGTTTTTTCGCCAAGCCCCTGGGGTGGGCTTCTGTCAGCGATACGATGGCGGCTGCCATGTTGTATCAGGGACTTCGCTTTGGCACACCTTTGCAATGTGCCCGCTTTTGCCGCAACGTGAGCAAACAACTTCTCTAAATCGGCAGGTAGACCGGGGATGATTCCCTCCGCAGCTTGCGCAGGGCGGCAAACGGGATTCAAATTTTTGCGCCGGTTTTGTGTGGCTGCTGCGCATGCGATGGCTGTCTTCGCACTCGCTGTCCTCGGTTTCTTGATCGGTGGCCTCGTGATGCACCCGGGTTTGTCTGGTTCAGGATTGGTGTGTGCCGTACCCGCGTTGTAGCGTTTCCGTAGATCTGTCCGCTGATTCTGAAGCTCTTGCCTCATCGAGCGCGATCTGCAACGTTAAATTGGATCTTGCCAATAAACGTTTCTGCAATGAAATGTCCCGCACTCCGCATATGAGGCGATCCAGGATGTGCTCGTCCAGATTCCTGAATTCGCAATACGTCGCCGCTTTGCGAAGTGCTGCAACATATTGGTTGATCGTTTCGTCCGTCTTTTGATTCCGCATGTAGAACTCGTGGCAGCGAACGTGGCGGGAAGGCTTGGGTGCGTAGTGTGTCTGCAGCGTTTGTTGTAGAGCCGTCCATGTGACCGCCTGGATAGGGGTAGGCTCCGAAAGATCCCTGGCCATCTCGAAAACCTCTCGACCGCAGTAGCTCAGCAACATGTTCTTTTTCCGGGAGTCCGGTACTCCCGTGAGATTGTTTGCCTCGAGGAAACATTCGAACCTCAGCATGTAGGATTCCCAATGCTCAGCTACTGGGTTGTACGGGGTTGGTGGAGCGTGCATCGCCATCTTGTCCTGCATTTGAATTTGCCGCGCTGAGATGGCTGCCGGAATTTCCGCCGAAATCCGGGCTGGATCGATCCGTGGATTCTGTTAGTAGATCTTCGTCCTATCTGCCTCTCAATCCCATCCTCGTCACCAGTGTTAGATTCGGGCAACGAGAGAACAGACTCCAGAGGGTAGTGACAATCAGCTCTTTATTAGTGAGGTAGTAGTGATCCAGCTTGCTATGGGGTCGTGCAGCTCCCCTTTTATAGGGATCTGGCAGACCTCCCGTCCAATCAGAACAACCCCTTGTTCCTGCCCTAGTGGCGGACCTGAGTGGAGACTACAGCAGTTTATGCAAATATCTAACAGAAACATTCCCAAGACTATTTTTCTATCCTTGACTTCAGAATGAAATACCTGCCTACTGAAACAGGATACTTCTGTCACAATTAGGATGCATAGACTCAAGTGGATACTCACCTTTTGGCAAGCATTATGGTACAGATGGTCCACCATCATCCACAATTCCTTGGGTAAGTCCAAGGGCTTCTCATCCCATAAGAAATCTCCTGACCACAATGGCATCAGTGTCTGGATGAAAACAACAACAGGCGCTATAAGAACCTGAGTTCTTGCGCAAATGGGGGTATCACAGGGTAGAAGACTATCTGCCACCCACCCACCTACTCCCCCTTCCTGCTTGTCCTTCCTCTGTCCCACACCTGGTATCCCATTCGTCTGAGCTAATTTTGTATTTGTAGGTGGGCTGGAAGATGACCTCTCCTTCTGTGAAGTCTTCAAAAACCCTCTTTGGCTCTTCAGCTGGCAGGAGAAAAAAGCGAAGAAATGAGGTTATGGTCATGAGAACAGCACCTACTGTAGCACCTACTCTGAAGAACCCATGTTGCTTTGGTGCACATGTTTAATGTTAGCAGGCAAAAGATTCTCCAGCAACATGAGGCTTCTACTCTCATTGCTTCGAGGACAAATTTCAAGCATCTTCTCTCAGTTCTAGGAATTTATTTGCTCCCAATTTTGTTTTTTTTTTGGTTTCCAAATGCAAACTGTTAAAGTCTTTGCTTATAACACACCAGATTTAATTGGGTCTGAAAAAAAGAAAAAGTGGATAATTGATGTGACAATGCCAAGGTGTGATAGAATAGAAGATAAAGAACTGGAGAAAAGTGCAATTTGAAAACTGAAAACTGAAGTTGAAAAATCACAGGTAGTCTTTGACTTATAACCGTAATGTGGGTTATCACGTGACCAACCCGGAATTTTATGACATTTTTTGCAGTGGTTGCTAAGTGAATGCAGCAGTTGTTAAGTGAATGCTATGGTTCTTAATTGAATGCTGTGATCGTTAAGTGAACCAGTTTGGTATGGGCTGGTTTTGCCAAAACAACAAAATAAAATGCTGGGTTTTGGCAGAAACATTGTAAAATACAGTCACAGGACTGCAGGATGCTGGGAATATAAATAAATGCAGGTCATTAGCCAAGCACTTGAAATGTGATCACATGACTGTGGGGTGATGGTCAAGCATCAGAACTTCAGAAGCAAAGTTGTAAGTAACTCTGGGGAGGTCCATTATAACTTCAAACAGTGACCTGCTGTAAGTCAAGGACTACCTATACAGCATAAACTGATGGTGGTGATCTGAGTGGGTCAGAGTGATTTCACTGTGTGCCATACCAAAAAATCTTGGACTGCATTTCAAAATCTGCACATTGACAAAATTCCCATGTGTCAGTTGCAAAAGGCCACCCTGCTTGGATCCTCACATACACTATGCCATTATGACATCCCAGGTTCTTTGGAAGAAATTGATGTCAATTTCCATTACCAGCTAAAGAACCAGCAGCTGTGACTTCACATTGTTGTCTGTATAATACTTCATATGCACATTGTTGGGACTTGGTGGTTTACAAATTGTTAAAAACATTGTTAAATATGTTAAAAACAATTCTGGTAAAAAAAAAACAATGGCCATTTGAACAATCTCCAGAAGCTCTGGAGACCAGATTCTCCATTGGCTAATTTCTTAGCTCATTTCTAATCCTGAAGAAAATTGGGAAGGGGAAGACTTCAAACTCAACCCCTTGATGCTCTGGACAGCTGGGGCTTACAGGAAAGCTTTGGAGCTAAGCTGAGAAGTTGACCAGGTGAGTCTCCAGTTGGGAGATGGGGCAACCAAGAAGCAAAATCACTGAGGATAACAATATAAGAAAGTAACAATATAAGAAAAGGAAAGAAACAAAGACAGCAGAGACAACAAACCTAGAATAGAATGAAGAAAAAGAAGAAAAGGGCATCACTCAACTCTCACCAAACTTTTGGGTCCTTTGAAACACTGGTTGGATGGTGGCTGTTCAAAGGGAGGGAACCTCATCTCAGAGATCAAGTAATGCAAGAGACACGGTGTGCTTCCAGGGTCACAATAGATGTCATTGTTTAAGTGAAGAAACTTGGAGTACGCCAACCTGGCCAGATTGAACCTGCCAGGTAGATGCTGTGGAAGACGGGCACTCCCTCAAATGGTCAGATCCTGTGCCATGTAGAAATTTATAAATAGCTACCAGCACCTTGAATCACACCAGAAAGCAATCATACTGGCAATCAGTGCAACTCAGAAAACAGAGGTGTTACATGGGCACACCAAGGCATGTCCCTTCCTGCCTGCGCTCCTGTATTGTGGATCAGCTGAAACTTCCAGGTTATCTTCAACGGCAGCCCTATGTAGAACGTGTTGTGTAGCCAAACCATGAGGCAACTAGGGTGTGAGTGAACATTTGACACCCATCCACCCTCCAATCTAAGAAAAGGCACAACTGATGCACCAGGTGGAGATGGGCAAAGGACTTCCTGCCACCTGCTTAGGAGTTGTGAAGACAAGATAACCCCCAAACTGTAAACCACTCTTGAGTGGGTGAGGGGCCCCCTTTTACAGTTTTACATATTGGATGAACTCAATGCATCAAAGGTGTACTCCTCCCAAACTTTTCAAGGGAGAATGAGAAAGTGAATTGACCTCACCACATCATGTCGATAAAGAGCACAGAATTCTTGGGCCCCCACCAACTTCTTTACTTGATCTATGTCCTGCTGTTCCGACTGGGAGTTCAGATCCCCCAGCCATAGGACGATGATATCAGGAAGGAGTTCTGATAAGAAGATGACTGCCACTGGCGGCAGCTCCACCTTCACAGCTTCCTGTGACACAGTGCCACTCCCTCAGCAAACGACAAGAACCCACCTAATGCAAAACATGCCCAGCAAACATCAGCCCAGATCAGCATCCTATTACTTACCCAATCCTATTACTTATTCAATGGAAGCCCAAGCCATGCCAAGCCATGCATTCTGTTGCCCCGTTTGTCCTCAGAGGCTTCCCTACTTACTCATGCTGGCTGAGAGGGATGGTTGGGAGGCTGTGATCCTGCTGGAAAAACTGCAGATGGGCACCCTGTCATGGATGTCTTGGCTGTACTGCTCAGATTCTGGTGGGTGGGTTTTCAGGTGGGCATTCACCACACAAATAGTGGTGCTGTGGAACCTGAAGCAGATGGCCACGGCCCCCTTGATGTCCTGCAAGACACGAAGGGAGTAAACCAGAGATGAAATCTACTTGCCTTTGCTACCGGTTCGCAAATGTGAGCTCATATGCCATCTCCGTGCATGCGCAGAGTGTCAAAAATGGATGTGATGACATCCAGGCAGGTGGGCGGAGCCTGCTACCAAGTGCACCTGCAAAGATAAGTAGAACAGTGAGGGGAGGGAATCCAATGTGCCACGTCATTTAGTTTAGCTAGAAAGCAGGAAATCCTGCTTTCTAGTTAATAAAGTTATGCATCACAGCTGATCGTCGGAAATTCCAGTTCGCCCAAACCAGTAGCATTTTTTTACTACCCATTCAGGCAAACCGGTAGGTTTTTTTATTACTGGTTTGGGTGAACTGGTCCGAACTGGTAGCATTTCACCCCTGGAGTAAACCCTAAATAACAGCTTGGAAGAAGGTGGCAAAAGGGATCCTTGCTTGGAAGCAAAGGACAAGGATGGTCCAGCAGCTTGGCTCCCTGCTCCCCTTGTTGCTGGAAGACCCCAGTCCTACTCAGCCACCCCTAGGTCTCTCTCTGGCTCTGGCTCTGGCTCTGCCTCCCTCCCTCCCTCTCTGGGAGAGCTTAAAATTAAGAGATGTATATGCCTTGAAAGTAGCCCATGTTAAACTGCATAGTACAATCAAACATCAGACCTTACCATAGGAAACATTTTATGACATTTTATAGGATGTCATAAAATGCTTTATGATATTTTTATGTCATTAAGTGTTTAGAAATTTTGCCAATTTCCATTCCATAAGAGTCATGAGTCCTGAATTTTGGACACATTCTGTAAGTAAGTCCATTTGAAGTACCTTGGTTAAAAATGTTTTTCCCTATGATGTACTGTTTCATCAAGTTAAAGGTTATGGCGAGAATCAATCAGTATGATCATCATCATCATCATCATCATCATCATCATCATCATCATCATTATTGATACATAGTAAAATATTTACTATGATTCCATCAGAAAAAGTGAAAAGCAGCTTACAAGATTTAAACATGATGTGGTTTTTTGCTTAAAAGGCAATTTCCCCCTAAAGTCAGTTAAAAGATAATATTAGAAATAATTTAATGTTTTAGAATATTTGGAATATCACAGTGAAAAACTAGCTGTTTTAATATTTCTTTGTTTTTTTTTAAAGAATTTTATTGGTTTTTAAACATTTTTGGGGAAAGGTAAGAGGGTACATAGAAAATTTTGGCAGCTCCCACGCTAGTGGTAGAAATCCCTCCAAATCTCACAATTTTTACAATATTAAAAACAACGTATAAAAGAACAGAATCTTATTCTACATTATATCAATCATGTGTTCAATCATCTTTTCCTTTGTCACTTTCTAGTATATCAACAATTACAAATATTTCAAATACTTTTATTTTTGTGACCTGAGCCTTTTCAATATTGCTCCTTCCTCCCTGTCCCCAGGTGGAGCCACAGCCCCCCCCTCCTTCATGTCTTGTACCTTGATACCCTTTTCACTACCTTCCCTATGTTCGTCCTTAGGAGAGAAAAGTGTTTTTTAATGAAGGCTTCATCCTCCTGCACTGTATTAATTCTAATTCTATTTCCCTCCCCAAAAATCAACATTCCCTCTGGCAATAACCATCTAAACCAAACTCCTTTATTGTATAATTTCTTTGGTGAGGAGGAATACTTCCTCCTTCTTTCTCTTATCTTTTTCGGAATTTGCTTAAGAATGGTGATTTCTTTATCTTTATATTTTAGTGGTCCCTCCCTTTGGGCCCCTAGCACCTCATCCCTTGTGGTCCTCCTGAGAAATTTAACATGTACCTCCCTTGGAACATTATGACTTCTAGCATATGCTGAATTAATCCTGTAAACCAGATCCATATCCCACCACAACTATTCTTTATTTCTCTTAATGTATTCTGCTAACATTGTACTCATAATATCCTTAAGGTCTTCACTTTCTGTCTCTGGTAGGTTCTGGAATCTGAGAAAAAAGGACATTCTTTCAAATTCTATTTTTGCCATAAAGTTTTCCAAGTCTACATTTCCCTTCCAGAATGCCTTAACCTCCTCCCCCAGCCCAGCCGCCCCCTCCTCCAACACCACAATTCTCTGTTTGTTTTCTGAAATATGATGTTGAACACCTCTGAGTGTCATGCCTGTAGTTATGTTCTTTTAGGATCTTTAGCCTGCCACACTTTTTATTCATTTCCTATGCTGTTTCATTAGTGTAGTGTCAGTGTTCCAAATATCATGCAGAATTAAATCATTGTCCAAAGCAAAGTTATCCGTAAAACTCCAATTTAATAAGACAGACATGTTGGCATTATGCTGTGAAATTTCAACTCTAATGTACATCCTGTGGGTTCACCCAGTTGAAAGTTCATCATCTATCCCCACACCCCATAATTCATCACATGGTCCAATCTTCATCTTCCACACTGGCATGTACACCCCTCTGCTTCCGGCCAGGTGTCGAGGTGCGGAGACAAAAGACGACCTTGAGCTTCTAAGAAAATCCATAACAATACATTCCACAATCCTACTCCTTTCTATTCCCCCCTCCCAACTACTACACTAATGAAACAGCATAAGAAATTAATAAAAAGTGTGGCAGGCCAAAGATCCTAAAAGGAACAGAACTACAGGGCTGACAGGCGGCCTCTCCTCAAGAGAAAAACGTTTCCTGAAAAGAGAATAACATAAAAGTTAACATATTAAAATTTAACCACCTCTTCCTCCCCCAGGGGGACCCTTTGGCTTATCAGGGAACTTCTCATGGAATTGTTTCACTAATTTATCTGCTTTCAGATCCCAACTTTTCACCCACGTTGCTTCGGACAAAGGGTATCCCTTCCAATGCACTAACTATTGTAAGCGACCTCTATACAGCCTGGAATGTAATATTTTTTTCACCTCATAATGTGTTTCCCCTTCTACCACTACCGGAGGAGGTGGAGTTTGGGTGGATGGTCTTATGCTAGACCCCCTTACCGGCTTCAATAAGCTACAATGGAATACCGGGTAAATTTTCCCTAAGAGTCTGGGTAGACTGAGTCAAATTGTAACTGGATTAATTATCTTTTCTATTGGGAAAGGACCTAGAAATTTTGGACCTAATTTCTTACTAGGCATCTTTAATCTTATGTATTTAGTAGACACAAAAACTTTGTCCCCCACTTGAAAGGGGGGTTGTAGGGAACGATGTTTATCAGCTTGCTTCTTGTAGGCTTCTGCCACATCTGTTAGCTCCTTTTTCGTATTCTCCCATCCCTTCTTTAGTGCCTCCAGCCATTCATTCAGGGACATGGAGGAGGGAGGTTCCTTAGGTAGTTCAGGCATGGGAACGAATTCCATGCCACTGGTAATCTGGAAAGGAGTTAATTCTGTACTGCTGTGGACCGCATTATTATATGCTACTTCAGCGAAGGGTAGCAAGTCCGACCAATTGTTTTGCTGATAGTCCACATAACAACGGATGTACTGTTCCACCATCGGATTGGCCCTCTCTGCTGCCCCATTTGTGCTGGGATGAAATGCTGAGCTGAGTCCCTGCGTGGACCCGATCTATTTTAGGAATTCTCTCCAGAACTTGGCGGTGAATTGAACTCCGTGATCTGAAATGATCCTTTTTGGTACCCCATGTAGGCGATAAATGTGTTTCACAAACATTTTCGCTAATTTTTTTGCGGATGGTAGGGCTGAACAAGCGATAAAGTGTGCTTGGAAAACAAATCAATAACTGTCCAGATTACTTTATTACCACTGCTATCTGGAAGCTCGATGATGAAGTCCATTGTTATCTCTTCCCATGGTTGGCTAGGGTTGGCCACTTGTTGTAGTAGTCCAGGGGGCTTTCCCGGACGGGTTTTCATTGTTGCACAAGTAGCACAGCTTTTTACATAATCTTCCATCTCCGACCTCATCTTTGGCCACCAAAATTGATGTCTAGCAAGGTGGAGAGTTTTCAGGAATCTGAAATGACCTCCTAGTTTCGCATCATGACTCCGCTGTAGCACTTGCAATCTCATCTCTGCAGGGACGTACAGTTTGGATCCCTTCCAGGCTACACCATCATTAATCGTTAGGATGTCCTTGTTGTTGTTGAATCATGGGTCTGTCTGGAGGACTGCTTTCAGTTCGGTTTTCAGGTTATCTTGGCTTCGACTGGTGACTTGAGCTGCCTTTTGGTGAGAAGGAGATATGATGGGGTGGAAAATTTCTTCCTTCTTAGTGTCAAACTGGGGTTTTCTCGACAGTGCATCTGCTAACAAGTTCTTCCCTGCGGGGATGTGTTTAATTTCAAATTTGAACCTTTGGAAATATTGGGCCCAACGAACTTGTTTGGGGGATAACTTCCGATGGGCAAGGAGAGTTTCGAGGTTTTTATGATAAGTCCATACCTCGAACGGTATATCCCCCCCTTCCAGGAGATGTCTCCAAGTGAGCATACCTGATCGCGAATGCCTCCTTCTCCCAAATGGGCCACCTTCTTTCCGTAGTGGTGAGTTTCTTGGAGATGTAAGCGCATGGTAAGAGGTGGCCTTCTTTATTCTTTTGCAGTAGCACCACGGCTATCGCAACATCACTGGCATCCATTTGGATTATGAAAGGTGTTGCAATATGGGTTCTTGGGCAAAGAGCCGTTTTAAATTCTCAAAAGCCTTTTGACAGGCGATTGTCCATTTTAATGGTTGGTTTGCTTTCGGTTTAGTAGGGGAAGGCCCCGTTTTTAATAGTTCAGTCAATGGTAGGGCAATTTCAGCAAAGGTTGGAATAAACTGCCTATAAAAGTTTGCAAATCTTTGTAATTGTTTGTGAGTGCTTGGAGGTTTCCAATCTAACACCGCTTTCACTTTTCCTGGATCCATTTCTACTCCTTCATTGGAGATACGATACCCCAGATAATCTAGCGAGGTCTTTGGAATTCACACTTTGACAATTTTGCATATAGTTTGGCAGCTAGAAGTTTTTTCAGGACTTGCCATACCAGTTTCACATGTTCTTCCATGGTCTCAGAGAAGATCAAGATGTCATCTAAATAAACGAGTACTCCGCGGTACAGGTGGTCGTGTAGCACTTCAATTATGTACTGCATGAATACTGCGGGTGCTCCTTATAGTCCGAAAGGCATGACTTTATATTGGAAGCTGCCTAAGGGAGTGTTAAAAGCAGTCTTCCACTCATCCCCTTTCCGGATTCGTATACGGTAATATGCCTCTCTCAAGTCCAGCTTGGTGAAGATCTTGCCCTTAGCCAAGTGGTTCAACATATCTTTCATGAGAGGGAGGGGATAGGTATTCTTTTTGCATACCGCATTCAAAGCTCCTAAGTCCACACAGAGGCGAACTCCCCCATCTTTCTTTTCTCTGAAGAGCACTGGGGCCGCTACTTTCGATTTTTCTGGTTCAATAAACCCTCTTTTCAAATTGGTGTCGATGTACTTCCTCAATTCTATCATCTCTTTAGGCATCATAGAGTACATTTGGGGTTTTGGTAAGGTTACCCCAGGTTTGAACTCTATTGTACAATCTGTGGCGCGGTGAGGTGGAAGGTAGTTTCCGTCTTCCTCACTGAACACCTCCGCCAGATCCCAATAGATCGTTGGGACTTGTTGGATTCCCGGAGGTTTAGTGTCTGCTGCAGTTGCTGCAGGTTCTGGATGGGTTGGGCTGTTAGGTTCCAACATTCCTGGGTGGCCTTTTGGTTCCACCGGTGGTAACGGTCCAAGTCCAATAGTCACCTTTCTAACGCCATCCTCCCACTTTATAGTAGGTTCCCACTTATCCAACCATGCAAGCCCTAGGATAATTGACTCCTGCATTCCAGGGGCCACGATGAATCTGAGGAACTCATAGTGGCGGCCTATCACCAGCTTTACTAACTCAGTGATCTTTGTAGCTGGAGCACCCCCAATTAGGGTTCCATCCACTTGCTCAAACGGAATAGGATGTTTTAGGGGTCTGGTGCGAATACCAAGTTGTTCCACTATTGACATGCTGATTAAGCATCGGGTGCAGCCGGTATCTATAATCACCCCAACTTCTCCTTCTACCCCCGTTTTCGGTATTTGGAGTTTGGCTTTTATTTGGAAGGGGCGGATAGGTGCACTCACCATTGGGTCGTCTTCCGGGTTTCCTTTCTCTTCCTCCGAGGTGGCCAGGGCGTTTTCAGTGGCTTCGCTCTCTGCCTCTGCTGGCTGTTGTGCCAGACAACTTTTTTCTGGTGGTTTTCTGGGGGTTTTCTTGATTGTGCTGGCAGGTGGTTGGCGTGGTTGTGGAACTGGGGCTGGAGCCCAAGCTGACCACAACGGTAGCACTTTATTTTGGGTGCCCAGGAACGAGGGGTTGGTGGGGGCTTTTCAGTTTTCTGCCTCTGCGTTCAGTGGGCTAACGGTTTTTTGGCAGGGGTTCTGATACCCGGCTTTGGATAGGTATTAATCTCGTGGTCCAGTATGATTGCAGTGATGTACCAATCTTGGAGACGATCTGGGGTCCCCCTTACGGCACAAGCTTCTTTCAGTTTGGGATATAAGGCCTTTTTGAACGCATAGACCAATAGTCTTTCTGGCCAGTATTGTAGTCTCCCAGCTATTCTCCAGAATTCCCAATCTAATTCTTTGACCGGCCGACCCCCCTGTCATAATTCCTGGATCTGGTCTTCAGCATCTACCTGTTGGGCCACATCGTAAAATCGGGCACGCATCAGTTGGATGAACCCCATTATGTCATCTAACTCAGGAGCTGCTTCTTCATGGAGTTCCGCTATCCATTGTGCAGCCTCTCCTTCATTCATCCCCTCTGCTATTTCTTGGATCAGTTCTCGATCTGTCAGGTATTGTGGGCCTACTTGGTCAACGTACACCAATACTCGATTCATAAAGTAAGCTAGCTTGTGTCGGCTTCCATCGTAGGTTGCACGGAACCTTGGGGGTGTTGGAGGAGGAGGGGGTGCTGGTGGTTGAACCGGAGCAACCTGTTGGCCTGCTGCTTGGGGTGGTAAGCCCCTTTGTTGGGCCACACCCATTGGTTGGGGAAAAGCCTGCTGAGGCATTGGTGGGGGGGCTGGACCCTGTGGTGGTCCCAGTCCCTGGCTTTGCCTCTGGGCAGCTATTTGGGGTGGTGCCATTTGTTGGGAAGGGGCAGGCGTCCACTGGCATTGAGCCCATCCATGACCCGGGAAGAAAGCCAAACCAGGATTGGCTTGATTCATGGGTTCAGAGCCACCACTTTGCAGAGGGGGGGGGAGGTGAAAGTGCTCCAGACCCCTTTCGGCCGGTTAGTTTTTACTTCCCAACTTTGTTGCACTCCAGGAGGGGTGTGTGTGCTGATTCGCTGGTGGCTGTGTGGAAAGAACTAAGGTCTCCACTCCACTGCGCAGCAGTTTCTCTGCTGGGAAAGGATAATGTGGGCTTTGCTAGGCTCCACCCGGGTGGTTCTGGGGGCCCCAGGGGTTTTTTTTCACTCACATTTAGGCTTCGGAATTGGTCTTGAAGGACCATCAAAGAATGGCTGCGTGAGAGCGGCTGAGACCTCCATTAATTTGCTCTTCTCCCCATCCTCTAGTCTGTCGGAGTTCCCTTGGGGGGCCCCTCTCCTTCTAGCAGGCATTCCTGAGAAGCTATAAATCCCAAAGCTTCATCTCGCAGGTCTAATTCCGTCTGTGAGGAAATTCTTGGTTTCAATTCCTTTCGCCGGGCGCCCAGCTGAAGTTCCCTTTCCCTCGCCTCTGCAAGTTGAACTATTTCTTTAGAAGGTGCATAGATAGTTTCGACAAAAATAAGTGATCCGTTATCCTTAGCCTTCTCTGCTGCATTCTTTCATTCCTCCATCTTCACTGAAATTTCATCCTGCCCAGGATTGGGTCAGAACTGGGATTCAGTACCCCTATGAAAGTAATTTTTTTTTATGTGAGAGTTGAAATAATGTCAGCATTCCAAATATCATGCAGAATTAAATCATTGTCCAAAGCAAAGTTATCCTTAAAACTCCAATTTAATAAGACAGACATGTTGGCATTATGCTGTGAAATTTCAACTCTAACGTACATCCTGTGGGTTCACCCAGTTGAAAGTTCATCATCTATCCCACACCCCATAATTCATCACATGGTCCAATCTTCATCTTCCACGCTGGCATGTACACCCCTCTGCTTCCGGCCAGGTGTCGAGGTGCGGAGACAAAAGACGACCTTGAGCTTCTAAGAAAATCCATAACAATACATTCCACAATCCTACTCCTTTCTATTCCCCCTCCCAACTACTACACTAATGAAACAGCATAAGAAATTAATAAAAAGTGTGGCAGGCCAAAGATCCTAAAAGGAACAGAACTACAGGCCTGACATGTAGTATTTGGGAGGGGGGAATAGAAAGGAGTAGGATTGTGGAATGTATGTTGTCATTCTTTTATAGAAGCCAAGGTCATCTTTTGTCTCCGCACCTCGATACCTGACCGGAAGCAGAGGGGTGTAGATGCCAGCGTGGAAGATGATGATTGGAACATGTGATGGATTATGGGGTGTGGGGATAGATCATGAACTTTCAACTGGGTGGAATTCCAAGAAGAAAATCAGTGTTGGATTTCCATAGACGTGCTAACTTGCCTGTATGAATAAATGGGAACTTTAAGGATGATTCTGCCTTGGACAATGATTTATTTTATACATGGTATTTAGAACGCTAACATTATTCCAACACTCACCTTTCAAATAATTCAGTAGCACCCTCCCCCTCGCAAGGGGGGAGGGACTGGTGATGGGGGGGTGCTGAATTCCCAATGCTGACCGGGACAGCGTAAAATATCAGCGAAGAAATAATGAGAAAGCTTTTGGTGATAAGAAGCTTAGTGCCGAAACTTCAAAGTGCAAAGGAATTTCTGTTGAATCTTCCGTGCTAAGCCTCAGAGGTTTCTGTTTGAAGATTTATTGCATCTGGAGGAATGCAGGAGGGAAAAAGATTCTGCGCACTGGAAACGACAAGAGGAATGAAAGTCTCAGACTAACTTCTTCAGCAAAACGTGAGTACATGCTCCCCCTCCTTCCCCCCAGCTTGAAAAAAAACCTGGAATAAAGGTGTTGACTCCTTCCAGACGGCAATAAATGAAATAACTTATTACCCAGCAACTAAGTGGGAGACAGATTCCCTTTCAAAATGGGAATTTCAACCAAGATAGCAAGAAGGGATTTGGCCAGCATCTTTCACTTGCCAGCCACCACAAATGGGGCTGCAACCAGTAAATGAAGCAAAACCAGATTGGGTTTTCTTCCCAGAGTATGGATGGATGAGATGCCACTGGCCACCTCCTTTACCATCAGCATGGGAAAATCCTCCAAACCAGCAGAGGGCACCTACTTGGCCCATAACTCCTCCAAGTCAGCAGGAGGGTCCTTGGCACATAAATCCCCCTAGCCAGCCATCGTTGGTTGAGCTGCAACTGTGAAGCAGGCAACCCCGGGATGGGTCTTAACCCCAGGTCATGGATGGGAGGAATGCCAGTGGGCACCTGCCCTCTCTCAGCAGATGGCACCATGGCAGAAAACTGGGCAGTGGCCAACCGAGGGATTGACCTCCCCACCGGTTCCAGTCTCCCCTGCAAGGCCCCAACTGGTTCTTACCCCACCTTCCTACAGAGTAGCAATCTCCAACATGGAAGAAGGGATTACCAAAGAGAGGCCTGCAGGATGGGAAGCGGGACAAGGTGCATCTGCAATGCCCCAAAAGTTTCTTCCCCACTTTCCTACAGATAAGCAATCTCCACCATGGAAGAAGGGTTTACCTAGGAGGAAGCTGCAAGTTGGAGAGCAAGCCAATGTGATGAAACAGTTCCTAAGTTTAGAGATGTAACTAGGTTCCATTCCTCGTGGGGGCCAATAAAATGCCACCATTGCTGTCAACTTGGCCACAGAGCGTCAGAGTGCTTGACTCCAGCCCCCATGCCACAAACATGTGCACCAACCACCACGGCGGTAAAGAGAGGGCCCCAGATGCCACCACAGAAGAGTCATCTGGGCCAACAACCTCTGGAAGAGGATCCCCAACTTAAGGTGACGAAGTGTCCTACCAAGGGGGAGGCCTCGGAAGAGGAAAAGGGCAAACAATCTCCGAAGGAGGATCCCCAACTTAAGGTGACAAAGAGTCCAACTAAGGTGGAGGCCTCGGAGGGGGAAAAAGGCCAGCCGTGGATGATTGAATCCAAGAGCCCAGAACCTACAGCACCTGCAGCAGAGAGCCCTAAACGGCCATGGGAAGAGTTCGCAATGGACTTCATCGTGGAGCTCCCAGACAGCAGTGGGAATAGAGTAATTTGGACAATTATTGATTTGGTTTCTAAGCAGGCACACTTCATTGCTTGCTCAGGATTGCCATCCGCAAACCAATTAGCGAAAATGTTTGTAAAACACATTTATCGCCTGCACGGAGTACCCAAGAGGATCATTTCAGACCGCGGAGTCCAGTTCACAGCCAAGTTCTGGAGAGAGGTCCTGAGATCCATTGGGTCCACACAAGAACTGAGCTCAGAGGTTCATCCCAGCATGAACTGCGCAGCAGAGAGAGACAATGCGGTGGTGGAACAATACCTCCGGTGTTTTGTGGACTATCAACAAGACAACTGGTCGGACTGGCTACCCTTCGCCGAAGTGGCATACAACGATGTGGTCCACAGCAGCACTGGATTTACTCCTTTCCAGATTACCAGTGGCATGGAAGTTGTTGCCATGCCTGAGTTGCCTAGAGAACCTTCTTCCTTCATGTCTTTGAGTGAATGGATGGACATGCTAAAGAAAGGATGGGAGAATACGAAGAAGGCTCTAGCAGTTGCGGCAGAAGCCTACAAGAAGCAAGCTGATCAACATCGCTCGCACCAAAACCTCTTCCTTTTGGGGGACAAAGTTTTGGTGTCTACCAAATACATAAGATTAGGAATGCCTAGCAAGGAATTGGGTCCAAAATTTCTAGGTCCATTCCCAATAGTGAAGATAGTTAACCCAGTTACAGTTCAACTCAGTCTACCCAGAAGTCTAGGGGAAATTGACCTAGAATTTCATTGGAGCTTGTTGAAACCAGTAATTGGGTCTAACATAAGAGCATCCACCCAAGCTCAATCTCCTCCTGTAGTGATAGAAGGGGAAACACAATCTGAGGTGGGAAAAATTGTAAACTCCAGGCTGAATAGCGGTCACTTACAGTACTTAGTGCATTGGAAGGGTTACCCTTGGTCTGAAGCTACTTGGGTGAAATGTGGGAACCTAAAAGCTGAGAAGTTAGTAAAGCAATTCCATGAGAAGTTTTCCGATAAGTCAAAGGGTTCCCCTGGGTGGAGAAGAGGTGGTTAATTTTGTTATGTTAACTTTTATGTTATTCTCTTTGCAGGAAACGATTTTCTTCTGAGGAGAGGCCGCCTGTCAGGCCTGTAGTTCTGTTCTTTTTAGGATCTTTGGCCTGCCACACTTTTTATTAATTTCCTATGCTATTTCATTAGTGTAGTAGTTGGAAGGGGGGAATAGAAAGGAGTCGGATTGTGGAATGTATGTTGTCATTCTTTTATAGAAGTCAAGGTAATCTTTTGTCTCCGCACCTTGACACCTGACCGGAAGCAGAGGGGTGTAGATGCCAGCATGGAAAATGATGATTGGAACATGTGATGGATTATGGTGTGTGGGGATAGATCATGAACTTTCAACTGGGTGGAATTCCAAGAAGAAAATCAGTGTTGGATTTCCATAGACTGTCAGCGTTCCAAATATCATGCAGAATTAAATCATTGTCCAAGGCAAAGTAGTCCTTAAAACTCCAATTTAATAAGACAGGCATGTTGGCATTATGCTGTTGAAATTTCAACTCTAAGGTACATCCGGTGAATTTCCCAAGTTAAAAGTTCATCATCTATCCCCACACCCCATAATTCATCACATGGTCCAATCTTCATCTTCCACGCTGGCATGTACACCCTTCTTCTTCCGGCCAGGTGTCGAGGTGCGGAGACAAAAGACGACCTTGAGCTTCTAAGAAATCCATAACAATACATTCCACAATCCTACTCCTTTCTATTCCCTCCTCCCAACTACTATACCAATGAAACAGCATAATATATATGTTTTAATTATGTGGCAGGCCAAAGATCCTAAAAGGAACAGAATTACAGGCCTGACATAGACGTGCTAACTTGCCTGTATGAATAAATGGGAACTTTAAGGATGATTCTGCCTTGGACAATGATTTATTTCATACATGGTATTTAGAACGCTAACACTAAATTCATCTTTAAGATCTGTCACCTCTTTTTTTCAACTCATTTTGACCCCTCATTATTTCTTGAAACATTTGGGTAACAGATAGTTCTTTTGAGCTCTCTCCAGACCCTTCTTGTTGTAAGAATGAAGTAATTTTCGTTTGCTGCATGCTTGGGCTGGAGGTGGTAGACGCAGAAGCCAAAAATGACTTGCCCATTGGTGGTTTCTTAGGCCCCATTTGTCTAAGTTCAGAGATGTATATAAGTCTTTTACAAAGAAAATGGAGTCAGCGGAGTGCGCAGCTGTGCCGGTCCAGGGAGGCAGCCAAATCCAAAAGGGAAAAGTTAATTCTCCTTCATAATTCCAAGACACCAAGGCACACCAGAAAGGGGAAAGTCAAATAATCAAAGTCCAGGAAGACCACGTTGTTAGGGTTCTAAATACCATGCAGAAATAAATCATTGTCCAAGGCAAAACATCCTTTAAGGTCCAATTTATTCCGCAGGCAATTTAGCACGGCTATGGAAAATTCCAACTCTGGATTTCATCCTGTAAGTTCACCCAGTTGAAAGTTCATGATCTCTCCCCACACCCACAAATCCATCACATGTTCCAATCATCATCTTCCACGCTGGCATGTACAACCATCTTCTTCCGGCCAGGTGTCGATATGCGGAGAGAAAAGATGACCTTGGCTTCTACAAAAGAATGTCAACAATCCATTCTACAATCCTACTCCTTTCTATTCCCCCCTCCCAACTACTACACTATTGAAACAGCATAGAAAATTATAAGAAAGTGTGGCAGGCCAAAGATCCTAAAAAGAACATAACTACAGGCCTGACAGGCGGCCTCTCCTCAAAAGTAAAACGTTTCCTGCAAAGAGAATAACATAAAAGTTAATATAACAAAATTAACCACCTCTTCTCCACCCAGGGGAACCCCTTGATTTCTCAGGAAACTTCCCATTGAATTGCTTTACTAACTTCTCCACTTTTAGGTTCCCACTGTTTACCCAATTAGCTTTAGACCAAGGGTAACCCTTCCAATGCACTAAGTACTGTAAGCAACCCCTATTCAGCCTGAAATCTACAATTTTTTCCACCTCAGATTGTGTTTCCCCTTCCATCACTAAAGGAGGAGATTGAGCTTGGGTGGATGCTCTTCTGTTAGATCCAATTACTGGTTTCAACAAGCTACAATGAAATTCTGGGTCAATTTCCCCTAGACTTCTGGGTAGACTGAGTTGAACTGTAACTGAGTTAACTATCTTCACTATTGGGAATGGACCTAGAAATTTTGGACCCAATTCCTTGCTAAGCATTTCTAATCTTATGTATTTGGTAGATACAAAAACATTGTCCCCCACACGGTAGGGGTTTAGGAGTGAGCGACATTGATCATCTTGCTTCTGGTAGGCTTCTGCTGCAACTGCTAGAGCCTTCTTCGTATTCTCCCATCCTTTCTTTAGCATGTCCATCCATTCACTCAAAGACATGAAGGAAGAAGGTTCTCTAGGCAACTCAGGCATGGCAACAACTTCCATGCCACTGGTAATCTGGAAAGGAGTAAATCCAGTGCTGCTGTGGACCACATCGTTGTATGCCACTTCGGCGAAGGGTAGCCAGTCCGACCAGTTGTCTTGTTGATAGTCCACAAAACACCGGATGTATTGTTCCACCACCGCATTGGCTCCCTCTGCTGCGCAGTTCATGCTGGGATGAACCTCTGAGCTCAGTTCTTGTGTGGACCCAATGGATCTCAGGACCTCTCTCCAGAACTTGGTTGTGAACTGGACTCCGCGGTCTGAAATGATCCTCTTGGGTACTCCGTGCAGGCGATAAATGTGTTTCACAAACATTTCCGCTAATTCGTTTGCGGATGGCAATCCTGAGCAAGCAATGAAGTGTGCCTGCTTAGAAACCAAATCAATAACTGTCCAAATTACTTTATGCCCACTGCTGTCTGGGAGTTCCAGGATGAAGTCCATTGTGACCCCTTCCCATCGCCGTTTAGAGCTCTCTGCTGCAGGTGCTGTAGGTTCTGGGCTCTTGGATTCAATCATCCACGGCTGGCCTTGTTCCTCCTCCGAGGCCTCCCCCTTGGTAGGACTCTTTGTCACCTGAAGTTGAGGGTCCTCTTCCAGAGGTCGTTTAGGCTTTTCCCCCTCCGAGGCCTCCCCCTTAGTTGGACTCTTTGTCACCTTAAGTTGGGGATCCTCCTCCGGAGAATGTCTGCCCTTTTCCTCTTCCGTGGCCTCCCCCTTGGTAGGACACTTCCTCACCTTAAGTTGGGGATCCTCTTCCAGAGGTTGTTGGCCCAGATGACTCTTCTGTGGTGGCATCTGGGACCCTCTCTTTACCGCCGTGGTGGTTGGTGTGCACGTTTGTGGCATTGGGGCTGGAGCCAAGCACTCTGACGCTCTGTGGCCAAGTTGACAACAATGGTGGCATTTAATTGGGCCCCACGAGGAATGGAACCTAGTTACCTCTCTAAACTTAGGAACCGTTTCATCACACTGACTTGCTCTCCAACTTGCAGCTGCCCCCTTGGTAAACCCTTCTTCCATGGTGGAGATTGCTTCTCTGTAGGAAGGTGGAGTAAGAACCTTTTGGGGCATTGCAGATGCACCTTGTCCCGCTTCCCATCCTGCAGGCCTCTCTTTGGTAATCCCTTCTTCCATGTTGGTGATCGCTACCCTGTAGGAAGGTGGGGTAAGAACCACTTGGGGCCTTGCAGGCGCACATTTTCCCGCCATCCACAATGCAGGCCTCTGTTTGGTAATCCCTTCTTCCATGGAGATTTCTTCTCTGTAGGAAGGTCTGGTAAGAACCTTTTTGGGCCTTGCAGGGGAGACCGGAACCGGTGGGGAGGTCAATCCCTCGGTTGGCCACTGCCCAGCTTTCTGCCATGGTGCCATCTGCTGAGGGAGGGCAGGTGCCCACTGGCATCCCTCCCATCCATGACCTGGGGTTAAGACCCATCCCGGGGTTGCCTGCTTCACAGGTTGCAGCTCAACCAATGATGGCTGGCTAGGGGGTTTTACGTGCCAAGGACCCTCCTGCTGGCTTGGAGGAGTTATGGGCCAAGTAGGTGCCCTTTGCTGGCTTGGATGAGTTATGGGCCAAGTAGGTGCCCTCTGCTGGCTTGGAGCATTCCCCCATGCTGATGGCAAAGGAGTTGGTAAGTAGCATCTCTTCCATCCAAGTCCTGGGAGGAAAGCCCAATTTACTGCCCAATTTGCTTCATTTACTGGTTGCAGCCCCATTTGTGGTGGCTTGCAAGTGACAGATGCTGGAAAAATTCCTTCTTCCTGCCTCCTTTGAAATTCCCATTTTGAAAGGGAATCCTTCTCCCAGCTAGTTGCAGGGTGACAAGCCATTTCATTTATTGCCGTCTGGAAGGAGCCCAAACCTCTGTTCTAGGGTTGTTTTTTCCCCAAGCCTTGTTTCCAAGCTGGGGGGAAGGAGGGGGAGCATGCACTCACAATTTGCTGAAGAAATATTTCTGCGACCTTCCTTCGTCTTGTCGTGTCTCCTCCTGCATTCCTCCTGATGCAATTAAACTGGAAGCAGCATTCCATTGCCTTTGAAGTTCCGCACTCAGCTTCTTATCACCAAAAGCTTCTCATTTATTCTTCGCTGATATTTACGCTGTCCCGGTCAGCGTTGGGAATGCCGAGACCCCCATCACCAGCCCCCCCCTGCGAGGGGGGGTGCTAGTGAATTATTTTGAGAGAGAGTGTTGGAATAATGTTAGGGTTCTAAATACCATGCAGAAATAAATCATTGTCCAAGGCAAAACATCCTTTAAGGTCCAATTTATTCCGCAGGCAATTTAGCACGGCTATGGAAAATTCCATCTCTGGATTTCATCCTGTAAGTTCACCCAGTTGAAAGTTCATGATCTCTCCCCACACCCACAAATCCATCACATGTTCCAATCATCATCTTCCACGCTGGCATGTACACCCATCTTCTTCCGGCCAGGTGTCGATATGCGGAGACAAAAGATGACCTTGGCTTCTACAAAAGAATGTCAACAATCCATTCTACAATCCTACTCCTTTCTATTCCCCCCTCCCAACTACTACACTATTGAAACAGCATAGAAAATTATAAGAAAGTGTGGCAGGCCAAAGATCCTAAAAAGAACATAACTACAGGCCTGACACACGTAACAGGAGAGGTCCAGGTTTCCCTCAGAGCGGGTAATAAAACAATATCAGAGGTATTTTTTTTCCCGAAGGTAGTTTCAAAAGGCAGACTTCATTTGTAAGTGCAAAAACAAAGACGGAAGGGAGCTATCTTGGCTCCTCCTTTCATAGGGAGAAAAATGGAGATCTCCATAAAGTTTTTAAAAAAGAACAGCTCAGCAATCATCTCTTGCAATTGTGATAGCAATCTTTCTTACATAGTTAGTTCAAGTGACGAGTCAGCCTTTGTTCTCTCTCCATTCCAATAGAGAGAGAGCTAATTCAAATGCCGCTTAATCCGAGGGGGGGGTATAGAGAAGAAACACCCCCCTCTAATCTTCAGTTTCAAATCACTTCCGGTTCCTGCAGGCGATGGACGCACTGTCTGCCACTCGTCTCCTCGGTGGGCTCTGTAAGGAGCACAGGGGGCCTTGGAGGGGTCTCCTGCCGCAGGGCGGCTCGCTGGAACCCCCCGGACTCGGCGGCAGCCAGTGGGGGTGTTTTTCAGCCTCGCCCCAGGAGCCGGGGAGCAGAGGAGGGGCATGGTACAGCTTCGGGCTGTCCGCCCTTTCGCCGAATGGGCTCTGGGAGGAAGGAATTAATCCAAGGAAGAGCGGCTGAATGCTGATGGTGGGGGAGCCACCCTGATCTCCTTAATCGTTGTTAAAGGATAAGCAGCAGACTATTGTAAGTTCGTGTTCAACTTATTTGAAACTGTTTTAATATTTCTTGATGCAAGGAGAGAATTTGACAATTTGAACTGGATGTTCTTGTTTAAAATTGTGTAAAATATGGAATTTGGGGATTTTTTTATTAAATGGGTAGATATATACCTCACAAATAGCACAAATTAATTAATTAATTAATTACTAAATTTGTTTGCCACCCATCTCTCTAGGAAGTGACTCTGGGCAGCTTACAACATTAAAATTATGTTACAGATAATATTGTATTGACAAAACCCTGTGAAATACAAAAAAGGGACAAGAACGCTCTTTTTCACTATTGCTCTGTTCATTTTGGCTCTTGAAGTTTTGAACAGAGACATAAGACACGAGGAAAGAATTGCTGGGGTGAAAAGTGAAAAACATTTATAAATTAAGGGCTCTTGCAGACAAGTTGGTTTTAACTGTGGGAAATTGTATGAAAAGAATATTTAAATGGAAAAGTGAATTATGAATTTGGTGCACTAGCTGGATTTAAAATTAATAAGGAGAAAACAAAGATGTTAACAAAAATATGATGAAAGATCAAAACAACGATAAAAATTTATTTTCAGACTGAGAAAAAAGTAGAATACTTGGATATTATTATGATTAGTATGAATTGTTTATGATTTCAAACTAATTATGTCAAGGCATAGAATAAATTTAAGAAAGATTTGTTAAGAAAGGAAAAGTTACAACTGTCATTGTTTAGACGAATTTCTGTGGTGCAAATGAATGTGTTGCCTAGTATGATGTTTTTGTTTCAAACAATATCTGTTTTGAAAAATGATGCATTTTTTAAACAAATGCAAAAAAAACCCAAACCCAGATTTACATGGCATGGTAAGAAACCAAGGATTAAATATAAAATTCTTCAAGATGCAAAAGAAACAAGAGGATTATGATTGTCTGTTTTTAAATTGTATTTTCCTGCACTTTATAGGGGGGAGGAAACGAGAAAGGGTAAATATATCAAGATCCTTTTAATGCAGGAAAATTGAGAACTTAAAATGAATTGAAGAGAACAATTTTCTGCAGAGAAATTTAATTTTCAATTGTTTCCATATTCACAACTAAGAGACAGATTTAATATTTTTAAAAAATACAATGGAAATTTAGTGTTTAGTTTGAAAAAAAATGTATGTACAAATGCAATTACAAAAATGTATATGCCTTTCTTGAAAATTTAAACAGAACAGGAACAAGTTAAGGCTTATATGATTAAATGACTAAGAATTTCAGATATAATGTAAGGTTGGATTAATGGGAGAAGTCTGGCTGGCATTAGATCTTTTCAACAATTGTTTCCAAAAGAATGTAAGGCTAAATCCTCTCCTTTCAGACACACATTTTGCCCTCTTAGAAGACAAAAGGGGAATGAACTATGGGGGAAAGCAGTTTGCAGATGAATGGGACTGTTTAATAGGCTGGATGAGACATAAGGAATGTGGCTGTGAACCTCACAGATCCATAGTAAGATGAAGGGAACAATCATACTGCTTCACACAGCAACCTTCACCATGCTCTAAGATCATTGCTCACTGTAGATAACAGAAAGATAAGAGGTAGCCTGAAATCTATTGTATTGTTGCATGCTTAATTAACCCCACCCTTTCTGAAGTGAATATGAGTGCATCTCGTTGTCTGCAGGTTGTTTTCAGGCCATTTTGCAGGCTGTTTTCAGACCAAAAGCAGCCTGAGAAACAGGCTGAAAATGGCTTCAGGAGCTTTGGAAAATAAGTAGACTCCCATCTCTCTGTGGTACCTTTCCATGTATCAGAAAACAGCTATCGTGTCACCCCAATTCTTCTCTTTGTTACGGTAGACATACTTCCAGTTTCCTCAGCCATTCATCATACGATTTGGCCTCCAGACTCCTTATCATCTTAGTTGCTTTTCTCTGCACACTTTCTAGGGCCTCAGCACTATTTTTGTATCAAGGTGACCAGAAATGGATGCAGTGATCCAAATGTGGCTCACTAGTGCAATATAAAGTGGCATTATCACTTCTTGTGATCATGATGCTATCCATCTGTTCATTCAGCCTAGGACTGCATTGGCTTTTTTTGGTAGTCCCAACTCCCCCTCTGTGCGTATCCCCATGTTCTCATACATCAGCACCCAAAAGCTTTAAGGCTGAATGAAGGCAAAACAAGCCCCCTGCAACTCTAATGGTAGCTTGGCATTTCTGGCTCTCTTCTGTCCAATCAGCCACCCTTGTGTGCTGGGACCTGTGGGGGGGGGGAGGTCTTTTTGTACTGAAGAATGATATGCCAGCCAAGTCCCTCTAGCAGCAGCAGCAATTCCTACCTGCAAAACAGCATTTCCTAACCTCTCTCAAGAACATTTGCGTCTGGGAGCCAAAAGGCAGCTGCAACAGCAAGTTGTGGGGTGGGGACAGAGGTGGGAGCTTACGCAGCGCGGCCAGCCCAAGTTCGGGGACCTTGCAAGGCCTTGGCGTTTTTTGCATCGGGGCGTGCTGCAAGAGAGGGAGTAAAGACATTTTCCGGATTGTTGGTGGTGGAGGTGCGGGCCCGTGCTCATTAAAGCAAGTTCGCGGAAGTCCTTTGCACCCGCTGGAAAAGGTCTTCACTTCCCCCCTCTTGCAGCATGCCCGATACAAAAAATGGCGAGATCGGCGCACTTGGGGCTGCTGCTGGGATGTCCAGGGAGGCTAAACCAAGCCGCACGCCTCTCCCAGCCACTTTTGTGGCTTCCCAGAGTAAGCTGCAACTAAGCGTGGGGCGGGGTGGGAGCTGCCGTGGCCCTGCACTATAAGCGAGTCCAGTGACCTTTTGCGGACTTGCAAGGATCCCGGGCTCGCTTATAGCGCAGGGCCGCAGGGCCGTCAGAAAGCGCGGGGGTGGGCATGGTGGGGGGAGCTTATGCGGTGCGGCCGGCCCAAGTTCGGGGACCTTGCAAGGCCTTGGTGTTTTTTTGCATCGGGGTGTGCTGCAAGAGAGAGGGAGTAAAGACCGTTTCCGGATTGTTGGTGGTGGAGGTGCGGGCCCGTGCTCATTAAAGCAAGTCCGGGGAAGTCCTTTGCGCCAGCTGGAAAAGGTCTTCACTCCCCCCCCCTGCAGCATGCCCCGATGCAAAAAATGGCGAGATTGGCACACTTGGGGCTGCTGCTACGATGTCCAGGGAGGCTAACCCAAGCCCCGCGCCTCTCCCAGCCAATTCGCGGCTTCCTGGAGTGCCAAGAACCTTCACGCTCTTCTCCGCGCTCTCCTCGGCTCCTCGCGACGGCAATAGATGTCCAGAAGCGGCGGGGGCCGGAAAAGCACAGATAAGAGCATGAAGGTTAGGGTTACTGGGCAACGTGTGTGTGTGTGTGTGTGTGTGTGTGTGTGTCTGGAGTTACGCCCCCCCCGCATCCTCCCTCCTGGGGGTCGAAGCGCCTCAAAGGGACAGGCAGGCTGCCACAGCTCCACTGAGAAGACATTTCTGAGAAGAGAAATTTCTCCGGTCGGGCTGCACCAGAGCTGGTGGAGCGCTGGGAACAGCCTGCCTGTCCCTTTCAGGAACTCCACTGAGAAGACATTTCTGAGAAGAGAAACTTCTCTGGTCGTGCCCAACCTGGTGGAGCACTGGCAATCGCCGGCCCGTCGCCAGGGAGAGAGTCAGTGAGGTGAACCACGTGATTGCTCCAATCGCACGGCCGCAGCCCGACTGGAGAAGTTTCTCTTCTCAGAAATGTCTTCTCAGTAGAGTTCCTTTGAAGTGCTTCGACCCCCGGGAGGGAGGGTGCGGGAGGGAGCGTAACTCCAGCCTCTCTCACACACACACACGTTGCCCAGTAACCCTAACCTAGGTAACATCATCAGTGCCAGAAGGGAATGGGGTTGGTGGGGGGGGGGAGAGAGGGCAAAAAGGAGAAAGAGAGGGAGAAAGAGGAGGTGGGGGATAGTGGGATCCTTGCTGCTTTCTGAGCTTGGTGGTTTTCTTACAGACATTTCATTACCAAACTAGGTAACATCATCAGTGCTAGAAGGGAATGGGGTTGTGGGGAAAGGCGGAGGAGGAGAAGTCGAAGGACAAAAAGGAAAAAGATAAGGAGGGAGAGGACTGTGGGGTTCTTTGGTGTTCTCTGAACTTGGTTTTCTTGCAGGCATCTCATTACCCAACCAGGTGTCATCATCAGTGCTAGAAAAAATGGGGTATACAGAGAGGAGGAGGTGGAGGAGGGCGATGACTGGGTGGTGGTCCTTGGTGCTCTCTGAGCTTGCCTGTTTCCTTGCAGAGGTTTCATTACCCAAACCAGGTATTATCATCATCATCATCAGTGCTAGAAAGAGTGGGATATATTGAGAGGAGGAAGAGGAGTGGGGGGGAGGGAGACGACAGCGGGGTCCTTGGTGTTCCCTGAGTTTGGTGGTTTTTAATTATTTTAGGGAATTTTTATTTATTTATTGTTTATAGAATGTTTATTACAAGAAATGTTATTCCTTTTTGCAAAATGTTTTATTTGTGATGCAATATGTTGCTTTTAAGTGTACAGGTTGGGGCATGGTTTATGTGTCTCAAGGTGGCTGCTTTTCTATGGACAGGCCAGGTTGGTGCAAGGCAGCTTTGCCAGATTTTGTTTGTTTCTGTGTGATACCTGGTTGTTTAGGTAATTGTGAGGTGGTTGTTGGTTCTGTGAGCTTCCTGGCACTGTCCTTTATAATTTCCCACAACGCCTTGATGGTTTTTATTCCAGTGGCTTTGTCTTTCCTGTTCTTAGGGTTAGGGAAAAAAACTGGTTTCATCTGCAGTCTTTTGGGGGAAAATTGTTGTTTTTTGGTGTTTTCCTGGCACTGTCATAGTTTGTGTGTGTGTGTGTGTAATGTCCCGCAGTTATCTACACATTAATAATGATCAAGTACTAATAATATTTCCTTATACATTTTAGTGACCTTTCCTTACATAATTGGTGTTTTCTTTCATACTTTTAGATTTCTAATTGATGTTTCTGTTAGTTAGCAATTGATAAAACAAATCCCACGTGAAAAAGTATTTGAAGCCTTCTTGATTTTAATTGCCAATTTATTCGTTCCTGCACATTCTAATATTTATTCATTTTCATATCTTTGTTTTTTCCACTGTTGTGCAAATACAATTCGAACAGCTGTTAACATGTGTAAAATTAAATATGTTTTTATTCCTTTTGAAATACAAGTAGTAAGTGCACAAAATAATAAATTTCCTTTTTTTATATCTTCTTTTTGTAGATCATCCATTGGGGCAAAGAATTCAGTGACATTGTTTTGGCCACTCCCATCCGGTCACATGGCTGGCAAGCCACTCCCATCCGGTCACATGGCCGGCAAGCCACCCCCACTTGGTCACATGTTCGGCAAGCCACTCCCACCCGGTCACATGGCTGGCAAGCCACTCCCACAAAGGAGGCCACACCCACAGAGTAGGTTCCAAAAACTTTTGAAACCCACCACTGAGACAATCATATAATTTTTCAAAGATTTATAAAAGAGGTGAGAAAGAAAGGGAAATATTTTCAAAAAAACCAAACAAAAGGAAGTTTTGTGGATGGGTGTTCAAGTAGCACAGCAGAAAGTGACAAAAGGTATTCAGAAAAGAAAGTTTAGTAGGTATAAAAAAATCAACAGAGATACAAGATTTTAAGAAAGGAAGTTAAAAGGCTGATTAAAAAGTCAATAAAAGGTGGAATTTCAAAGAGATTAAGAGAAAATGTATTAATAAAAGGGGATATATAAAATAGTAGCATATACGTTAATAGGTAATATATATTTGTTATAACCCCAATAAGTAAAGATTAATAGGTGAGAATTTAGGATTAGGTCATTTTATTGTATTACTAATATTAATAATATGTTAAGGTATATTGTGAATTTAAAATAGTAAGGATTAGAAATTATGGGGAGTTTGAGATACATTCCCAGGATTGATCAAATATTGTTAATACTTGGCGTTATTAGTAACTCTACACATTCGGAACATTGAAGCTAGAGTGGAATAATGAGTAATTTTTAAAAATATCAAATGATATTACTTAGCAGGGGGTAATAAATATAGGGCACAAAGAAATGTTATTTATGTTTAAATGAACTATTGGCAAAACGATAAAGGATTAAGGAAAGAGACCAATATTGTTGAAGTTGGAAGATTTGAAGTATACATATTTATTTGCATTACTATTTTTATGTGGTTTAAAAAAGATTTGACTTAGTCAAATGTACTGTCCATAAAACATATATGTTTATACTGGAAAAAATAAAAATAAAAAAGAAGCAATTTTGTAATGTAGGGGTTAAATACATTGGAAC
The DNA here is from genome assembly GCF_964273705.1 of Natrix helvetica. Taxonomy (NCBI): domain Eukaryota; kingdom Metazoa; phylum Chordata; class Lepidosauria; order Squamata; family Natricidae; genus Natrix; species Natrix helvetica. The sequence continues at coordinate 27,255,071 of NC_138560.1, forward strand.
TGATTGCCTAAGGAGGCCATCCACTTTCCTTTTCTGGAGATGTTGGAGCAGCCGCTGGTGACTCTCTGCCCCGAGGCATGCTGCAGATTCCACACTAACAAGAGGTTGCACAAGAGCACAAAATCATGGGATACAATGGCTCTTTTTTATTCTACTTGTTTAGACCCCAACCTAGAAAATGATGCCCAGGTCTGAGCATCATATTTAAGAAATTTTTTGACAAACTGGGAACAGTTCACAGAGAAACTAGAAAGATGGTTAGAAAAACAGAAATTAAGTTCTCTGAAGAGATAGTGAAGAAACTGGAAATGTTTTGCCTCCAGAGACAAGACTTAGGTGTCAGGGCTGAAGCCATATTTGTTTGGGATCTTTGGCTTGCCACACTTTCTATTATTCTACTATGCCTTTTTCTACTGTGTGAGCGTGGGGGGAGGGGGATTGTACAGAGTTACTTACTGTGTAGCCAAAAGAAAATTCTTTCTAGAAAGCCAAGGTCATCCTTGGTCTCTGCACCTCTGCACCTGTTCGGAACTGGATGGGTGAACTGCCAGCATGGCAGTAGGAGATTGGACCATGTAATGGAATTGTGGGTGTGGGGGCAAGATCCTGAACGTTCAACTGGGTGGGGAAAACCAGGAAGCTTTCAGATTTGGATTTTCCCAGATGTGCCAACATAGCTTTCTTAATAAATTGGAACTTTGAACAATACTTTGCCTTGGACTCTGATTTATTTTTGGATGCTATTTGAAACCCTGGAACTATCCCAAATCTCCATTAAAATAAATTACCAGCTCCCCTGAATCCTGGGGTGCTGTCTGGGGTCTTGAGCTCCAATACCAACCTGAAACCGGGTGGCGTAAGGTCTCAAGGAAGAAAGAGCATGGGAAAAGGTCGAACGGATGCTGTGAAAACCACCTGGGTGAATGGTCAGTTTCCCATGCATACCCTGGGGCAGGCCGGATTGTCAGCGGGTACTTGGCTGAGATGCACACAGCCAGCACCCGGTGATCCAGGCCCAGTGAGGGAAAGCCCAGAGTGACTGGAGGGAGGCTCACCAATGGGCACCCGCCCACCCTAGGTGAGTTGAAGGCATCTGATCCTTTGAAGCTCTCCCCTGGCTGGGGTCAAGGACTTCTCCAGTGAGACCCCAGCGGAGCAGAGTTTCCTGTACCTGCAGTGGCCGCCGTGGCTATTGCAGTGGGGAGGGGCCCATGCAGCCAGCTGCAACAGGCTTGGGTTGCTGTAGCCTTTCATTCTTCTCCCACAGCTGTCACTGGGGCTAACACAACCTGTAGTGGGGCCAACAGCTGGAGTGGTTTGCCAGGGGCTCCCATTCCCCAGCCTCTGCAGCCACTGCTTATGGGATTCTTTGGAGAATGAAGTGACGAGAGCCACGGGGATTTGGCAGCCATTCACCCCAAAGCCACCTCAGATGTTGGAAGTATTCCAGGCGTACAGGCAGCTCCCCCTGCAACCGAAAGGGACCCACAGCTGAAATGCTGGCTGAAACTGAAGCCAGGAGAAGTGGCTATTCTGCCTGTAAGGTGAACCCAAACATTCTGTGGAAAACCTAGCCGGTTGAACCAGTCTAAGTCAGAACCTGAGGAAGAGGAAGCAGAGGAGGAGGGCTTCTCCCCCATGCTTGCCCCCCCCCCCTGTGTGCTGACCTGCCAGAATGGGGCAGGCTAGGAATCAGCTGCCAGAACAGAGGGTTTGCACAAGCATGCACAGTGAAGCAGAGGGAAGGCTACCGGGATGTGGGGAGAGACAGATCCCTCCCCCACCAAATGTCTGTGGGATCGAGGGTCCTTTGCAGAAGCAGAGCAGGAGGGAAACACCATGAGAGAGTGGGATTTGCTAAACAAGTGGCAGAGGCGCAACTCCAGAAGTGAATGAAGAGCCAACTGATGATGCCTTACCAAAGATGGATGAGGGAAACCCTGGAGATGATGACCCAATGATCTTGAAGCCTGTCTGCCCTTTTTCTCTTAGGCTCCAGTTAGTAGTACCAGAAACGGGGGTCCAAGACAAAGTGGAAGCCATCATAGACATCAGGTGTACACGATGCCTGATCAACCCCCACATAGTCAAGCAGCTGGGCATATGCACAGGCCCTCTAAACCACCTTATCAGCTTTGAAGAAGTCAACAGGACGCTAATTGGTGGGGGACCCACTTCTGTGGTCACTGAGCTAATCAGGCTGGAGATAAACCCCAAGAACTCCTCAGGTTCATAGTCACCCCAAAATGAGAGTTATATTGGGACTTGCATGGATTGAGAAGTGGAACCCTATGATCTCCTGGGAAGGTGGTCAGAGGAAGCTAGTCATTGATATAGGACCACTGCCAACTGCAAAGCAGGACCATCTCAAAGAAGCTATGACCCGAGAGGAGACAAGGCCACCAGAACCTGCAGCTCCAGCCCAAAATGCCCAACCTGGGAGCCAGCAGATACCTAAAGAGTACTTAGAGTGGGTCTTCAGTGAGGAAGATTACAATTATCTCCCCCCTCACTGACCCACCGATTGCATGATAGAGTTCATGCCTGGGGCAAAACTACCGAAGCCTAAAATGTACTCAATGGTTCCTAAAGAGATGGCAGAATTAAGGAAATATATCGATGCCAATTTGAAGCGGGGCTTTATCCAACCAACTAATTCAGAAGTAGCAGCCCCTGTGCTCTTCAAAGAGAAGAAATGTGGGGGTGGGGGGTGGGGAGTTAGGCTCTACATCGACTTCTGGGGGATCAACGTCATTTGCATAAAAAATACCTTCCCCCTCTGCCTCATGAAGGACATGTTGAACCACTTGGCTAAAGGCAAAGTGTTCCCCAAACTGGACTTGAGAGAGGCGTATTACCGCATACGCATCAGGGAGGAATGGAAGACAGCCTTTAACTGCCCCCTTCGTAGTTTTCAGTTCAAAGTCATGCCCTTTGGGCTACAGGGGGCCCTTGCAGTCTTCATGGAGTTCCTTAATGAGGGGCTCATGCAAAGGGGTGCTCGCTTGATGACATTCTCGTCTTTTCTGAGACCCTAGAAGAACACGTAAAGCTGGTGCTGGAAAAACTTCTAGCTGCCAAACTCCAAACTCCAAATACAGCCATTATTATGTTGATTACCAGCAGGACAACTGGTCGGACTTACTACCTTTCCCAGAGGTTGCATATAACACCGCTGTCCACAGCAGTACTGGAATAGCTCCCTTTCAGGTTACCAGTGGCATGGAATTTGTTCCCATGCCTGAACTGCTCAGAGAGCCCCCCTCCTCCATGTGCCTGACTCAATGGATGGACGCTCTTAAAAAGGGGTGGGAGAATATGGAAAAAGCTCTGGCAGAGGCAGCAGAAGAGCACAAGAAACAAGCGGATAAGCACCACTCGCTCCAACACCCCCTTCCGAGAGGGTGGCAAAGTTTTCTTGTCTACCAAATATATAATGTTAAGGAGGCCTAGCAAGAAATTAGGTCCAAAATGTTTAGGTCCCTTCCCAATAGTGAAAATAATTAACCCAGTTACGGTTCAGCTTTAAGATTTCCAGGAAATACAGGAAATCCTCAACATACAACTGTTCATTTGGGGACTATTTGAAGTTACAACACTACTGAAAAAAGTGACTTATGACCATTTTTTACATTTATGACCGTTGCAGTGTCTCTGTGGTCATGTGATCAAAATTCAGATGGTTGGAAACTGGCATGTATTTTTGACAGTTGCAGTGTTCCAGGGTCATGTGATTACTTTTGGCAACCTTCTAACAAGTAAAGTCAACAGGGAAGCCAGATTCACTTAACAATCATATTGCTAAAGATCTATGGAGATCCTCAGTCATCAGGTCCTGGTTGTCTCAAAGGAGCTTTCCCACGAAGCCTGGGATTTCTTGGTTTCGCTTCTTCAAATAAAACTAAGAAAGTCCAGTTGCCTCTTGAGAAAGCACCTTTAGAACAATCATGTTATTAACTTAACTACTGCAGTGAAGCAAAATTCACTTCACCGCTGTCTTGCTTACCAGTGGAAATTTTGGGCTGAATTGTGGTTGTAAGTCGAGGATTACCTGTATGGAAGAGTGTTGCCATATGTGACAATATAAGTCAAATTATCAAGATAAAAGTGACTCTCTAAACAAATGGGATAAATATAAATTGATTCTAGCCCTCATGAGACAAGAAAAAAGAGGCCTGGAGTGATCTCTCCCCTCTAGAAGGGGGTTTCCTTCTGTGGCTTCAGAGTTTCTTGCCTCTTTTCTCCTGATTCGCAGATCCGTATTTTCCCCGCTTGGGAATAGTCTCTTGCACATTGGTTGCACAACAAGCTATAGAGGCTGTTTTTCCTGGATGCAGAATTTAAGTGTTTTTATTCTGGTGCACTACTGTAACAGTAACGCCCTTCTGGCAAGAGAGGGAGGTGCAAAGGGATTTCCAGAAAAAGAAAAAGAATGTTCATTTGCAGAGGTTTATTTTATTTATTTATTTATTATTCGTATTTATAGACCGCCCCCTCTCCCGAAAGGGACTCGGGGCGGTGTACAGTCACTAAAATGCGTTATAAAATACATACATAAAACAGTTAAATAATTAAATACGTAGGTGGAGGAGGTTGCAAGACTGGAGGTTACAGCAGGAGGCAGTCTGCTTACCTAGAGTGGGCAGCTCCAGCTCCATAAACACTGCCAGAAGAGAGAGAACAGTGAGCCTGAACTGGCTGCATTAGTGGAAGTGCCATAAGTGTGCCACAGCTCCATCTCCCAGCAGACCACTGGTGAATATGAGTCACACCTGTGTTGCCCTTGGTTTGTGCAGAACCAGCTACCTGGATATGTATAATGTGCCTAACTAAGCCAGTGAAAACTGTAGCAGCAGCTTTTTCCTGATCTGCTAACCTTGGTCTCTTTGACCCTTGCTTTGGTTTTAACAGGCTTATTTTATTTATTTATTATTATTTATTAGCGCTTATAGACCGCCCACTCTCCCGAAAGGGACTCGGGGCGGTGTACAGTCCGTATCAAAATACAACAAATTAAAACATAATAAATAGATACATAAATACGTATATGAGAGGATAAAAAATATGCTGTACAGCTAAATAAATAAACTGTACAGCTAAATAAATAAATCAGAATATACAAAATTTAAAATCCCAATATCATATAAGATTAAATTTAAAAGAGACAATCCCTCTAAAAACCAGTAAAAAATGTGCATGCCAGGAGGTAGACGTTATAAATTATGCCAGACCAGCCAGTCGGAACAGGTGTGTCTTCAGTTTCTGTCGGAAGGAGCGGAGGTCAGTAGTGGTTCTAATGTCGGGGGGGAGGTCATTCCAGAGGGTTGGGCCCATCACAGAGAAGGCCCTACTCCTCGGTGTCGCCCATTGGCATTGCCTAGTGGACGGCACCAGGAGAAGGCCCTCCCTGTGAGAGCGAATTGGCCGCAGGGATGTGTGTGGGAGGATGCGATCCCGCAGGTAGCTAGGCCCTATGCCATGGAGTGCTTTAAAGATGGTAATCAGAACCTTGAAACGCACCCGAAAGACTACAGGCAGCCAGTGCAGCTCGCGCAGGAGAGGTGTTACGTGGGAGTACCTAGTACTCCCCATGACTATCCGCGCGGCTGCGTTCTGGACTAGCTGCAGTCTTCGGGCGCGTCCCAAGGGAAGCCCCATGTAGAGAGCGTTACAGTAGTCCAGGGAAGACGTCACCAGTGCATGAGTGACTGTGCGTAGGGCATCCCGGTCCAGAAGGGGGCGCAATTGGAGCACCAGGCGAACCTGGTGGAACGCCCCCCTTGCCACGGCTGCCACATGATCATCCATTGACAGCCGGGCATCTAGGAGGACGCCCAAATTGCGCGCCCGTTCCACAGGGGGCAATTGTTCGCCCCCTATGGCCAGTGATGGAATCAGCTGGCTGAACCGAGGTGCCGGTAGCCACAGCCACTCGGTCTTGGAGGGGTTGAGTTTGAGTCTGTTGTCCCCCATCCAGACCCCGACGGCTTCCAAACACCGGGACATCACTTCGACAGCCTCGTTGGGGTGGCTTGGGGTTGAGATGTACAACTGAGTATCATCAGCGTACAGATGGTACTCAACCCCAAAACCACGGATGATCTCACCCAGCGGCTTCACATATGTGTTGAACAAAAGGGGTGAGAGGACCGACCCCTGCGGCACCCCACAAGAGAGTGGCCTCAGGGTCGACCTCTGCCCCCCAGTCAACACACATTGCATCCGGCCGGAGAGGTAGGAGCCGAACCACCGTAAAACGGTGCCTCCGACTCCCATCCCCTCCAGCCGGCGCAATAGGATACCATGGTCGATGGTATCAAAAGCCGCTGAGAGGTCTAATAGGACCAGGATAGAGGAACAACCTCTATCTCTGGCCCTCCAGAGATCATCAACCAACGCGACCAAGGCTGTCTCTGTGCTGTGCCCGGGTCGGAAGCCGGACTGGCGTGGGTCTAGATATACGGATTCATCGAGGCGACTTGGAAATTGCTGCGCCACCACATTCTCAACAACCTTCGCTAAAAAGGGGAGGTTGGAGACTGGACGGTAATTAGCTAGCTCCGTTGGGTCAAGTGAAGGCCTCTTGAGTAGGGGCCTCACCACCGCCTCTTTCAAGGCAGTCGGTAAGGAACCCTCACTCAATGAGCCGTTCACCAGGCCCAGAAGCCAGCCTCGCGTCACCTCCCAGGATGCCAGTACCAACCAGGAGGGACACGGGTCCATTGAACACGTGGTGGGTCGCAGCCGTCCACGCAACCCGTCTAAATCCTCGGGGGCAACAGAGTCAAACTCCTCCCAGAGTGGACTCACAAGACTCACTGTTGACGGCTCGTCCGGTCCACTGGGGGGAGCCCATCCGCTCCGGATCTGAGCGACTTTGTCCTGCAGATATTCCCCAAACTCCTCTGCTCTTCCCTGCAAGGGTGCCCCCCGCGTCTCCTGCGACAGGAGAGAGCGGGTCACCCTAAACAGGGCGGCAGGGCGGTTATCCGCAGACGCAATGAGAGCGGCACAATGTCTACGTTTGGCCGCTCTCAATGCCACAAGGTAGGTCCGTAAATAGGCTCTTACCTGTGTTCGGTCAGACTCGGAGCGTGAGGACCTCCACCTGCTCTCTAGACATCTCCTATGGCGCTTCATCACCCTTAGCTCCTCGGTGTACCAGGGAGCCCGGGTGGGTCGCTGTCGTAGGAGAGGTCGCAAAGGCGCAACCCGGTCCAAGGCCCCCGCCGTCGCCCTATTCCAGGCGTCGACTAGGTCCTCCGACCGAGCGCGGGTCAGGGCTACAGGTAGTGGCCCAAGCTCCGTCTGGAACCTATCCGGTTCCATCAAGTGCTTGGGGCGGTACCAGCTTGAGCAAACTGGCTCCGCCTCCTCGCGGTGGAGGGTAGCGCCAGGGAAGTCCAGCCGGAGACATGAGTGATCTGACCATGACAGGGGCGTAATATCTAAATCCCCTATTCCCAGATCACTCGTCCACTGCTCAGATACAAAGACAAGGTCCAGTGTGTGGCCGCCTTCGTGTGTGGGGCCCTGAATTAATTGGGTCAGGCCCATGGCTGTCATGGAAGCCATGAACTCCCGAGCCACCGCTTGGCATGCTTGCTCTGATTTAATGTATTCTGCAAGTCCAGAATCTGGATTAATTTGGGAAGCGGCTAAGGCTGTTCTGTGGACCCGTTTCAGGAGAGGATGGGTTCATGTTCCTCAGCTTTTCAGACCTGGAAACCAAACCTGCAAAATCCAGGAGAGAGGGAAGCAGAAGGCATCCAAGTGCCCTGCCTTCTTCCAGTGCAAAGGCCTCCTCCAGGCGCAGCACCCGGCCCAGACACAGGTCCTCGGCAGTGGGTGTAGAGGCAGATCCTGCGGGCACAGCAAGGAGAGCCCATCTCCAGTGAGCCCTGTCACTCCCGCCCCCCCTCGCCCTCGGCCCCAAGGCAGGCCCAGTTCCAGCCTGGCAGTGGCTGCCTCTCCCTCCTGGGCAGAGTCAAAGGCCCCGTCAGGCCAAGGCTCAAATGACCCAGGAGTAGCCTGTGGGAATCGCTTCCCTCCCTCCAAGGCTGGGACCGCCGCTGGGTGCGAAGCTGATGGAGATCCGAAGCGGTGGCTGGGCAAGCGAGCAAAGGCTCCTCTGGCTAGCCGAGACTGCCTTTCTAAACAGCTGCATCACCCCAGAACACCCCGGTCAATTCACCGCCACCTCCCCAGCGTCTCCGGCTGGCTGGTGCTGGGAAGATCCCCGGCTTGGCTCGGGTTCCCTTCCCTTGGCCTTCATGGTGGGGACTCACAGGCATCTCCCGCCGCTCTCCACCAGGCCCAGCAACTGGCTCTCCAGGCTCACCTACCCCACCACCAGGATGCCTGCGGCGCACAGTCAAGGGAGACTTCAGAGGATCTGCCGCCCACCTGCCACAACAGCCGCGCAGGCTCCGCCCGCAGCTGCTGTGCCATGCCTGGTCCCACCACGCAGCGCAGCATTGGCTCCAGCCCGCCAGTGCCTCTCTCGGCCAAGAATATGGTGAGGCATGTTTGCCCGGTGGCCAGCGCCTCCTGGATCACCCACAAATGGTCCATGCGGGGCGCCAGGTGCACCAAGACTGCAAAGCCTCTGGCTAAGCTGCAGAGGGCGTCTCCGGACAGCACGGGCAGAGGGAGGTGCCAGGCAGTGGCCTGGGTGGTGGTGGGGGAGAGGCTGAAGAAAGCATTGGGGGCTGGCGGGTTCTGCGCTGGGGGGGAGCAGAGCAGATGGGGACTGCGAGGGCTGCGTATCGATGGAGGAATGGCTCGGCGGTCCCCGGGGCTCCTCACTGGAAGGAAAGCGCTCCCACCCTATGGCGCGATATTCTGGACAAGAGCAATTTGCTCTTGGGACCTCTCGACGCCTCCATGCGGGGAATGGTCCTGGCGCTCCAGTCTCTCTGGGGAGGCGGCTCCCTTTCTTGTCCCTCTCCGGCCATCCTGTACCTGCTGCGGAATCGTCGAGAAGAGCCCCCACGAGGCTAATTGTGCGGCGGCCCCCTCCTCACCCCCGATTCCCAGGCGAATCACACTCCTGAATCGCTGCAGGGTATTGGATATTTTATTTGCACAGGGGAATAAAGGAAGCAGTATACTTTGAACATTGAACAACGGGAAGAGCCTGTCCAGGGAGGAGGGGTAGCATCTACCCTCAACTGTTCCCCTTATTATACCCTGCTCTAGCGGTGCGGTGGCGGAATAACCTGGCCGGAATATTGCACAGTGGGGGGAGGCTCTCCTGCGTGGAAAGCGACGCTTCCTTCGGTGGGAGGCAGCGACACGTTCTGCCAAAGCACTACGAAACACGTTGAGCCCCTGGAAAGGGCAACTAAGAAAAGGGGAGGGAGGTCAGCGGGGACGAGTGCAAAGTATAATTTTGCCAGCAGCTCCTGGCAAATACAAAAAGAACGCTCGGCGGAACGTCAGAATGAAATTGACTCCCGAGGAGGAAAAATGCAAATAACAATTAACAGTTGCGGGAAAATGAGATGTAGGGAAGGCAGCATAAAAATAGAGGGCAGCAAGGGATTGCTCAGATTAAAATGAGCAGAGAAAATGCAGTGCAATTTTTGCGGAAAGTAAAAGATTATTTGGGACATAAGTGAAGACAGCCAAAGAAGGAGCCTCCAACAGAGTGAATGGAATTAAATATGGAAGAGATGAAACGATTGGAGATGAAAGTGGAGTGAGGAAATTGCTTTTAGGAGTAGTCCAACAATTGAGATAAACATATTAGTGGTCAAAACAGAAGGTAAAAAGCAAGCCGCATATGCGGGGAGAGTGGCACAGCTACAGGGATATTTGGTGTAACTAATAGATTTTATCCCTGGGAAAGTAGCTTCGCTGCCTGGCAGTCTGCAGCATGTCATTGTCACTTCCCCATACAAAGAGGAGTATAACCAGAGGGAATGGAATAACCTACACAGGCATTAGCTCGTTAACCTGGGAAAGCATGTGGCACAATTCAGATTGTAATTGCATAAGCAGCAGGCAGAGAGTACAGTTTTACAGTTCAGCAAGTCATTGAAAAATGGAGTGGATGCAGCTAGAATGGTCACGTGTGTAAAGTGTTATGACTGAAGGCTGAATTGTGAGGGGGAAGGGAAGGCTGGGAAAGGTTGGTGGTGCAAAAGAACAAGGAAATAACAAGTAAAGAATTAACAGGAATAAAAGAAGCAGCAAGAAGCAAAGCTTTGGAGAAAGAGGATGAGTGAAAGAGACAGAGGCATAAACTAGAGTTAGCTAGATTTCCTTTTCGTTCCCTTGGCTTAGGGTCCCTTCTGCTGTTGGGTCTGAATCCAAGTGTTCCCATCAAGGGACTCAGAAGGACAACATGGAGGGGCTCAGCACAGTCATCCCAAGGAAAAACACTTCCTAGTAGTAGTAGTAGCAGCAATAGCTTGTCCTGGAAGAGTGCTTCCTGCAGACCCAAGAGAATCCTTCATTTCAGTTCCAAGGATATGGGCCATTCAGAGTCAGCCCATGCCAGCGTCCCTACAGCCTGGCTGAAGAATATTACATGCACCTGCTGAAACACAGCAGATATTTGGGGTGAAAACAGAATAACCTGAGCACTAGCAGTATAGGAAGAAGAGAAACATTTTCCTGAATGCCTCTTGCTTTCCTGGGGAAAAGGAGCTGAGGAGAACAGAAAGGAAGAAACTTGGGTGAGGATGGGGATGGAGTTCCCTCCTGCCCAGCAGATCTCAGGGCTGAAGGCACTGAGCCGTGGATCAGTTGGTCCCAGCCAAGAAGGAGATGGAGCAGCTGAGACTGAGCAGGGCAGCCCAGGCCAGGAGCTGGAACAGAGAAGCCGAAGCCAGGCCACTCGCCCTGTTGAAGTGCACTTTCCCGTCCAGCTTCAGGCAGCTGGTTTTGGGCATAGCCTGGCAGCACTCTTGGTAGCACGCAGCAGTCGATTTGTGGGAGCACGGGTTGCCCTTGGTTTTGCAAGTTTGGCTACAGCCTGCCACAAAATGGGAGCCTGTTTTTTTCATCTGGATGGAGAGAGAGAAGATGCAGTTGGTGAGTGAGTCAGGAGCAGACCCTACGGGGGAATGCTTCCTCTGCAGGAAGCCAGGCAACGGGTGGGAGAACCCATTCCCTTTAAAAGACAGCTGGGAGAAGAGCTGGGAGGGGATCAAGGGCTGGATTTTCCTTTTAGAAAACCAGATTCTGGCTTTTGTTTCTGGTTGCATGAATCCAGAAGGTGAAGCTGACTGAAGATGCAGTGGTCTGAAGCCGCACCCTCCCTCAGCTGCTGAGTAAGAAATCAGCTAATTTAATAATTAAATCCTAAATGCTGAAAGTCTGTGGTGGTTAGAAGTCTAATTAACCAGGAAATTATAAGATAACAGTAACTTTTTACAGTCACTACATCCCACTAGCTAGTGTATCTAAGAAGCAGCACCACTTTTGGAGGGTATCAACCAGAGATATTGTTCTGCCATCAACGTTTGGGCAGGGGGTTGCAAGAGAAGGTGATCTTCACTGTGCCGGCATCTATCCTTAGAAAGCAAATGGAGCAAAGCTTGGCTTTCAAAGGCAGCCATCATACCTCGCAGAAGTCATGACCCACAATACAGCTGGTTGAGGACTTCTGACCTTTGAAGCAGCCTTCTCCATGGCAGGTGAAACTGGAGCAAACCTTTCCCTAGAAAGGCAGGGAGAGAAGCTCAGCTCAGCCACGCAGCAGGGAGGTCTTTTTCTAGAACCGCAAACATTTGAGGGGCCAGAAGGTTCCCACATGGCAGCCAATCTGACTCGAATGAGTTTGCGAAGAGGACATCCCACAGAACACTCACATTGCGGGGTGGTACAGTGGTGGTGGTGGTGGTGGTGGCAGTGGTGGGAACTGGGGTGGTGGTGGGTGCTCTGTCACCTGGAAGAGACAAGATAAATTTGGCTCCTTGCTCCCCAGGAAGCTCTCCAGGGTGGCCCTCAACACAAGCAGTGAAACTACTGGGCAGGCAGCTCCTGTTCCTGGGAAGTCAGAGAGGGGAAAGCCAGGGAAAGCCATACCAAGAATGCCTCTTGCCAACAGTTCCATCCAGTGGCAGAAAGCCCCCAGTGGAGCAAAAGCCCCCCCCCCCCCGAGGAGCTTACCATATGCCGTGGCATTGAGCTGCAGGCAGTTGGGCGAGTTGCAACATTCCATAATGCAGAGTTCCAGGCCTGGCCCTCCGCTGTGGAGGCACATCTCTGTGGCATTGGCACTTCCACAGTCACTACTGCATCGGGCTGTGTAGCTGGTGCTGTTGAGACGATAGAGCTGCGAGAGCCACAGAGAATGAGCAGGGCTGGCATTTCAGGAATCCCTGCCAGGGCTCAAGAAGGAGCACCCCTTGTCACCCCCCCCCCAATTAGGCATCTCTGGAACCCTTACCTCGCATTGTGAAGCATTGTGGCAGAGCTGGGAATTGTTGCCATGGGCCTCCTCCTGGTAGCACCTCTCTCCCGAACACTGGAAACTCTGGCAAGTAAGCTGCCAGAAGAGAGAGAGCTGGAGGTACACAGCGACCAGGCCAAAGCCCTTCTTGTGCCATCACTCTGGGGACCAGCTATGCCTCTGTGCCATCCCACAAGCCTCCCCATGGCTCTTCCCTGCTGCTTCCACCCAGCCCAACCTCCCCCTTCGTCAAAGGGCCCCCATTTCTCTGTCCAGCTAAGGAAAAAAAGACTCCCCCCTTCTGCTCAGTAGCCCAGTTTCCTTACAGGTATCACACCTGTCCCGTTCAGGGAATGGTTGGAGAAAATGGCTGCTCCATTTTCAATCTCCATCCAGATTGAATCTGGCTCTGGAAAAAGTGAGAGAAAGAGAGATAAGCAACTGGACCAATAGGGGTCTTGTGGGGTACAACAGGAACAAGGTTTGGTATTTCAGAGAGGCAAGGGAAATAGTGGTAGGGAGGCCTAGTGTCCCCCCCCGCCCCCACATCCACTGAGGCCTGCCTGGCCCTTTCCTTTGCTTCTCACAGCCAGCCACCTCACCTGCTTCTGCAAAAGGACCTCGGGTGCCAAAGTAGGAAAGACTGCAGAGGAGAAGGAGGCCTGCAGACAAACAGAGAAAGTGGACTTTCAGTGGTGGAACCAGAGGACATCTCCAGTTCTTAGGAGAGTAATCTACAGGACCCCAGTTCACAAGCCCTCTCTTTCAAAGTCCAGGCACGTATTTTGGGATCCCCTGGGACAAGACTTCAGTGTTTGATAGGCAGAAATTCAGTGGAGAAGTAGAATAGAACGGAAGTAAAATGGAAGGGCAGTTTTCATGCTTCAACTTGATGGGTGCCAGGCTGTTATTCCTCCAGTCATTTTCTCCAAGGACCCTCTTACCTCGGGCCAAAAGGATCGGGAAGTTGGAGTGGATCATCCTGGAGCACAGAACTCGTTTCTCTAAATGGAGGGGAGGAAGTCCCCTGTGGTCTCTGCAGAGGTGGTGTTTCCTTTAGCTGGAGAGGAAAAGCAGACAAGATCCACACACCCTGTAAAGCTGTGGGAAGGCTCTGACCCAGTCAGGCTGCTGAATCCTGATCCCTGCAGCGTGACCACTCGTTCTGCCATAGCCACAGACACTGGGTGAGCCATCAAGTTATGGTGGGGAACCGGTTGCCAAGGCAACCCCCACAATCAAGGTCAAGGAGGAGCCTTCATTGTGGTTGGGGCATGACTATATTTCCTAGTTCAGTTGCCTGACTTCTCCCATCCTAGACCTGACCAAGCTCTTTCTCTATTCCTGACTCACCCAGCAGCAAGGAGAGCTGGAGCTGCCTTTTTCAAAGTCTTAGGGAGGATGGGGCAGGGGTTACAATGAAGCACTGCAGGCTACTTCAGCTGACTGCTAGCTACAGTTCAAATCTCACCAGGCTCAAGGTTGACTCAGCCTTTCATCCTTCCAAGGTGGGTAAAATAAGGACCCAGATTGTTGGGGACAAGAGGCTGATTCTGTAAACCAATTAGAGCAGGCTGTAAAGCACGGTGAAGCGGTATATAAGTCTAAATGCCATTGCTATCAATCTCCCTGATCTGGAAAACCTGATGAGTGGTACTTCCACTCTGGTGCTGCACCTAAGGTCTGTTGCAGAAAAGAGCGCCCCTCCTCCTTCTCTTAGCACAGTTCTTGGGAGGGCTTATTATGTCTAGTCTATGTGAGTAATCTATGTATGTCTAGTCTAGTGAAAAGAAGGACTAGGGGAGACATGATAGCAATGTTCCAATATTTGAAGGGCTGTCACAAAGACGAGGGGAGTCAACCTATTTACTAGAGCACCAGAAGTCAAGATAAGAAACAATGGATGGAAACTAATCAAGGACAGAAGTAATCTCAAACTAAGGTGGGGAATCCTGACAGTGAGAACAATAAACCAGCAGAATGGCTTGCCTCCGGAAGTGTTCCATCACTGGAGGCTTCCATCACTGTTCCATCACTGAACTACCACCGACCTCCGTTCCTTCCGGCAAAAGTTAAAGACTCACCTATTTCAATCAGCTGGCCTGGCACTTTCTTAGCTTTACCTCCCGGGATTCATTTATTTTAATTGGGTTTGGGGTTTTAATAGGCTTTTAACGTATTATATTTATTATTCTATTACAGTCTCACAACCTCCTTCACCTACGTATTTAATTATTTAACTGTTTATGTATGTATTTTACAACGTATTTTAGTGACTGTACACCGCCCCGAGTCCTCTCCGGGAGAGGGGGCGGTCTATAAGTGTGAATAATAAATAAATAAATAAATAAATTTTAAGAAGAGACTGAACAGCCACTTGTCTGAAATGGTATACGATTTTCTGCTCAAGTAGGGGGTTGGACTAGATGACCTCCAAGATCCCTTCCAACTCTGCTATACTGCTTTATGTTCTCTCTCTCCCCCCCCCCACCCTCACATTTATCTGCTGTCTGACCTATTTTAACTACCGTAGCATGAATATCTATTATTTGAAGGGAACGGCTTGTGTCTGCATTTGTTACCTTAGGCTACAATAAGTCTTATGTCCCACACAGGGCTAAGAAACAGGAGAATCTGTGTCAAATATAGTCAAATATAGCTTCTTATAGTCCAGGGGTCCAGTGTTACCACTAAGATGTTTTGGGGACCCCAATATATGGTAAGAAATCCAAAGCCAAAGTTCTCTATTCAGGACAAGGGCTTCACCAGGAGGCTCATTAACTGGTCGGCTGCTGACCAAGTGATTTCTGAAGGCTGAGTCACCCCTTGATCAATGCAGGGGCCGACTCAAAGCTCCCCCAAACAAAGGCTGCTCAGCTGCTGCCTGAACACATAAAGGGTAGATCGGCTCGCCCCCCCCCCCCCAGTCAATCAAAATCTACCTGCTTGAAGTTAAACATTCCATATCAATTTCTGGTATAATAGAAAGCCAAGCTGGACTTTCTGCTCGACATCAATTCAGCTGCTTGAAAAAAATGGTATGGGGTGAGGCCGTTCATAAGGCCACTCAGTGGGTCTAGCTCCTTCAGACTCAATTTATAAGTGGCTCTACTGAGTCTTCCTTGTGCCCCACCCCCCCGAACCTCTTCTGGTGCCTCTGAATGTTTTTTAAAATGCATGTTTTAAAAACTTAATATTTGGGATGAAATTTCACCAGGGGAAAAGAAATTGGAATCATCCTTTGATCTGGAAAAACACTTCTCTAAATGTGGCTTAGAATTGCATTTTTTGCAGTCCTATCACACTGCTGGATGAATTTGCAATCAATCCCAATTCTAAGAATTTTTTTCCCCATTATTGAGGCCAGCATTGCCCCCCTCTCCAGGTTTCTGCATTCTGGCCTCTTCGTGGATCATTTACATCACCCTGCAGCCCCACAAGGCAACTGTTCAGAAGCTGGGATTGGAGGTGACATGGCATCTCAGGTGGTCACAAACCTGCAATCTATTCAGCAAACTGCCTGGTCTAGGATGGAATTGGGCTCATTTCCAGGATGCCCGGCAGGCCCCAAAGTGACTTGTGGCTGCCAGGGAGACAGGAAAATGACAAGCCCGAAGGCCCAGGGCTGCAGGTTAATGACACGCGTTGTTGGCCCAGCAACGCGCGTTTGGTTCAGCCCCAGAGGGAAGCGAGGGACACCCAGGCAGGCATCAAAAACAGAAAGCTGCCCCTTGCTTTGTGTCAGCCAACACCCAGCTGGTTGGGCTGACTGAGCAGGTCCTTTTCCAGCTCCAAATCCATCCCCCCTTCTCTAACCCAGCCCTCTGGAAATGAACCAGGCTGACCTGCCCAGAAATCTGGGTCTTCCAGACCCTTCCCAAAGCCGCAGCTCAGATTTTGTGAAAACCTTCTCCCGAATTAGTTCCGGCTTGAGCCACCAACCTACAACGGAGTAGGTTGCCCACGGTTGAAGACACAGCAGCTTATTCTTTCACTTGCCTCTGTCCTCTTAGAGCTCCAGGCTACAAATGGCCCAGCAGCAGCTCAGAAGCCATGCGAGGCAACTTTGCTTCGTCTGCAGACATGCACGCTCCAAGAACAAGAACGAGGATCAGTCTCTTGGCTAACATTCCTTCCCAAGCTGTGGCTTATGGCTCCTTGGGAATTTATTCGGGCATCAAGTGTGTACATTCTGGCTTGCTATTGGCTCAGCTTCTGCCTCCCTGGCTTGGACATTCAATACACCACCTTTTGATAACTGGCAGGCACACAACCCCCCTTTTCTGCCATCTATTCCACACCGGACCCCATGCCTGCTCTGCTCACTTACCTTGCTCGCTCACAGGGAGCCTTGGTGTCTGTCTGAACGTTTTCTGCCTGCAGCGCTGGCAGAAGAAATGTCCCCTTGAGAACCCTCATCTCCGCCCAGGTAGAGATGGAGCCAACCAGTCGAGAGCACTCCAGAGTGGGGAAGAAGAGGCACCTGGCTCCCTGGTGCTCTGGGCAACATGTTCCCTGCCTCTGGATCAACTGTGGCTCATCCAAGGTGAGGAGATAAGCCTGCCTGACAAATCTTTCTATGATGGTCCTCCCAGTTTGCCACCTGATTTATGTCAGTTGGACAGGAAAAAGACCTTTTTGGCACTGCTGTTTCTCCGGAGTATCTGAGAACTCCATTTGCTACAGGAAATTCTACCAAACAAGGTTGCCGCCTTGATTCCAAGGGTGAAACCCTTCTCTTTCTGAAAGCCAAGAAGAGGCCTCCCAGTTTGCATCATGGCTTGATCTGCTCCTTGGGCTGGCAATAGCTGCTTCCTGGCAATCTCACAGAACACGACTGTTTTTCAGACTGAGGTCCAGGTTAGACTTAGAGGCAAAGCAGTCTCTCTCTCTCTAACTGTTCTGCTCCAGATTGGCCTGGGTCTCCTGAGGGATCTTCCCACATACAATGGAACCAATCCTTGCTTACAGCTGCTGCTCCCTGTCTCCACCTAAGGGCATCCGGATAACAGCCTCTGCTAGTCTGCTGAAGCTTAGCCAGTGGCTTCTGGAAGAGAAGCAAGAGTTTGCCCCATTTCCCAGAAACCTCTGTGGCTTGCTTTTGGTTAAGCTCCGTCTCAGCTTCCTGGGACAATTACAGCAACAAACCTGCCCCAATTAGACTTAATGATCCACACTTTCTATTCCCAGAGGGCTCAGAGTAGCAGCTCAGGTGTCAACAAAGGAAAAACACTGCTTAGTGGCAGATTGGCGCAGGCTTAACTGATGGTAGAAGGTACTGGGTAGCCTCCACAAATTAATACACTGGAAGGGCAGCAGGTTCTTTTTATCCCCCTCCCCCCACTCCCAACATGGCATCTGCCAAGAGAATCCTGCTTTTCTACCAAAGAGAATGTGGGAAAGGATCTACAGGGCAGCCTTTCATCAAAGCCTCACTAGCTCTTCTCCAACAATGTTGTCCCGTACGCCAATGCTTGCTTTTCTCTGCTCCCTTGAGCAAATGGCAACGAGGGACTGACTACTCAGAAATAATGGCTGCAAAGAGAAGTGAAGGAAACAGAAAAGCCAGAGATAACACCTTAGCTGTGAACACACGCATGCAACTCCTATGTTCTCACCTAATATAAAGGCAGCCTAATATAGATGTTCATTCCTTTTAAAAGTAGTTTATTTCTATATATCGGTTCCACATAAAGCAAAGGTCTTACAAAACCCATTCTGTTGACTAGGAGCGCCTGCCCACAAGGACTCCAGTCACCAAAAGGGAGACAAGGGATATGAGTGGTTTTGGGGGCGGGGGGGGGGGGGGAATCTCTGTTTACAGCAGGCCTTGGCGTTTCAGGTCTTCATAGGTTTTCTTGTTGACCACATTCCCACTGGAGTCTTCATATTCCTCCTGGAATGATAAACGAAGCAAATCCAACACAACACAACAGCAAGACACCCTCTCTCTGTGACAGAACATGAGGATTTTGACCCATCCGAACTGAAAAGTTTCTGCACCAGGAGCCACTTCTATTTTCTCTCTGGGCTGCAGGTATAACCTTGGAATACTCATGGATGATGCCCCTGGGCCTGTCCCTTTTTCCCCTTTGGTTCAAGACTCCCTTGACGGGAGAGTCTCTTCCTCACCTGCTGGCTGGCATTTTCAGTTTCTGTCCCACCCCATTACTGCAGCCAACTCTGTTTCAAGAGGCAACTTGAAAACTTGGACTTCTTTGAAGACGTTTTGCTTCTCATTCAAGAAGCTTCTTCAACTCTGGAAGAAGTGAAATGTCTTCAAAGAAAAACCAGAAAGTCCAGTTGCCTCTTGAAAAAGCACTTTTGGGACACATCTATGCTTAACAACACAGGAATTGTCTCCCCAGTATTTTGATGTCTTTGATATTCCTCCTCCTCTTCCTCGCCTCCCCCTCCTCCCCCCACGAATGGTCCTGTTAATGTTGAGGGAGTCGCAAGGTTTCTGTGCTGAATCTTCCAACCCCTTGAAGTCATGCAGGGAAATGGTGAAGGACATTCCATTACTAAACAGAATTGCTTCTTTTTTGTTCTTCTGGTCAATATAAGAAAAATAATGGCAGACCCTTTTGGAGGAAATTGATGGTTACATGAATCACAGATGAATCTTTGATCAATGTTTTTAAAAAGGAAAACAGCAGAATCTGTAGAAGAATCAGCCTTTCAGCAATAGGAAGAAACTGATCAGATGTAATAGAGCTTTGAAACAAAACATGCACAACTTGGAAATAATTGGATAATATGCCCATTCCCATGAAAGAACTGTCCCAAGTCTGGAGTCACAACTGCATATGAAGACTGGCAAAACTATAAGTCACATATAGAAAGTAAAGATGAGGATGTGCCTTCTGCTTTTAAAAAACGCTCTTTGTATTAGACAAGAAGGGGCAGCAGCGAGTGAAAGAAAATAAGAAAGACCGAGTATTTTAACCGAGCCCCTCACTAGAGGAGTTAAGAGTAATTTAAAATGTAAAAAAAAAATCCTTTGAAAAGATATAGTGCATTTATAACACAATATTAACAAGGATGATTTAAAATGAAATTAGAAGAGTTACATAAAGTGATTTCCTACTGCAGCTCAACAGTTATTTATCTCAGTGGCCAGAGTCAACCCCGAGTCTCCAATCGGGTCCAAGGGCTCAGGGGCTGCAGAACGAGGAGTAAGAAGAACCCCCTCTACCCCAACTTACTTCTGTATCTGGTTGCCACCTCTCCGAAGCCTTCTGTTGCTTCAGCTTGGCCCACACTGGAAAACAGAGGAAAGCCAAGTCCTGCTCTGGGGTGCTGAGGGGGAGCTTTCAGAAGCTCCTGTGAGATAATAACCTCCCCCCCCCCCCCGAGGCTTTTCCCTGATGCAAGCCCAACCATTTTGACTGCCCCGCCACTCAACACCCCCTGCCAAGGCCAGGCTTTGCACTCGCTTACACGACACGGCATCTTCGATCTGTGTAACGTTTGCGAAGTGAGCTGTGTTGGGAATGCCCAAGCATCGCATCCCATGAGCGTGGCGCCATTCCTGTAGAGCACAAGGGATGATAAAACCAAGGACTAGGCCTCCTAAAACAAGGACTGCTCTTGAGAAGCCAAGAATGGACTGGGGAAGTTAGGAATCCTGAAGCTTAAAGGAGACATTTTGGCCACAGAGTCCACCCCCGTTTCATCCAAATTAAAGGGTCCCAGATGTCTGCACACACATTCTTTGCCTCTTCCTGAAAGAATGCTATGACATTGGGGTCTCGAGAGAGGCAGGACGCAAAAGCAGCTCTCTCCCAGCCACAGAGCAGTGCTGAGGTTACTAGAAATAGCAATAGCACTTAGGCTTATATACTGCTCACGGTACTTTACAGCCATCCCTAAGCGGTTTACAGTCAGCATATTCCCCCCCCCCCCCCCAACAATCTGGGTCCTCATTTTACCTACCTCGGAAGGATGGCAGGTTGAGTCAACCTTGAGCCTAGTGAGATTCAAACTGCCAAATTGCAAGCAGCAGAATTAGCCTGCAGTACTGCATTGCACCACCAGGCCTTGAAGTCAGAGGAAACTACCAAGATTCCAGACCAGCAAGGAACCTGCTCTGGAATCAGCCTGAAAAGCCCACCCACACCCACCCCAGCCTCAGGAATCCCACCCTCTCCGCTGGCACTTCTTACCGCGAAGTGTCGCTGGAAAGCTTTGGGCCCACGGTATGTATAATTCCCACAGATCTCACAGTTGTAGTTGATGTTCAACCCGTGGAGCTTGTAGAGCCAGTAGGGAATTGGCTGGAAGGGAAAGAGCCGCAGAGGTCACCAGATGCCATGTGCAAGGCCAGTCCCAGGATGAGACGGAGGCCCCTCAGTCCTGCCAGAAGCCTTACCTTACCATCCCAGCCCAGTGGCAGGTTCTTGGGGTTGTAGATGATCTCATTGTCTTCATCCTCACTTTCGCTCTCACTGATCTGCTCTTCCTCTTCCTCCTCACGCTCTTCCCCAGTCCGCGCCTGCTTGCGCTGCACGTTTTCATGCGTCAACTGCCGTTGCTCCTGAGGGACAATGAGGCCTGTGAATACAGCAGCCCCTGCCTGGGACCTCCATGCTCAGGGGAGGGGTGGCTCTTACCCCAAGGATCTCCACGTACTCATAGATCTGGGCCTCTAGGAAGGCCACGTCCTTATTCCGCTCTGTGTCCCTGTCAAGACAACCATGGTGCCCACCAGTGAGCAACCCCAGCTGGCGCCAAAGGCGGCTCTGCTTCTTCACCCCAGGACGCAAGACCATTAAAGGAGGGGACCAATTCAAAAAGGGCCTGAGCAGGCAATGCAGACTCACCGCTTGCTCCCTTTGGTCTTTGGGTTTTTGGCAAAGAGAGCAGGATCAAGGGCTTCCAGGGACTTGCCCTTTGTGCTGAAAAGCCTCTGAGCACGTTCCTCCAACGTCCTGGGCAAGAAGGAGAGCAGGAACCCCTCAGATCTGGCCCCAGGGTGCATTTTAGCATTGTAAATAAGAGCCAGGCGTGTAGCTAGGGAACGGGGAACTAGAAAATGCTGGAAGTTCCTTGCCACCCAAGGACATACAGAACGTGTTTTGGGGTAGGAAGCAGAGACAACAGCTTGATTCTTTTGTACAAGAACTATTGTGGCTTTCAAACCTGCTGAGATCAAGGGCTTCTGCTTCTTCTCGCCAGAGGGTGCCACCCGCCCTCCAGGCAAAGGTCCGCATGCTCCCCAGGAAAGCCAATATGCCTGTGCCACTTCTCTGCATGTTCCCCAGGCTGCCAGGCCACCCCAAGCGCTAAAGCTCTTTCCACTTACCCTCCGCACTTCAGACCTAAGGCCAGCAGGGCAGATTTCAGCCGATCTAGACCGAGGGAAGCCAACTCCTATGGGGAAGTAACAAAAGCTGACTCCCACCTTGTAGGGCTATGGAGGAAACTGGCCCTAAGGGGGGGTGGGGCTGGGGGGTGTCACTCCTAACCTCCCACTCTCCCACTCCCCGATCCAGAAGAGATTCAGAATGGTTACTAACCTCCCAAGAGGAGAAGGCAGAGAGGTCCAGGTGAGCCCCAGCATGCGTGAGGGCACTGCTAGTCTCTTTCTGTCAAGGGACAACAGGAGGACATGTAGACAAAGGTTGTGCAGATCAGTGGCCTTCAGATGCGCTTAGCCCCAACTCTCCCAGCCATTTAGGTAGACTGACACAGAGGCACAGGCTGGGAGGAGGCGTCTCTTCCAGAAACATGAACAATTAACATGATTTACAACAGTTGTGCTTCACATTAAGCCTCACCCATCACAGAATGGCACTCACCGGCCAACCAGGGAAAGTGCCAATCTCCCACTTTTTCTCAAAATCTCCCTGAATTTTGCCAAACAGCTCATTCTGGTCAAGCAGAGGCTTTACTCGGTCTGTATAGTCCTGCAGATATTCCAACAGCATCTCCAAATACCTGTAAAAAAACAGACTGACTGTGGCAGGCGAGCCTGGCATTTTCCAACCCAGATGGGCGTCTTCCCCATCCGTCAACTAGCAGCAACTGAGAGCTACCATACCATTCATGAATGTGCAAGCACAAACTCAAACCACCTTAAACCTGTGCCTGCTACTGCAACCCAAGAGGAGAAAAGAGAAATTCTGCTGTAAACCTCCTTTTGTTCACACAAAACCGTTGATTTGACCAACTTTAATAGCCCAGAGGATGACACATTCCCCCTTTCACAGGAAAGCCTCACCTTCTGTACTCAGCATTCTTTCTGTCCTTTGGAATGTCAAAGAGCTGGTCAAAAGTAGACAGGTAAGTGATGTAGTCAAGTTTCTGCAATAGCATGAAGAAAGAGAAGGGAGTTTGCCACAATTCTCTGAAACCCTAGGCCAGCGATGGCGAACCTTTTTTGGCTTACGTGCCATAAGTGGGGGGAGCGCAGGAGGGTCGTGTGCGGGCGTGCCTCACCCATAATGCAATGCGCGACCCCCCAGTGCGCATGCGCGCACTACAGGCGCAACCCCCCATTTTTACATGCTTTTTTCGCCCTCCCCAGGCTCCAGAGGCTTTATAGGAGCATGGGGAGGGCGAAAACAGCCTCCCCCACCCCCCGGAGGCGTCAGGGAAGACTCTGGATGGTCTCTGAAGCCTCTGGAGCGCTCAAAACGACCCTCCGAGCAAACCAGAAGTCACTTCCTGTTTGCTCGGAGGACTTCCGGTTTGCTCGGAGGGTCATTTTGAGCGTTCCGAAGGCTTCAGGGAATTTCATGAAGCCTCCGGAGGGCCTCTGGGGGGGCGGGGGAGGCTCTTTTCACCCACCCCAGGCTCCTATAAAGCCTCTGGAGCCTGGGGAGGGCGAAAAATGGCTTTAAAAAAGGGTGAACTCAGCTGGCCAGCACACGCATGCGCGCTGGCCAGCTGACAGGGCAGCGCCTCACGTGCCCTGACAAATGGCTCTGTGTGCCACCTGTGACACGTATGCCATAGGTTCACCATCACTGGCCTAGGCCAAAGCAACTGCTCTCTGGAGGTTCCTACGGCTGCCCTTGATGT
This sequence comes from Natrix helvetica, assembly GCF_964273705.1. Lineage (NCBI taxonomy): Eukaryota > Metazoa > Chordata > Lepidosauria > Squamata > Natricidae > Natrix > Natrix helvetica. Next base: position 27,278,505 of record NC_138560.1, read on the forward strand.
GAGGCTGAGGGAGAGAAGAGCCTTGCACATGCTCACCCTTCTCTTTCAGCCCAACAAGAGCCCACCTTCCTTTTATTCTTCTCCCTCCCTCATTTCGTATCACTTCAGTGCGCTTCCCTTTTATATAGCTCTATTAAGCATAAATCTGAGGGCACAATCCGCAAGGATGAGAGCAAAACAAGGGAGCATCAGTTCTGCCCCCCCCCCCCCAGTCCGAAACACAATATGGCAGCCTCACCTCAGACGACTTGAGATTGATGTACTTCAGGTAGCAATCGTGCAGGTCCAGATAGCGGCCATATCCTTCTTCATCAGTGAACTCCACAAGGTCTACGAGAAGCCAAGAATGAAAGATGGCCCAGAACCACCCCGGAGGAGGAAGCAAGGATAGCCATCTTTAGCACATGATTGATTCATTTGAAAAAAGAAAGGCAAGCATGAATCCTGCCACACAGACTTACTCTGAGCCTCTTCGCTTGGGTTTTCCCGGGCCTTTAGGAGCTCCTCAAATTCTACTGACATGGGCACACAGATCTACAAAGGTAATGCATAGTTTTTGGTTCTGCTTCTGCTTCATGATCCCCCTCCCCAAAAACTGAAAGAAAAAAAAAGTGTTGCATGCAGGAAGTCACTCAAGCATGTTTGAACACAATGAAACCCTTCTTATTCTTCCACACGAGCACAAAGGATATACTGCGAGGTAAGTTCACTGCCATGGCCAGAGGAAGCGGGGAGGAAAGGGAAGTCTTTCAAGTGAGCTTTACTGACAGCAACAGAGGCTTGGTTTTGGTTTTTGCAACAATGGTACAAAGTTCACAAATGAATGCTGCTCTGCAGAGACTGAATTTGTCTTCTTAAGGAGATGGACAATTAAAGTCATTACTACTTGGATGCAAATGCAAAAGTCTGGTTTAAAAAGTGGTCAGGCACAAAACATAGATTTTAAGAAGTTCAATTTTAATAAAGAGAAATAAAAGCAAAATCTTTGGAAAGAAAACCTTAAAGAAAAGTTTTGTAGTTGATCAGAATTTCTTGTAGAGGAAATTAAGGATAGCACTTTTTCCAACAACATCAACAAAGAAAACAAGAAGACACAGGAAGAAGTTAATATAGCTGAAGATGCAGCTCACAAACGACCTTTCTGAAAATGGTAGAAAGGACCAAGAAATAAGGTCAGGAAGACAAAGGCAGAAATGAGCCAAGGTGAGTGGGAGAGGCAAAATCCAGCAAGGTTGTGAGGATGCCTTTGAATCACATTTAAGTCTTTATAACTGCCTGGACAAGCTCCTGCTGTTTTCTTGGCTAAATTTCAAATGGTTTGCCTTCACTTTCTTTTTCCTAGACTGAGGGAAAGGTAAGTGGCCAAGGTCACTCAGCCTTGTTTTGTTCCCAAACTGAGAAAAGCCTGGTGCCTTAACTTTGATATCAAACTGGCTCTCCCAGCAAGAAGAGCTCTTTCAAATATGTCAACAGTAAGAAGAAGACAAATGAGCTTGTGAATTTTGCTCATTCCAAATGAAGAAAACAGAGGAATGCCTTTTACCTGTATCCAAAGACTGAAGAGCTGCTAGGATCTTAAAATTATTTTTTGAAAAGAGCTGGGGAGGTGTTAGAGGACAAGAGAAAATCAAATATGGCACCCCACTTCCAGAAAGGGAGAAAAAAAAGAAGATTCTAGAAATTATCAACTAAGGTATTAATTGAAGACAGTATCAGCTTGGCTTTGTGAAGAAGATTGTATGAGATAAATCTTATTTCTTTTGAAAAGGGAACTGCATTAAAGTTAAATAATCAACCTCAAAATCAGCGTCTGACAACATTCCATTCGACCATCTCTTAGAGAGAATTCAGACTGCACAACAGTAAGAAGTCTGAATTCAGAGTCATCAGTGGCTCTACATTAAGTGGATGGGATCTCTCAAGGCCACAACCATTCCACATTTTCTTTAAGATGCGGTCAACAAGTTTGATGGACTGCTTATCTAATCTGCAGGTCTGGCCAATATCTGGGATAATAGAATGAGAGTGTAGCATAGGTAATCCCCGATTTACAACTATTGATTTGCAAAGGGCTGGATGAGGTGACCTTTGTGGTCACTTCAAGTTCTTCAATTCTAAGAGCAAGAGTTGTCCTCTCTCAACTCTTAGCAAAAAAGATACAGTTCTACTGAAGGGAAAGCTACAGCCAGTTATGCTCAACCTGTGATGGCTTGTTTCTGGGCCCTGGATGAACCAGACTCTTGACGCCTGACATCTAGCGCCACTCTCTTTCTCAAGAATTGGGCTGGCCTGAAGCCCAGAACCTCTACAGACAGAGGCAACCCTACAGACCACCTGCTGGGCAATGCCAGCGGTTCTTCTCCAAGTCAAGAGACTAATTGATAAACCTCTACAGCGTAAGAACTTTGGGGAGTTATCTTGGTTTTAAAACATTTTAATACAATGTATACAGTGTTAAAAAATTAAAAAGCTCAGTTTTCTACAAAATCAAACTGTATTGAGACACCCCCCCACCCCCCAAAAGAACACCACTTTCAGCCTTAAAGATTATTCCTTGCTTAAACTATCAAAACTGCCTTTTGGCACAGCGATTGCCAGAGAAGGTTAAGGGAAAGCCCGAGCAAGGGGAGGCTGTGCCCGGCCCGCCCCCCCCCCCCCTTACCTCGTTGGGATGCTTGCGATGGAACTCCTTGATCTGCTTCAGCCGGTTGTAGAACTCGGCGAACTCGTTGGGCCCAGAAATCGCGCCGAGCTCCTCCTTTCGCAATCTGGGGGATGGGGGGGAGCCCAGCGCGGGGGTCAGCGTGTCTTGCGGCCGCCCTGCAGGCCTCCCCCCCCTCCCGCGCTCCTGTCCCCGGCGCTTACCCGTCCTTGTCATCATAGAGGTCGCGCAGGTTGCCGCTGACTTCCATGTAGCGCTGCAAAAGAAGCCCGTCACGTCAGCCGCCCCCGAGGTCAGCCGCCCACCACCACCACCACCCACCCCCCGGCACTCACGTCCTGCATGGCCCGCGTGCGGTGGTCGGAGTTGATCTGGTCCCGCAGCTGCTCGAGAGAGAGAGAGAAGGGTCAGGGCCGGCTCAGGCCCGGCTGCCGACGCCCCCCGACGCCCCCCCCTTCCCCGGCCCCCACCGTGGACTTGCGGGTCAGCATCTCCTTGACCATCACGTCCATCAGCCGCTCGCGCTCCTCGTGGTAGCGGCGCTGCTGCTCTAGGATGGTCTCCATGGTGGCGGTGGCGGTGGCGGCCTCGGACCCGGAAGTCGTCTCCCGCGCGCCCCGGTCCCCCCCCTCGCCCGCGCAGGAAGGTTCCGCCCGGGCGCCCCGAGCCTAGTTAGTCCCGCCGAGCTAGAACGCCCCCCCTCCCCGCCCAGGAGGCGACGCTCTAGGCTTGCGGCGGAGGCGTAAAGAGGGAGGCAGCCGAGCGACGCGAAGGAAGGGGAGACTCTGTGGAAGGGGGACGCTACCAGGGCGGGGCCGGCGGGGAGGTCTTGGTTAAGCCCAACTGCCTTTCCGGCGCCGGGGAAGCGCCTGTGGAGGAGACGGAGCCTTCGAGCGTCTCGCTTGCTGCAGTGTCGCACTTAATCGGGTTGCCCGGCCTGAGCCAGTGAAGCTTCCTTCGTTCGTGCTGCGGGCCCATCGCGACTCTGACCGGACTAGATTGGGTTGTTTCTCCGTGCCCTATAATATATGAGGGTATATAGGCACAATCATTTACTTATTTATATTCTCTCATGCTTATGTAGTGTATATTGAGGGCGGGGTGTGTGTGTGACCCTTGGAGAGCCGAATGCAACGACATTTTAATGTATGCCGATTAGTTTAAAGAGACAAAGTTGTTCTAAGTTTTAATTTAGAATAGAATAGGTATAGAGCTGGAAGAGACTTTGGAGGTTTTCTAGCCCAACCCTCTGCTCAAGCAGGAGAACCTATATCACTTCAGATAAGTGACTGTCTACTCTAGACTCTTCTTCAAAACCTCCAGGGATGGAGCGCCCAAGATTTCTGAATGGCAAACTCTTCCACTGGTCCTCACTGTTAGGAAGTTTCTCCTTAAATTCCACGTTGCTTCTCTCTTTGGTTAATTTCCGTTTGTCATGCAGAGGAGCTGGTCTGGTTCTAGCCACCTCTGAAGGGCAGGGAGCGCCGGAGGAGCTGAGAAACCTCTTGTTTCCAATGGTTTCTGCCCACCCAGTCCTTTTCAGCAGAGGGAGGGAGGGGAGTCTCTCCGAGCCCCTCCATTAAACATGGCATCTTGTGGGACCCGGGAAGCCTGCCTTTTCCTGGGGTTATGACTTGGGTCCCAGACCTGGGATTGACATGATTTGTTCAATGGTCCCTGTTTTGTTGTTTCTGTCCTGTTAGATTATTAAAGTCTGGGCTGCCTGATGCAATGTTTTTAGCTGTTTTGATATTTTCTTTAGTTTTGTTTGCCATCCATAGTCCAGGGAATGACCAATAAATAAATAATTAATTAATTTTGTGACACTTTATCTACCTTTCTGTCTTTTAAATTCCTCTTCCAGAACCTCAAAAATACTTTTCGACAGGGTGGCCCATTAGAGAACTGGATTTCAACAATCCAAGAAAATTTAGCCCAAATAATGACTTCCTGCATTTTCAGGCAGCTTGCACTACGTCAAATGTGAGCTGCAAAGAAGTAATCTCCACCCAGTCAATGGGTTAAGTCAGTGATTCCCAAAGTGTGCGCTATCTGGGGAGCCGCGCTATCGTCATAAGGGCGCCGCGAAATATTCAATTAATACCTGCGCCTGCTGGGTCTAACGCTGACGTCCCTCTCGGGCTTTGGAGGGAAGCTTCTGCAAAACCCCGGGCATGACAAGTCTCCCAGGCTGAAATTTGCCGAGCTGTACGCGTGCGCCTGTTTTCCACGGTGTGGAGCAGCGGCAAGATTCTGGGCGGTGAGCGATGATTCCGGGGGGCATCAGTGGGGGGGGGCAGGGTCCCCCTCGCGTTCCTCATCTTCCCGGATGGCCCCTGGAATCATCGCTCGCTGCGCAGAATCTCGCCGCTGCTCCACGCCGTGGAAAACAGGCGCGTGCGCACAGCTCGGCAAATTAAAGCCTGGGAGACTTGTTGCCACTCGCCTTTGCAGAAGCTTCCCTCCGAAGCGTTCCGAGGGAGGGCTGTCAACTTCCCTCCGAAGTCTTGGTGACCACAGTGTGTGTGTGTGTGTGAGTGAGACAGACAGAGAGAGGAACAGAGAGAGGGAGTGAGGGAGGGAATCAGAGAGAGACTGACAGACAGACACACACACACACACACAGGGGGAGGGAGGGAGAGAAAGATAGACAGACAGAGAGACACATACAGAGTGAGTGATTAAGTGAATGAGTGAGAGACAGACACACCCACATACACAGAGTGACAGAGAGAGAGGAAGGGAGGGGAGAGAGACAGAGGGAGAGACAGAGACACACACACACACAGTGAGTGAGAGACAGACAGACACACACACACACAGAGTGACAGAGATGGGGGAAGGAGGAGAGAGAGACAGAGATACAGAGAGAGAGAGAGACAGATAGACACCCAGAGAAAATGACAGAGGGAGACAGAGAGGGAGGGAGGGAGAGAGAGACAAAGAGCCAGAGAGAGAGAGAGAAATAAAAAGAAAAAAAGAAAGAAAGTGGGAGAGAGAGATGAAAGAAAGAAAGAAAAACAACATATGACAACAATTGAGCCCAAAATTTTGGTTGCTAAGCAAGAGCGGCTCTCCAAATAAATTTCAATCGTGGGTTTTGGCGAGATTTGGCTCAGTTGAAAAAAAAGGTTGCCCACCACTGGGCTAGTGTGGTGGTTAAGTTACTTTTCAAAAGCTATTTTTCTGATCCAAGATTTGAGAAGTTGTGCAGCGAACAACAAGCCCATCCATCCCATTAATAATTTTAAATCATTAAACGATGTTCAATAAATTGTGAATTTAAAGCTCGTGTTTAATTTATTTTTCAATTAACCTAACCTTAACGAACTAAAAAGTAGATTTCCAAATCCTTAAAAAGTCAAAAATTAAAAAAAATCGGATGTACCTATTAAGGGAGCCGCGGAAAAAATCCGAAGTGTTATGGGAGCCGCAAACCGAAAAAGATTGGGAACCTCTGGGTTAAGTTCTATTTCTGTCTCTGTTATATGCATTTGCTTTCTGGCTATGAAGTTTGTCTGGCTCATCTTTTGAGCACAGAATTCAGTCAGACTATGCACCTACTACTGGCAGTTACACTCAAGAATAAGGACTGCTCAAAGGAGGAGCCAAAGTCGTGACGTTACAACGTGCGGTCTCGGCACTCCGAGACCACCGTTGATACTTTTGCCGCTGGACGGTCCATTTGGACCTAGAGACTGTGATCAGGAAGACGAAGCCTGCTTTGTCTTAGGGACACCGCAAAGTCCCTAATTGACCCAAGGAACGCTCTTCAAGCCAGCGGTAAACAAGCAGCCCCAGGCTGATGAAGTCAGGACGGCTCCTGAAGGAAGGAAGTGAAAAGAGAAAGTGAGTCCATCTGGTGAGGTATTTTTTCTATTTTGGGAAAGACTGCCCAAAGAAACTTTTTAAAGCCAAATTAGATCCTTAAGCAAAAGAATCAAGCGGCGAAATTAACTTATATTGGATTGCTTTGGAAAGCTTTTTTTTTCTTTGTAACTATACTTTGTGGATTGAAGTGCTCGCAACATTTCTCGTTTCTCTTAAAGTGAACAGATTAATTTTTTCTTCTTCTACCTTTTGTTACTTTATTTTTTGACTTCTGGATTAAAACATTCCTTTTTATTTTAACAGTTCTTCCTATTACTTATTATTAAATTTCATTAAAGAACTTTGTTTCCTATAAGCCAGAGATAAATATTAGAAAGTGAAAAGTAGCAACACTGCCACTGGGAGGTCAGAGGCTGGAGTCTTTGAAACAATGTATCTCTTCTTTTTTCCTCTTTGATCTTACTGACTTTGTAGCTGAAGGGTTTGCAATTTGTTTACAGAAACTGATAAAGAGCCAAGGGCACGAATTGTTTTCACAGATGCTTTTGAGAACTATTTTGGCAGGGGAGAGAAAGGGGGAAAAAACCAGAACCCTTCTCCTTTGAAGATCATAAAAGAACTTGTGTTTAAGTCAACCTAAAATAAAAAATAAAATAAAAGAGGCCTGGAAAGCTAGAGTGGCAGTGGCTATTAGGGTTTTTTTTTCTTTTCCTTCTTCTTTTTTGGAAACACGGATCAATATTCAGATTGTCAGCGTTCCAAATATCATGCAGAATTAAATCAGAGTCCAAGGCAGAGCTATCCTTAAAGTTCCAATTTAATAAGACAGACATGTTGGCATCGGACTCTGTAAATCCCAAATCTGAAGAGCTTCCTGGGATTCCACCCAGTTGAAAGTTCATGATCTATCCCCACACCCATAAATCCATCACATGGTCCAATCTTCTTCTTCCACGCTGGCATCTCCAACCAGGTGTCGAGGTGTGGAGACAAAAGATGACCTTGGCTTCTAGAAAGGAATGACAATACATTCCACAATTCTACTCCTTTCTATTCCCCCTCCCAATTACTACACTAACGAAACAGCATAGGAAAATAATAGAAAGTGTGGCAGGCCAAAGATCCTAAAAGGAACAGAACTACAGGCTTGACAGGCGGCCTCTCCTCAGAAGAAAAACGTTTCCTGAAAAGAGAATAACATAAAAGTTAACATAACAAAATTAACCATCTCTTCCTCCCCCAGGCCTATTGGAAAACTTCTCATGGAATTGTTTTACTAACTTCTCCACTTTTAGGTTCCAACTTTTTGCCCAAATAGATTCAGACAAAGGGTAACCCTTCCAATGCACTAAGTACTGTAAGCGACCGCTATTCAGCCTGGAGTTTACGATTTTCCCCACCTCAGATTGTGGTTGCCCTTCTATCACTACAGGAGGAGAGAAAGCTTGCGTGGATGCTCTTATGTTAGACCCAATTACTGGTTTCAACAAGCTACAATGAAATTCTGGGTCAATTTCCCCTAGACTTCTGGGTAGACGGAGTCAAACTGTAACTGGGTTAACTATCTTCACTATTGGGAATAGACCTAGAAATTTTGGACCAAATTCCTTGCTAGGCATTCTTAATCTTATGTATTTGGTAGATACAAAAACTTTGTCCCCCACACGGAAGGGGGTTTGGAGCGAGCAATGTTTATCAGCTTGCTTCTTGTAGGCATCTGCCACATCTGCTAGAGCCTTCTTCGTATTCTCTCATCCTTTCTTTAGCGTGTCCATCCATTCATTCAAAGACATGGAGGAGAGAGGTTCTCTAGGCAGCTCAGGCGTGGCAACAAATTCCATGCCACTGGTAATCTGGAAAGGAGTTAATTCCATGCTGCTGTGGACCGCATCGTTGTATGCCACTTGGTGCAGGGTAAGTCCGACCAGTTGTCTTGCTGATAGTCCACATAACACCGGATGTATTGTTCCACCACTGCATTGTCTCTCTCTGCTGCGCAGTTCATGCTGGGATGAACCTCTGAGCTCAGTTCTTGTGTGGACCCAATGAATCTCAGGACCTCTCTCCAGAACGTGGCTGTGAACTGGATTCTGCAGTCTGAAATGATCCTCTTGGGTACTTCGTGCAGGCGATAAATGTGTTTCATGAACATTTTCGCTAATTTCTTTGCGGATGGCAATCCTGAGCAAGCGATGAAGTGCGCCTGCTTGGAAACCAAATCAATTACTGTCCAGATTACTCTGTTCCCACTGCTGTCTGGGAGTTCCACGATGAAGTCCATTGCGACCTCTTCCCATGGTCGGTTAGGGCTGGCCACTCGTTGTAGTAGTCCAGGGGACTTCTCCGGCAGTGGTTTCATCGTTGCACAAGTAGCACAGCTTTTTACGTAATCTTCCACCTCCGATTCCATCTTTGGCCACCAAAATTGATGCTGAGCGAGGTGGAGCATTTTTAGGAATCCAAAGTGGCTTCCTAGTTTTGCCTCATGGCTTCGCTGTAGAACTTCCACCCTCAACCCCGCAGGGACGTACAGTTTGGACCCCTTCCAGGCTAATCCATTTCCCATCGTTAGGATTTCCTGGTTATTGTTGAGCCACGGGTCTGTTGGGAGCGCCAATTTCATAGCTGTCATCAGCTTCTCCTGGCTTCCATCACTGTCGTACTGCGGGTTTCTCGGCAAAACATCCCCCAACAGGTTTTTGGGTACTTGTTGGACCTCTGGGGTTTTTGTCTCTGCTGCAGGTGCTGCAGGTTCTGGGCTCTTGGATTCAATCATCCCTGGCTGGCCCTTTTCCTCCTCCGAGGCCTCCCGCTTGGTAGGACTTTTCATCACCTTAAGTTGGGGATCTTCTTCCAGAGGTTGTTTGCCCTTTTCCTCCTCCGAGGCCACCCTCTTGGTAGGACTTTTCATCACCTTAAGTTGGGGATCCTCTTCCAGAGGTTGTTGGCCCTTTTCCTCCTCCGAGGCCTCCCTCTTGGTAGGACTTTTTGTCACCTTAAGTTGGGGATCCTCTTCCAGAGGTTGTTGGCCCGGATGACTCTTTTCTGGTGGCATCTGGGGCCTTCTCTTTACTGCTGTGGCGGTTGGTGTGCACGTTTGTGGCGTTGGGGCTGAAGCCAAGCATTCTGATGCTCTGTGGCCATGTTGACAGCAACGATGGCATTTTATTGGCCCCCACGAGGAAAGGAACCTAGTTACATCTCTAAACTTAGGAACCGCCTCTACACATTGTTCTGTTATCCATCCTGCAGTCTTCCCCTCATTCATCCCTTCTTCCATTGTTGAGAACTCTTCTCTGTAGGAAGGTGGGGTAAGAACCTGTTGGGGCATTGCAGGTGCACATAGTCCTGCCATCCATCCTGCAGGCCTCCCTTTGGTAATCCCTTCTTCCATTGTGGAGATTTCTTCTCTGTAGGAAGGTGGGGTAAGAACCTGTTGGGGCATTGCAGGGGAGACTGGAACCGGTGGGAAGGTCAATCCTTCGGTTGGCCACTGCCCAGTTATCTGCCATGGTGCCATTTGCTGAGGGAGGATAGGTGCCCACTGGCATCCCTTCTATCCATGACCTGGGGTTAAGACCCATTCTGGGGTTGCCTGATTCACAGGTTGCAGTTCAACCAACGATGGCTGGCTAGGGGGATTTATGTGCCAAGGACCCCTCTGCTGGCTTGAAGGAGTTATGGGCCAAGTAGGTGCCCTCTGCTGGCTTGGAGGATTTTCCCATGCTGATGGCCATGGATTTGCCCACTGGAATCTTTTCCATCCATGCCCTGGGAAGAAAGCCCAATTTGGTGGTGCTTCATTCACAAGCTGCAGCCCAATTTGCGGTGGCTGGCAAGTGAAAGATGCTGGACAAATCCCTTCTTGCTGTCTGGGTTGAATTTCCCATTTTGATAGGGAATCTGTCTTCAACTCAGCTGCAGGGTAATGAGTCATTTCATTTATCGCTGTTTGGAAGGAGTCAAAATCTCCACTCCAGTTTTTTCCCCCCAAGCCTTGGCTCGGGGAAAGGAGGGGGAGCATGCAATCACGTTTAGTTGTCTGAAATGGTCTGGGAAGCCCATCAGAGATGATTGTGTGAGGGTGCTGGGATCTCCATTCATTAGATCTTCTGGCCATCCTCTAGTCGGGTGTAGAAAAAGTCTTTCCAGCCTTCTCCGTTCCATCCCCCTCAGGCTGTGCCTCTTCCCAGATGCTATAAATCTTAAACAGGAATTCCTTCTCCTTTGAAGATTTGCAGAGAAGCATCTCTTCTCAGCTTCTTATCTCAAAAAGCTTTCTCATAATTGTTCGCTGATATTTTAGTTGGGAATTTAGCACCCCCTCACCAGCCCCCCCCCCCCGTGCGAGGGTGTGTGTGCTGGTGATTTATTTTAAAGAGAGATTTGGGATAATGTCAGCGTTCCAAATATCATGCAGAATTAAATCAGAGTCCAAGGCAGAGCTATCCTTAAAGTTCCAATTTAATAAGACAGATGTTGACATCGGACTGTGTAAATCCCAAATCTGAAGAGCTTCCTGGGATTCCATTGAAAGTTCATGATCTATCTCCACACCCATAAATCCATCACATGGTCCAATCTTCTTCCATGCTGGCATCTCCACCCAGCTGCTTCTGGTCAGGTGTCGAAGTGTGGAGACAAAAGATGACCTTGGCTTCTAGAAAAGAATGACAACAATACATTCCACAATTCTCCTTTCTATTCCCCCTCCCAATTACTACACTAATGAAACAGCATAAGAAAATAATAGAAAGTGTGGCAGGCCAAAGATCCTAAAAGTAACATAACTACAGGCCTAACACAGTTGAGGAAACCTTAAAATTCCAAAATATCTTGGCTGGGATTCAAAATTTATTGGAAGGATATGGGAGAATTGAGAAGAAGTTGGAAAAACTAGTGTTCCTCACAGCAAAAGATGAAGGAGTTGGAGCCCCAAAAATTAAAGGGGAGAATGAAGACATAGAAGATAAAGACAAGACAATAGATGAATTTATTAATGGAGCAAATGTGGGTGAAATTGGAACGAAGGGAATATGGAAAAGGGAATTCGACAAACTGGAGCTTTATCCCAGATTCCAAGATACAGAAGAAAAAAAAAAGGTAATGATGATGGATTTAAGAAGAGAATTTTTTTCAGAAGCACGATTGATAACCAAAGACAAGCTAATTTTAATAACAGCTTGAGGGCAACGAGATTACCTGAGAGATCCTTTAAGCAACAAAGTGCGGAGAGAAGTCTATAAAAACCTTATAAAGGAGATACAAAGAAGACTGACACCACAATTGGCAAGAGAGATAAGACTGTTTTGTTACTGGAAAGATACAGGTTGACAATGAAAGTTGATAATAAAAAATTAGTTAATTTTGGTGATCAATAAGTAGGAATTTAGTAATTCTTAGATTGTTTTAGATTGTTATTAAATGTTTATTTGTCAACAAATAACTATAATAACAATAATGAAATGATATTGGATACAGGTTAATGATATATACATGTACTGGCAAACTAGTAAAAGAAATTTGGATATAAATTGCAAATTGTGATCTGGGAAAAAGACCTATAAATTTTATTAACAAACTTTTATTTTGATCTTGTCATAAAGGTGTGATGTTTTTTGGGTTTGACGAGAGGAGGTGGGATATAAATAGTAAATGATTTTTAGCCAATTATAATAACAAAAAGGAAATGTGAATGGATATTGTTTAATAATATATACATGCCCTGGTATTGAAAGCAACTTGAATACAATCTCAAGTTGGGGGAAAAAAAGAGGGGGGGGGAAGGTTTAGAAATTGTATTAATTGACTTTTACTTAGAATATGTCATAAAGGTGTAATGTTATTGGAGGATTTTTGAAATAGCTAATGAATGCCATCATGTGGTTGTGTCTTTAAGTATGAATGATTTGAGGTAAAAGCACGTTCAAATAATTGTAGTCAAATGAGAATTATGGTACATTGATAGTAAGATATGTAGGGTTAATTGATTAATCAGTAGTTGGCAAACCACATTGATTAAATCAGTCAAAATCCACATTCCTTCTCTCTTAATCCTTTGGCGCTTAATCTCTTTTGCTTACAAAGAGACAATGGAATGTACACGTAGACATCACATTCCATGCAGCAAAATATTAACTAAGTAGAGAGTCACGTATCTATATCATGAAGTAACCATGAGGTGTCCATGAGGAAAGCATGCATCTGTAAACCAATCAATAATAGCCAAGTGTATTTTCTGTCCAATGAGCTTTTACTATTCTGAGAAGTTTGACAATAAAAGGGAGCCCCGAACAATGTTCTGGGTGGGTGCCCTCCGGGGTGCCTTCCATCGGGTGGTCTTCCCAGCACAACCTTACTCCTGTCTGCGTCTGCTTTTCTACGTCACCAACAAAGATATACAAAGATTTTTGATTTAAAGTGTATAATCTAATATGAACTATAAGTAATGACTGGAAGAAATGCACGAAAGTTATCTGTAACCAATCGACACGCTTTCTACAAGATATAATGAAGGATGATTCTTTTTTTTGTTTTTGTTTAGTTAAATTTTTTTTTTAAAAAAGAAGAAGGACTGCCCCAAGTAACATTGACCCATGCCAGATGATGGCCCACTCCTTCAAGACAGCATTCTTTGTCCTTGGGGTGAAGCATAAAGCCTTGGCCAAACTCCACATTAGTGTGTCCAAAAGTGCCATGAATTGTACTTCAACAGTTGGAAGGCCATGGATTCTCCAGCCCTTCTATGTGCAATTCTGAGTGGATTCATAGTGCTCATGTGTTGAGATCTGAATGTTAAAGGAGTGCCACATATGCTTTTTACAAATTCTACATCCATGCAAGCACTGTTTTCCCTAAGCAGTGGCATTGAAGCGTCTCTGTCCCAGCACCTTCTTACGTATGTGAATAAAGGACAGGCACCAGTGGGTGGGATTCAGCCGGTTCGGACTGGTTCAGGCGGATTGCCACGCATCAGCTGTTTTACTTACCAGCACTGACATAAAAGGTAAGTTTTTAAGCTTAAAATGGGTGGTTTTTGAAAAGCGCACATGCACGCACTCACTGAACCCATTGTTAAACTGGTTGCAACCCATCATTGACAGGCACCACATAACTTGTAACAAAATGCAATAAGAACCAGGATGCAGTGTGCCCTACTATAAGTGTTTTTTCAAGCTGAATCCAACAATACCTTTGCAAATTGTTCTGAATTGAATCAACCCTATTGCTTCCTTTGGACAGGAGAAGCTGACCCGTGGGTGCACTCACAGCAAGAAAGAATATATCAAAATATGTATTCCTGTTGATACTTTTTTGCATCCTCCAAGTCCACAATTCCCACATTTATATCCTTTGCAGTTTGCTGTAGGTTGCAGGTCACTGCCCACATATTTTGCTGAGGGTGTGACTAAGCATATCTTGCACCCAAAGAGTTACATCATGCTACATTGCTACATCCTGCACTCTTGAGGCAGAGAGCTGGCCTTCGTTTGTATTTCACTTCGTCTGGTAGTTTGTTATTTATTTATTCATCAATCCTTTGTTATTTATACAAATAACTCATGGCAAACATATCCAAAATACAGTCCTCCTGTTTTCCCCACCCTGTGAAGTGGGTTAAAGCTGAGAATGAATGACTGGCCAAAGTCACCCAGCTAGTTTTAATGGCAGAGGTCAGACTTGAACTTCTTGTCTGACACTTTCTAGCCTGGAGCCTTCACCACTAGACCAAACTGGCTCCAGTTAAGGATAATATCATATTCGCTATCAATTTTCTATTGTCTAAAAATACCTAGTTCCTTCCTCTTCCTATTTATTCATATCCCTCCTGGGTAAAGGAGGAGCTAGGCGAGTCCCTGTAGGGAGAATTGGGTGGGCAGAGCCTTTGGAGAGGATGGAGACATGTTTGAACCTGGGAGGAGTTTGAGCTGGTTACTCTTGAGGAAGGGGACAGGATCCTGGGGCTGGGAGTTCGGCCACCTGGACCCATGGCTGATTAAGGCCTCCTGGGAGGTAGCATGTGGTTAGGTCCAAAGAATAGTTAATTCTTTGTGGGAGGGGCTATTTCCACCGGCATTAAAGATGGTGGTGTGCCCATTCTCAAGAGGCCATCCTTGGAATCCACAGTTTGGGACAATTTTTATTGGTCTCCAACCTTCTGTTTGTAGGGAAGATATTTTTTTAAATACTTTATTGAAAAGACAGTGCTATGTCAGGGTAACAATTAAGAACAAAGCAAAGCCAAAGAAAAATCAATAGCAAATCTTAATATACTTATGTTGCGGCAGACTGGGACAGGAAACCAACTTCCCTTGCAAAGAACTGGCCCAATACGAAGAACAAACATTCTGGAGAGATAGCGTCCGGAGTGTCGTCAGGAGGGGTGACAGTCCTCAGGCCAGGGCCACGATGATGGCGAAGAGTGAGCTTCAAGGGGTTGTGTGGGTCGCTGGCCGCGTGCCACTGGGGAGGGGCTGCCAACTTAACTCGCGACCAATGGATCCACGGTTTGATCTCAGCGACCTTAACAGCAAGGGGAGAACATATGACAACAGTATACGGTCCTTTCCACTTGGGGCCTAATGGTTCCTTTTTCCAGTCCTTGACCCAGACATCCTGGTCAGGGTGGAAGGAATGGGCCGGAGTGGCAACAACATGTGGCCGACAGGACAATACATATTTTTGTAATTGGAGGACTATGGCATTCAGGGCTTGCAATTGTTTAATTTTGATGGAGTCTGCTATCTGAGCGGTCGGGTGCAGGTTGGGGGCCAGGAGGTTGGGCACCCGCCCGTACAACAGCTCGAAGGGAAAGAGACCAAGACCCTTGCTCGGGGCACAACGAACGGCCAAGAGAGCCATAGGCAGGGCATCTGGCCACTTAAGGTGGGTTTCTTGGCAGATTTTAGCGACCTTGTCCTAAATAGTGCGGTTCCGGTGTTCTACGAGGCCGCCAGATTGTGCGTGGAATGAACAATGGAGCTTCCAGGTGATCCCTAAGATGGAAGCCACCTTTTGTGGGGCTTTATGAATGAATTCTGGGCCATTGTCAGAGGAAATGCGGGAAGGGAGGCCATAACGAGGGATTATGAGACACAAGAGGGCGCGTGTCACCTCGAAGGCCTTCTTCGTCCTAGTGGGGACACATTCAGGCCAACCCGTGTAGGAGCACACTAAGACCAACATGGCGTTGTATGGACCTGACCTAGGCATATCTGTAAAGTCAATCATTAGGGAGTCAAAAGGATAGGATCCCCTTGGTTGGTGTCCCTGGGGAAGAGAAGGACCCTGGCGAGGATTATTGGCAGCACATACTTGACATCTGGCACACACACCAGCTGCCATACTAGGAAGGTGCTCAATGTAGACTTCTCTGGCCAAAGCCTTTTGCAGGGCAGTCTTTCCCAGGTATAGGTTCCTATGAAGGGAGGTAACTGCTTCCCATATAACCAAAGGGGGAAAAAAGAAAATGAGCTTTAATGAAATTTCTACTTACATTAACCTATTTACAATTTTTCCATATTAAATCCATAATTCTATAGCATTTTTATTTTCCATACTAACAGTTACTGACATTCATCAACTTAACTCTCATTTCTACCTCTTGTCGCTATCCATTCATAACATTTATTCCATGTCCTATAATATTTCGAGTCTTCTTTATCTTTAATTTTTAAGTTTAATCTATCCAGTTCAGCACAATCCCAAATTTTCCTAATTATATCATCATCCGGTGGGTTGTTCGCATTGTCCTAATATTTAGCATATATGATTCTTGCTGCCGTCAATACATGAAACATTAAGTATATGGTTGCTTTCTCATAACTTTCCGACAGTATACCCAAAAGGCATGTTTCTGGTTTGAACTTAACATGTTGCAGTTATCCTTTCTAATCAATTATGAATTTTCTCCCAGTAATTCCTTGCTTTCTTACATGTCCACCACATGTGGTAGTATGTTCCTGGAATCTGGTTACATTTCCAACATTTTGGCGAGTCTTGCAGGCAGCAAATGCCACCCTATAAAACATTTTGTAGAGGTTTTCTTTATAGGCTGCGGCCATCATTAGCTTGTACTTTCTCTCCCAAAATTTTAACCATTTTTCTAGTTCTATATTGTATCCAAAATTCTTTGCCCAGGAAATCATCGTTTCTTTAACTATTTTTTCCTCCATTTTATAGTTTGGTAAATAATTATGTTTTTTTAATCAATTTTTCATCCATCCCTATTAAAATTTTATCCAATGCTGTTTGTTCATTATTTACACCCCATAATTTAACATCTTTTTCATGCCTTGATTGGATATGAAAATACGGCCACCAGGTTAAGTCCATCCCAAGTCTGCAATTGTCTGGATTTAAGATCATCCCTTTCATCTAAAATATTCTTGTAACATACAATTTTCCCCCAATTTATAAGATTTGGATATATTATTGTCTCCATTGGAGAGAGCCTGACTGGTACTTCCCTATAATGTTGTAATTTTTTTCCCCCCAAATGTTAAGCAATGTGCTCCTCACACAATGCCTTTGTGCGCCATATTTCTGGTTACATTTCCAACATTTTGGCCAGTCTTGCAGGCAGCATGCCCTACTATTAACAATAGTCTTCTGTTATTTAAATTTTCCCAATCTTTTAGCCAGGGGAGAGCTGTGGCCTCATAATATAATTCCCAGTCTGGGAGCCCAAAACTAGGACCACATGTCTTCTGAATAGCTTTTATCCCAGTAGCTTTTGTCGTTGTATAGCATTGGCAGAGTCAAGGTGTCTTCTAATTCTTTATATATTTCTACTGGTAGACTATCTGGTCCAGGAGGTTTATTGTTTTTTTGCTTTTTAATTTTGTTTGTTAGCTCTGCCATTGATATTTTTCCTCCAGCCTATCCTTTACCATTTCTGGGATTTTAGGTAAATTGGCTTTCTCCAAATACTGTATATACAGTATATACTGTATTATTCTTTCCTCTTTAATTTTGTCATATTCATATAATCTCTCATAAACATCATGAACTATATCTCTTTTCTTTTTAGATTGACTATGTAATGTGTCTTCCTCATCCTGTAGTTTTATTAGCCTATTTTTCTTTTTTTCTTTCTTCAATCTATAAGCTGGCCACCTTCCCGGTTTATTAGTATTTTCAAAGAAATTTTGCTTTCTTCTTTTTACTTGTTGTGCCAATTCATCCTTTCCTATAAGATTTAATCTGTGTCTAATCACCTCCATTCTATTTCTTAAGTCTATTCTTTATGGTTCTTTTTGTGATTTTAATTCAAATTCTTTATAGTCGTCTAAGGCCTCTTCATTTTGTTTTTTTGTTTTTTTTCCTGTGCCAATCCTTTATGACTGCTATAGCCAATCCTTTATGACTGCTTTGGCAGTATCCCACAGGTTCTGTAACGTCGTCTTTTCCTTTAATTTTCTTTTTCTTTTTAATCCCCTTTCTCTTTCCATCATTTGCATGAATTCCTTATCTTTTATTATTGATTGGTTTAAAGTTCACCTTGATTTCTTCCTTTGTCCCTTCCAACTGATTTTTATTGGATGTGGTCTGCACATAAATTTGGTTCCATTTCCATTTCTTGTACATTTCCACTTAATTTCGAATTCATCCAAGTCATATCTATTCTGACCAGGATTTATGTATATTAGAGTAGAATGTATATTTTGTTTTCCAGGATTCATTTCTTTCCATGTATCCAGAATAGATAATTCTTCTATCATTTTGATAAGAGTTCCTGGTAAAATCCTTCTAGATTTGTTATTAATTTTACTACTTCTATAGTCCAGTGCATTATTGACAATTGTGTTGAAATCTCCCATTATACAGATATTTTCATATTTTATTTCTAGAATTTTATTATGAAGTTTCTTATAAAACTTCTCTTGTCCAGTATTTGGTCTATTAATAACAACTATAAGAGTGTTTTTGATTCAAAAATCACCTCCAACACCAAAATTCTCAGCTCTTTGTCATTAAAAAATTGTTTGGCATTTATTGTTTCTTTCACATAAGGTGCCACCCCTCTTTTTTTTTTTTTTGCTCCGGTAATGAGTAGAATTGTTTTCCCAATTTAGACAATTCCAATAATTTGTATTGTTGTCTCTTAATGTGCACTTCTTGGAGTGCTATTATGTTCACATTTAATTTCAATAGCTTAGAAAAAATAATCTTCCTTTTTATTGGTAGATTCAGCCCATTAATATTGACTGATAACACCTTTATTTCTTCTTGCATTAATTTATTTATATCTAGGGTTTATAGTCCTAGTTGCTCTTACTTCTCTGAGTTCTTTCGCTATTACTCCTTCTCTTTCTAGACGTTCTTTTTTGTCCTTTTTGTTAGATATTGAGACTGGAACAATAGGCTCCATCAAGGTCTTCAATTCCGGCGGGAAAATACTCAAAGCTGATTGGCTGAGCTGTGACAGCTCCCTATAAAAAGGTAGCTGTCAGACAGGCCAGTGCTGGATCTGTAGATAGTTTGGTGAATAAAGAGCTGTTGTTGTCACTGAAGCCTGAGTCCTGTCTCATCCTTTCACTCTATCTAACACAGGTGACGAGGGTGGGATTGGAAGACTACTAGGCAGAAAGAGCTGACAATGTGATCCAGCATAAGCCCAGTCAGAGTGATCAAGGTTGGGTGCTAAGTGGCTATTTTGAGTGGCAAATTCAAAGTTGCCTCAGCTCGTCAAAATGATTACACATGTCCCACCAGCTACCTACAATCCAGCCACAGAGCACTGGGAGTCCTACATGACCAGGTCCAAGTGCTTCATGGAGGCTAATGACCTTCTTGGTCTATCAGACAACAGGAAGAGGGCTCTCTTCCTGAGCTACTGTGGACCTGAGGTGTCAGCCTCTACTTTGCTTGCTTGCTATTGGCTGCCATAGAAATGGGGAGGGAGGGGGGTATTGAGGTATTTGGGATGGGGAATTTCTGGTTCTGGAAGTTATCAAGAGGAAGTTTAGTTCTCACCATATTCTGCGCATTTTGATGGCCTGTGTTTGGACTTGGTCAAGGTCAACCATCTCTGCAAACCAACTGAATGAGGCTTTTTGAAGATGAGTTGCAGATTGGTCATCGGGTTGGGGTCTTCGACACCATAAAGGTACTGTCTGAACCAACTCCGGTCCAGACAGTCACCTGGATGAAATTTGCTGCCTTTGGTTTGAAAGGAAAAACTATTGCATGAGACCAAAGGATGTTTCCTCCATGCAGAGGCTGTGAAGGAAACCATCCAAGGGCGACCTGCTGGTTTAGGGATGCCATCTGCCAGAGGTGTGACCAGAAGGGACATTTGGCCAGAGTCTGCCATGCAAACCTACTGGCCACGCAACAACCCAGACCAGCGACAAGCATGTTGGGACAACCAAGGCCACTCAGATGTGAGATGTGGAAACCCCAGCAGAATCAAGAAAGGGTGGAATCAATGGAAGCATTTCTGACCAAGATTTGACAGGCCAGCATGTCAAGAAACAGGAAGCTGTGGGTAACCATCTGGATCGAGGGGATGCCATGCAGTATGGAAATTGACACTGGGTCATCCCTGACCATCATATCCTGGGCTACCCTGAAAAAGGGCATACCTAGACTCCAGAGAAGCCAACTGAAGCACCAGCAACTACAGCTCAGCGATTATCAGGGAAATTGCATCCCTGTCGTTGGCTGTGACACATTCTGTGTACATCTTTTGATGGGGCACTTACACTGACAGTGGTCAGCAGCTCCCTCCCAAATCTGCTTGGTTTGGATTGATTCGAATCCCTGGGCATGGGGGTAACCGGCATCAACACCATCACCGATGACAGTACTGAGAAATTGATCCGTGAGTTTGAGGACGTCTTCAGCAGAGACCTGGGCAAGTATTTGGGGCTCCTATATCATTAGCCTGGACCACAATATTGCACCAATCAGAATGAAGCCCCAGGGGGTTCCCTTCACCCTCCATCTCAAAATTGACAAAGAATTGGACCAATCAATTGGCCAGGGAATACTGGAGCCTTTCGACCATACCCGGTGGGAAAACCCAATAGTAACCCCAGTTAAGCCCGATGGGTTGATCCGCATCTGCACGGATTATAAGTGCACCCTGAACAAAGCCTTCCAGCAAAATGCACACCCATTACCTATTCCCTTGGGCCGGGAAAAATATTCACCAAATTAGATCCGGCACAGCTATTGCCAGTAGATGACCCTATCACGGAGGCTCAAACGATTGTGACACACATGGTTGTATTCAAATGCACTAGATCCGTGATGGTGAACCTATGGCACGCGTGCCACAGGTGGCACGCGTAGCCATTTGCTCGGAGGGTGGTTTTAAGCACTCTGAAGGCTTCAGGGACCGTCCGAGGCTTCCCTGATGCCTTGGAGCGCTTAAAACCACCCTCCGAGCAACCCGGAAGTGACTTCCGGTTTGCTCGGAGGGTGGTTTTAAGCGCTCCGAAGGCTTCAGGGACCGTCCGAGGCTTCCCTGATGCCTTCGGAGCGCTTAAAACGACCCTCCGAACAACCCGGAAGTCACTTCCAGTTTGCTCGGAGGGTGGTTTTAAGCGCTCTGAAGGCTTCAGGGACCGTCCGAGGCTTCCCTGATGCCTTCGGAGCGGAGGGTGGTTTTAAGCGCTCCGAAGGCTTCAGGGACCGTCCGAGGCTTCCCTGATGCCTTCGGAGCGCTTAAAACGACCCTCCGAGCAACCCGGAAGTCACTTCCAGTTTGCTCGGAGGGTGGATTTAAGCGCTCCGAAGGCATCAGGGAAGCCTCGGACGGTCCCTGAAGCCTTCGGAGCGCTTAAAACCACCCTCCGAGCAACCCGGAAGCTCAGAGGGTGGTTTTAAGCGCTCCGAAGGCTTCAGGGACCGTCCGAGGCTTCCCTGATGCCTTCGGAGCGCTTAAAACCACCCTCCGAACAACCCGGAAGCTCAGAGGGTGGTTTTAAGCGCTCCGAAGGCTTCAGGGACCGTCCGAGGCTTCCCTGATGCCTTCGGAGCGCTTAAAACCACCCTCCGAACAACCCGGAAGTCACTTCCGGTTTGCTCGGAGGGTGGTTTTAAGCGCTCCGAAGGCTTCAGGGACCGTCCGAGGCTTCCCTGATGCCTTCGGAGCGCTTAAAACGACCCTCCGAACAACCCGGAAGTCACTTCCAGTTTGCTCGGAGGGTGGTTTTAAGCGCTCTGAAGGCTTCAGGGACCGTCCGAGGCTTCCCTGATGCCTTCGGAGCGGAGGGTGGTTTTAAGCGCTCCGAAGGCTTCAGGGACCGTCCGAGGCTTCCCTGATGCCTTCGGAGCGCTTAAAACGACCCTCCGAGCAACCCGGAAGTCACTTCCAGTTTGCTCGGAGGGTGGATTTAAGCGCTCTGAAGGCTTCCCTGATGCCTCCGTCCTAGGCTTCCCTGATGCCTCCGTCCGAGGCTTCCCTGATGCCTTCGGAGTGCTTAAAACGACCCTCCGAGCAACCCGGAAGCTCAGAGGGTGGTTTTAAGCGCTCCGAAGGCTTCAGGGACCGTCCGAGGCTTCCCTGATGCCTTCGGAGCGCTTAAAACCACCCTCCGAACAACCCGGAAGTCACTTCCAGTTTGCTCGGAGGGTGGTTTTAAGCGCTCTGAAGGATTCAGGGACCGTCCGAGGCTTCCCTGATGCCTTCGGAGCGCTTAAAACAACCCTCCGAGCAACCCGGAAGTCACTTCCAGTTTGCTCGGAGGGTGGTTTTAAGCGCTCCGAAGGCTTCAGGGAAGCCTCCGGACAGTCCCTGAAGCCTCCGGAGGGGCTCCAGTGGGTCGGGGGAGGCTCATTTCGCCCTCCCCAGGCTCCTATAAAGCCCCTGGAGCCTGGGGAGGGCAAAAGACATGTAAAAATGGGGTGTGTCGCGCGTTGTGCGCGCATGTGCACTGGGGGTGTGTGTCGCGCGTTGCATTATGGGTGCGGCACGCCCGCACTCGACCCCCCCTGCGCTCCCCCCACTTATGGCACGCGAGCCAAAAAAGGTTCGCCATCACTGCACTAGATTGCAATTTGGAGTTCAGCATAGCCCCTGGACTATTCCAAAGTGTCATGGAATGACTTTTGCAGGGGATACCAGGAGTAGTCCCTTATTTCAACAATGTTCTGGTATCTGCCGCAAATAAGGAACAACTCTTCAAATGCTTGAGAATCGTCCTAAACAGATTTAAGGAAAAGGGCCTCCATGTGAAAAAAGAGAAGTATCAAATCGCAGTGCCCAAGGTTGAATTTCTGGGGTACCTGGTAGATAGCTCTGGGATGCACTCCACAAATTCCAAAATTAAGGCTATTCAGGACATCCCCATACCTCGCAACCTGTAGCAGAACCTTTGCATTGGCTTTGGGGGAAGAAAGCCAAATGGACCTGGGGCAGATCTGAAGCTGCAGCATTCGATGCTGTAAAATGGCTGCTGTCAGTGGACAGCATCCTGATTCAGTACAACCAGACTCTCCTTTTGTTTTTTACCTATGATGCATCACCCTTTGGCATAGGGGCAGTCCTCAGCCACCGCCTCTTCATAGTTGTGGATGCCTACTCAAAATGGTTAGAGGTAGTCCTCATAAGCACCACCATGGCAGAGGTGGTCATCAAAGTGCTACAGAGACTTTTCTCCATGCATGGCCTGCCCAATGTCCTGGTTTCAGACAACAGGCCCCAATTTATAGCCATCCAGTTTGAAACCTTCTTAGCAGAGCAGGGAATCAGATATGCCTTGGTCACCCCTTTCTACCGGGCCAGCAATGGTCAAGTGGAAAGAATGGTGTAACTAGAAGAGAGAATTGCAGAAGCCCCATTCTGCCCAAGGGGGGCCCTGGGGGAAGACGATGGAGCTCATCAGGATGGGGAAGCTCCGGCAGTAGCCGCCGCCATGAGAGCCCTTCCAAGAGGAGGAGGGGCCCCCCGCAGACGCTGGAGGGCAAAAATTCCTCCACTTGGCATGAAATTTGGAGGTGACCCAAAGGAACTAGGATTTTTCCTGGTCCAAGTCTGGAATTTCATGCAACAGTTCGGAGAGGATCTCCCCACAGAAGAAGCCAAGGTAAGAGTGGTTACCATGGCGCTGGAGAACAAGGCAGCGGCATGGATTGTTGCCCTGCACAACGATGACTCCCCTCTGCCGAGAGACTATAATAGGTTTATGGCCACCCTGAGGAAATGCTTTGATGACCCGCTCATGGAGCGGAAGGCCAGAACCAGAATGAAAACCCTTACCCAGGGGAAGAGCCCAGTGGCTGATTACATACAAGAGTTTCGTGAATTGTCCATTTATATGCGGGATTGGTCGGAAGAAGCTTTAATGGACAGCTTCATGGATGGTTTAAACAAAGATATATACTAAAACTGTGTAAATAGCCCCCCCCTGTAACTTGCAATGCTGGTACGAATTGGCAGCAGACATGGAGCCAGAGACAAGTACTGTGAAGACAGTGAGAAAGAGAAAGCTACCCCTCCCAACCCCCCCAAAGGAACTCCGAAAGGAGGAAAAATTTGGTCTACAAGCAAGCCCTGGTCTACCACCAGCTTCCGTTGCAGAAAGGAGGGGCACCAGGCAGCAAATTGCCGCTCCAAGATTGGCCCAAAGCCCTCTGCCAGGAAGAGAAGGGACACCGCCATGAAAGGGGTGGAACCTGTTGCGCCATTCCCTCCCATCCCGAGAGAAGAAGAACTGTCCTCCTCATCGGGGGAAAGTGAAACGAATCCGATGACGATCGTCTGGTAAGTTCCCCATCGGGCCCCATGACCATCCCAGTAGAACTTAAAGTGCCCTCTATTGGCACCCAAGCAAAAATGCTGGCCCTTCTAGACCCGGGATGCACACGTTACATTGTTAGCCCAGAAGTGGTGGAAAAAATGGGCTTGAAACTGAGAACTTTGAAAGTCCCCATTGTTTTTTGTCAGCTAGATGAGTCTATAGCTGGGTGGGGGCTGCCCATTTTGTGACTGAACCTATAGACATGTGGATGGGAGATCACCAGGAAACATTAAGTTTCATTTTAGCACCAGGGATGGACTGACCTCTCATACTGGGCTTACCCTGGTTGCGTAAATGGAACCCACACATCAACTGGAAGAAAGGGTAGTTGCGCATCCGATCCACTAAACCCCCTGAAGGAGATGGGAGGGTTTCCAATATTACTAACGTTGAACCTAACCTAGCAGCCATACTGCAGGAAAAAATTGAGGGGGAGGAGAAAATCCCAAAGGAATATTGGGACCTAAAGGACGTTTTCAGTGAAAAATCCTCTGATTTTTCAGTGAAAAATCCTCTGATCAAGACCCACCTGTTCCAATTAGCTGGCCTAGCCGATTTATAGTCCCATTTTTAACCTCCTGGCAAACATCTTATTCTGGGGTAGTTTTTTAGGGGTAGTTTTTAATTCTCTAATGCTAATTTTAATTACTGTACAGTTTATATGTTACCTCCTCCATCTATATTTATCTATATTTATGTATTTATATTGTTGTTTTTAATATGACTGTACACCGCCCCGAGTCCTTTCTGGGAGAGGGCGCGGTTTATAAATTAAATAAAAGTAAAAGTAAAGTAAAGATAAATTACCGCCTCAACGCGCGACGGATTTCAGCATTGAGATCCTCCCAGGAGTAAAACTTCCAAAACCCCAGATATACTCGATGACTCCATGCAAAATGGAGGAATTACAGAAGTTTATTGACAAAAATTTGAAAAGGGGATTTATTGAACCTGCTAGGCCATGTGTGGCCGCCCCTGTGTTGCCCACGATTCGAGAATGGCAGACCATTTTGGATTTGTAAAGAGTTTACATCTGGTTAAGAGACAATTTTGGTGGCCTTCACTGAAAAAAGACATTGAATCCTGCTTCCGGTTCCGGCTGCTAACCCGATGGGCAGGCTCTGCTCGCCCCGCGCTCTTCTGGTGGGCCCCCCACCGCTTGGGGGGCACAGGACGCCCCGTAGAGGCTCCTGCCGAAGGGGCGGCATAGCGGGGGATCCCCTGAGTCGGCGGCAGCCGGGGGGCCCCCCGCATTGCCCTAGGCACCGGGAGGCATGATGGGGAGGCGCTGCGGTGTCTTCGGGAGGAGGCAGCTGGAAGAACATGCGATTTGAAGGACGTAGTTGCTGTGTGGTGAGTGGGTGGATAAATCTCATGTTAATAATAATAATAATAATAATAATTTTTATTTGATTAGCCGCAACCCTCTCCCGAAGGACTCGGGGCGGCGTACAATCAAAACAAATAAAAATACACATAAGACAAACATATATACAAAAAGAACAGAGACATATACATATGTGCATGGAGGAGAGTTGACTTATAAGTGAAAGGCAATTAAAAACACAATTTAAAATCCCCTTAAATAAAATTACTAAATTAAAAAACCCATCAGGAGCGATACGAAGTTATGGTTGAGCCAGGCCAGCTATTTGGAAAAGGTGGGTCTTGAGCTTGACACGGAAGGAGCGGAGGTCAGTAGTGGTCCTAATATCCGGGGGGAGGTCATTCCACAGGGCTGGGCCCGCCACAGAGAAGGCTCTGCTCCTAGGCGCCGCCCCATGGCACTGTCTGGTGGACGGCACCTGGAGAAGTCCCTCTCTGTGCGAGCGGATGGGTCGTAGGGATGTATGGGGCAGAATACGATCCCGCAGGTAACTAGGTCCTGAGCTCCTAGACTCTTACATAAGTTTTACGCTAAGTACCCTGATAAGCCTTGATCATATTTACATCATACATGTCTTATGTTGTTTTTTCTATTGTTTTATTTTCTTGCAGGGATGACTTCTTTTCCTGAAGGAGGGCCGGATGTCAGCCTCTGTTTCACTATTTGCTTTCGGCTGCCATTGAAATGGGGAGGGGGGTCTGGTATTTTGGAGGGGAAGCTTTAGTACAGGAGAGATTGTAAAGTGGGAGTTTTGGTCTCACCGTCTACTGTGCATGCTGGAGATTAGCACTTGGTGTTTGTCAAGGCCAACCGTCCGCATACCTACCTGATGATGCTCCTTGAAGATGGAACTCACATGACACCTAAGGGATTTACAGATTGGACAGTAGGATGAGGGTTGCCAGGGGGAGGGGGTTGGTCATGTATTGATATGTATGATTTCGCGCACTTTTGCCTCAGATCTTGCTTTGCTTAGCTACTATCTTTTCATAACCAGTAAAAGTACTCTTAATTCTGCAAAATGGAGTTAAGTGGTTACTTTCTTGGTTACTGAGGGAAGCCGGCTTGACAAAAAGTTTGTCTCCACTGTGCCATTTTCTCTATCCCCCTCAGCCCCCCTGATCTGTACACGAAAGTATTTTGCTAATTAATTTATGGCAGTTGCTTGGGACCCTTACTTGGGGTTATCCATATTCTTCTTTGCCGGCACATATACTCAGTTCTTTATTTGATTTATTGACCAAAGGGAAACACCCCAAAGATCTGATTCCTTCTGCAGGTACAGTTGAAAAAATTAATGAGGTTTTGAGTATTTAATTTGTAGATTGTATTTCTTTTAGAGACTGTCAGCTAACGTTTTGATGTTTTCTAAGCTACGTACGGCTGAATTAATGATTTTAGGATGCACCAGGGCTTGTCGCAGAAATTGGACTGATTTGGTTAATATTATTTTTCCTATACCAAAATCTGATTTTCAATTTTATTTTCAGAATAATTTATCTCTTCAGTGTGCTTTAACTGACTATGTGGGCTGTATTTCATATCATTTGCCTAAAGATCCTTGGCGTGCGTGTTTAATGACTTCTTCTATTCCTGTTTGTCTATTGCTTTTGTTTTCTCTGCTTTTGCAAGCTTTTACTGTTTTTTCACATGGAGGGCGAATGAGAGGAGCGATTGCTTACAAGGACCTGGAAAGTTTCCTACCCTGCAATACAGTTGTCCCTGCAACACTTAGAATTGTTTGTTGCTATTTTAGCTTTCTAAACCTTTTCTCAATAGCTCTTTAACTTAATTTCTGACTTTCATTATGTGTGTCAACTTATTTTTAATTTTCCAGGTGCTTACATCACACCCAGGATTGATTCTAAACTTATGGCTTTGTTTTTAACTTTGCAGCAATTATTACAAGACCGGAAGCATTTATATTTTCTCATATACGTAGTTCTTTGTTTCTTCCAGGACCTCTCTCTTGAGGCAACAGTTATGCGGATACTGCTGTCTTATGTTTTACCTACTCTCTTTTCAGATCCATTCTTCAGTCATTCTTTTTTTCATCAGAATGCCAGAGGACTGGCACAAGCTTGCCATATTCCACTCGACCAAGCCAGGCAGAGTTAATCCCCGTGGTTTGGCCTCTAATCAACTATGGCAAATGGATTCACCTGTTTTCTCTCTGGCTCCCTGGAAGTATATTCATTTATCTATTGTTACCACATCTCAACAAGGAGAAACAGTTAATCATGTTATTTCTCCTCTTTTTTCAGCCATTACTGCTTTGGGCAAAACTTTCTCTTTAAACACTGATAATGGCCTGGCCTATTCTTAATTTTTGTAATTTTGTAACTCATGGGCCTCTTATAATTCCACAAGTTAAGCCATTGTGGAACGTGCTAATTGGTCCTTTAAGGACTGTCTTCACAAACAAATAAAAAAGGAGGGCTCTTGGGCTCTCAGGTACCCAATCAATTTGTTGAATTTGTTGAATTTGACAGACCCCAATTTGGCGTGGGTAACATAACAGGTTAAAAAAAGTTTTGCCTCCCCCTCTAGGGGGACGAGGATATTGTGCTTGCTTCTACAGGGTCTTGTGGATTCCAGCACATTGTGTTTGTCCAGCTAAGGATGTCATGATACCAGTCCCCGAATCCGATTTCAGAGATAGCCAAGATGATTCTACAGACACCACGGCGGCCAATATGATCTCGTTGGACCAGCTGTCCAGTGACGTGGGGAGATGTGAAAAAACCTGACCACCAAAGCGCAACACATGGAGCAAATCCCCGAGAACATATGTGCTGCCATCTTTGCGGTTTTAACTACCACTTCCTTAGTCATCATTTGTTGATGTTTGCTTGTTAATTGCTGCCCTTTAGCGACAATAGCTGTCATTTCACCCAAACACTCACTTGAACAGAGACTGAAGCAAAGCCTATGGATGCAGCTAGCTAACATCACACACACTGATGCTTTTGCCTATCTGAATCATATGATATGGAAAATTTGCTTTCTACATGTTTGGTTCCTGTTTGTATCCCATCTGCAGTAATTCAAAACTTCACTGGTTTGAGTAGATTGTTATTGAATGAAAACTTTAACTATAAGACTATATCTAGTTGGGAGTTGATTGCCTATGATCCACCCCCTGATGCAATTGCTTTATACACTCTGATAGTAGCAGTTCCTGAGAATACAACATGCTCAAAAATAGTTAATTGTATATCTTCAAGTAAAAAGCCTCATTGTTTTCATATTAGTCCCTTCGGGGAGTCCCTTCGGGGAGAGGGGGCGGTCTATAAATTCAATAAAATAAAATAAATAAATAGTTTACCTGCTTTATACGGTATAGCTTTTGAGGAGACTTCTTTTCACTTTGCTCATGTTTGGCTCCTGCAAGGATGGCTTTTTACATGTGGTCAAGAAACTTTTAATTACATTCCTGCTAATGTTAGTGAAGCACAGTGTAGTCTCAGCCGGTTAATTCCTGTTTTGCTTTCCAAGCAACAACTTCACTTAAGCCGTTCTCGACGTGGAGTCACTCTGGACAGCATTTGTGACTCTTGAGACAGCTTTGCTTAATAAAGTAGAGTATGTAGCATTGGCTATATCTATAGTGGGTGTGCCAGGGCTTGTCCCTTGTGCTTATTTTAATATTAATGCTGTTGTGTGTTAATTTGGCAAAAATAATGCTACTTTTTTTTAGCTATTTTAGTAATTAATGTGCTGTTTTAATCTTTTAGATGAATCAAGAACCATCCAGCACTAGCTCAATATTTTACACAATTTGGTCTCTGATTTGAAAATTGATACTTTAGGATCTTGGTGGGAAAGCTTTTGGGCTTGGTTGCCCACAGGCTTATTGGGAAATGTCATACGTTATTTAGTCATTATTTGTGCTATTTTGATTGTTTGGTGCTGTTTTGTTCAGTGTCTTCCCTCCCTTTGCAAAATATATGTATCATAGCTTCTTGCCCTAAAACCTCCTTCCATACTGCCTCAGAGTCAAGTATGTGCCTTGTATAAGTATTGTAAGGATGTTTTTCTTTTGATTATGATTCTTCTTCTAATCCCTTTTACGATGTCTTGTCTAACAAAATAAAAAAGAGTGAGATGTAGAGGTTATACAAAGGTAATGTACAGACATGCGCAGCAAACGGCCATGATCTCAGTAACCGGTTACCTCAACATCTATGACCTCACCTAATTAGAACCAGTCAGTACCAGGAACTATTGTGTTATGTGAAGCCTCTACCCTGGCTGGGACGGTCTTAGAGATTGACAAGGAGAATAAGCCAATAAGATGCTGTTGCTACCTATGCTCTTGCTTTGCTTGTTGAAACTGTTTAAAAGCCAAATAAATTCTGCGTAAGGCAGACAGACATTTTGGATGCAACCTGCTGTGATGGGTTTCTGAGACCAACAAACCAGAAATAACTCTGACATGAGTTAGCCAAGGCCCTACCCAAAAGGAGCAAATACACACTCCTTCCACAGACTACTCAAGCCTGAAAGAGCCGGGGAACTTTGCTTGGGAAGCAGGGGTCCAGTGACAATCTCCAGGTGAACTAGCTCCGAGAACTCCAGCTGCACCCCAGAGAAGTTTCCAGGTGCTTCTATTGGTCAAACCAGGAGAAGCAAGAGGTCTATTGACTAATTGGGTAAGCCCAACTAAGAGGGGAGCTGTGTTAGATATTGAGACTGGAGCAATAGGCTCCACCAAGGTTCTCCATTCCGGCGGAAAAATACTCGAAGCTGATTAGTTGAGCCGTCTGACAGATCCCCATCAAAGGGCTAGCTGTCAGACAGGTCAGTGCTGGATCTGTACATAGTTTGCTGAATAAAGAGCTGCTTTTGTCACTGAAACCTGAGTCCTGTCTCATTCGTTCACTGTATCTAACGCTTTTCCTCCTGTGCTTGTTTTGGGTATCTTCCTCCTGTTATTGGTACCTCTTGGCTTTTATATACTAGCTCCTTTGTTCCTTGTTCCTCTTCTAAAGTAAAGTAATTTTCATAAAAATCTGTCGCCTTATCCAGTGAGTCTAATTGGTACCTTTTTTTTCTTGCCAGGTGACTAGAATCCCTAGGGAATAGATTATTGAGAAAGTGGTTGGGCACACAGCAAGGGCCTTGAATGGATTATCTAGAGACCCTTTTCAGTCTGCATTCAGGCTGGTCACAGCACTGAAACAGCAGTGGTCACGCTTGTCAGTGACCTTTGGAGGACTTGAGATTGAGGTGCTGCATCTTTCTGACCCTCCTGGTGGCTTTTGATAGTATCGACCATGACATCCTTATAGACCAGCCTCCAAAGCTGATGATAGGCCCAGAGTTATGGTGGTTCTCCTTCCATCATGGCTGGTTCTAGTCCGGGGTGTCAAACTCAAGGCCAGGGTGCTTAGATCTGACCTGCAGGGCCCTGGAAACAGCAAAGGACTGGCCCAAAGGACTGCCTCTGCCTGTCAAAAGAGAGCTCGGGAGGGCTGCGGGCGGCCCTCCCGAGCTCCATTTTCACTGACAGAGGATTGTAGGAGGCTGTCGCAGCCAGAAATGGAGCTCGGGAGCCTGTTTTTGCTGGCAGAGTGCTCAGGCCACCACCACAGTGATGTCGAGTTGGCTATGCCCCCTTCCCCCCGAAGTCAAACATAACCCTGATGTGGCCCTCAATGAAATTGAGTTTGATACCCCTGTTCTAGTCAGTGTTGGTAGAAGGGGAGAGGTTGAGCCCTAAGCCCCTACAATGTGGGCTGCCCCAGCGCTTGAACCTTTCACAACTCCTTTTCAATGTCCACATGAAACAGCTATGTTAGGTCATCTGACCATATAGGTCCTGCCCAGTGGTGGGGTGCCAAATGTTTTACTACTGGTTCGGGTGCGTGTTCGCGCACTCGATGCTTCTGCGAATGCACAGAAGCATCCGGGCAGGTGGGCAGAGCCTCCCGCCGCCCTACTACCGGTTTGCCGAATCTGGGCTGAACCGAGAGCAACCCACCTCTGCTGGGTTGGAGGTAGCTCAGGAGTTCCTGGCCACAATGACATCCATGGGCTTGCCACAAGTCATCCAGAGTTTGACACAGACAGCAGTCCTACACCTGAGTTGGTTATTCTGTTGGAGCAGTGACAAGGTAATTTGGATTTAGGGGAGTGGGCAGTTTTCCTCTTGTCAGAGTCAGACCATTCCCTGGTGGGAGTTCTTCCTGCAGTTCTCTTACATGCAGGGAGTCTGGACCTATGAGATTGTTCTGCCTCAGGCAATGAATGGATCCTGTTGGTTGCTGAGGGACTTTGGATTGTTTCAGGGCATCTGCTGCAAGGTTCAACTGGTCCAAGCTGCCCCCTGGAATGAGGAGGCAACGGGCTGCAGGTTACATTGTGCCTGAATGGCTTTTCCTCCACTAAGGATTGCAGAACTTCTCCACTTCATGGAAGAGCAGAGAGAAATGACATGGAAGAAAAGATGCCTCAAGTTTGATCAAAAGTAAACTTGATCAAACATGAGCTACAGCTACTATTGGGAGCCTGCCTCATGGCATTACATTGGGCATTCTCTGCCAATTGCAGACTTGTTTGGGATGACCTGAGCCCTTCTGAAAGGAAGTGATTTGGGGATCCACTTACAGGGTCATTGGGAAGAATATGCTGGGCATCTGATGGAGAAAGGTGATCAGATCTAAGGTGGATTTTGGCCTTAGAGCAGGTTCCATGGGGCCTAGGGATGGCTTAGTTATCTGGGGTTTGACCCTTTTAGGAGACAGGATGCCCATGACAGTTAGTTCAGCCATCTCTCTGTTAGATCCCATCATGGCCGTCTAGGTGGAGATCAATTCCTCATTGTGGTTACAGTGGTGCATTCTTATCTCATAAGGTGATTGTTAAAGAATGGATAGAAAGTGTTGAGCTGCCGCTTCAGGAGGTCTTAGAAGAAGTGGATCATCTGGACCCCTTTCAATTTGAGTTTGGGTCTGGGTATGTAGCCTGGATATAGATGACATTGACTACGTTCTTGGATGTTCACTGGCAGAGCGGGATGAGGGTAGTGCACCCATCCTTGCTCCTCTTGACTATTAGACAACATGGTATCCTTCTGGCTAGGCTCTGGGAGCTGGGGATGGGCACCATTGTTTTATGCTGCTTGTCTTCATTCCCTTGGGTTGGTTCTAGTTGATGTTGGGAGAGAAGCCCTTCTTTTGCGGGGTGTCACAGGGCTCAGTGCCTTCTCCTGCTCTGTTTAAGACTACATGGAACTGCTGGGTGAAGTCATCCAATGGTTAGGGATGACGACTTTGGGACCCCATCCCAGATTGTCTGAATGATGTGGAGGTTGTTCTGTCTCAGAGCCTGGAGGTTGTGAGCGCCTGGATGGAGCACAGCAGGCTTTAGCATAATTCAAAGAAAATTGAATGGATCTGGGGTTTTGGACCAGTGGTGGGATTCAATTTTTTTTACTACCAGTTCTGTGGGCATGGCTTTGTGGGTGTGGCAGGGAAAGGATACTGCAAAATCCCCATTCCCTCCCCTCCCCACTAACCTGCTTTCCAGCTCCATTGTCCTGCTCAGGGCAACAAAAGAAAATCAGCTGGGAGGCAGTGGGGGCGGGGCCAGACTATTTGCCGGTTCTCCAAACTACTCAAAATTTCCGCTACCGGTTCTCCAGAACCTGTCAGAACTGGCTGAATACCATCACTGTTTTGGATCTTCTGGTTCCAGAGACCTTCCATATTTGGTCAAGGATGGTACCACCTTAAAATTGTGTCAGCCCTTTCTGGTAGATCATACCAGGAAGCCAAGATTATGCTAATATTTACTTTTATTACAAGGTTATAGTAACATTATTTTGCAACTCTGAACATATCTATTCCTCCCTTCAAGAGAACTAGGGAGGTTTTTGTCTGAGATTTTCTCAAATCCTGCACAAGACCAAATGTTTCTTTTGTTTGGCCATTTTCTTGGCTGTGGCTCTTTCTCTTGCTCCTCCAGTTTATTCTTATTGCCGATTAGAATAGAATAGAAATAGAATAGAAGCTGGAAGGGACCTTGGAGATCTTCTAGTCCAGCCTCCTGCTCAAGCAGGAAAACCATTTTAGATAAGTGACTGTCTAGACTCTTCTTAAAAACCTCCAGTGATGGAGGGCTCATTTCTGGGCACAAGCTGTTCTACTGGCTAATTGTCCTCATTGTTAGGAAGTTTCTCCTCAATTCCAGGTCGCATCTCTCTTTGATTAGTTTCCATCCATTGTTTCTTGTCCTGCCTTGTCAGGTGCTTTGGAGAACAGGTTGCCCCCTCTTCTTCTTCTTTGTGGCAGCTCCTCAATACTGGAATACTGCTATCATGTCCCCCCTAATTCTTTTGTTTAGACTAGCGAAACCCAAATCCTGTAGCTATTATGTTTTTCTCTCCAGGGCTTTGATTGTCTTAGTTGCTCTTCTCTGGACTTTTTCCAAAGTTCATTACACAGAGCTAGTGTGCAAACCAGGATCCTACTGGACTCATGGCTCCTGCTCAGGCAGCAGGTGGCAGCCCTGACTAGGAGGAGTACAACTTCAGATTACACATCAATTGTACCCAAGCCTGGACTGGGGTGTGTGTGTGCTTCTTGTTTATGGTCATGCCTTTGTGACCTCCAGAAATTGTACTACTGCAATGTGCTTTAAATGGAGTTGCCCTTGAAGTGCACTTGGAAGCTTTAGATGGTGCAGATTACAGAGGCATTACGTGCCCTTGAAAACTTGGGTGTTGTGCCCAAGCCTGGGGCCATGGGATAGAGCCAATTGCCTGTGTAGCTAATTGAGCGGTTGATGGCCAGCTATGTATTTGTCTATTTTTATTGTAGAGCTATTGAAAAGATGGCAATATAAATCAAATAAATAGGTTTTTTGGGATACAGAATGCAGAACAACAGGTGAAAGGAGCTGACCCAGAGAGGCTGGATAGCTTCAGCAAGCATTCTATTAATGTCATCATTAGACTAGTTTTAAAGCTGCTTTGGGATGCAAAAGGTGGCTGCCCACATGCTTGCTAGTGATTTTCTAAGGTCAATTAATACCCTGGGCTTTTCACCTTGGACAGCCTCTGAAAGCTTGTCTCTTAGTGTCGTTCCCCCCCCCCCCGGGGGGGGGGAATATCAGATGAAGCCCTTCTTTGCCTACCTTTGAATTCTTTTTATATGAGGAGCACGAAAGGTTCCACTTATTGCTACAGCCATCGTGCTTCAAGAATTTTGAAGAGCCTGAAAAATGCATTAATTGTTGGTAGCTTCCTACAAGAAATGTGGATCTTAATGGAAATATGACTGGCTCCCTATGCCAGTTATTTAGTCGCTGAATTTTAATTGTGAACTATTGATCTTTATGAATGTTATAAGCTACTTCACATCTTTTAGATGTATTGAAACATCCTTTAATAAACATGTAAGAAATCCTGGAAGATAGAAAAGCTGGAAATGAAGCTAGACCAGTATGGTTCCTGAATACATATCAATGTGTAGAATAGCTACAGAATACAAAATAACAGAGTTGGAAGGGATCTTGGAGGACTTCTAGTCCAACCCCTTGCTCAAGCACCCTTATACCATTCCAGACAAATAGCTGTCCAATCTTCTAAGTCCCCCAGTGATGAAGCATTCACAAATTCTGAAAGCAATTCATTCCATTGATTGTTCTTTCAAGAAATTTCTTAGTTCTAAACTGGATCTCTCCTGAATGTTTCCATTTTTTACTTCTTGTCCTCAGATGCTTTAGAGATAGGTTAACACTCTTCTCTGTGACAGTCCCTCATATATTGGAAGACTACTATGTCATCCCTACTCCTTGTTATAGTAGACAGTTCTTGCAACCATTCATCCTGTTTTTAGCCTCCAGATCCCTCATCATCTTTGTTGTTCTCCTCTGCATTCTTTCTAGATCCTCAACATTTTTGTCTATTGTGGTGACCAGAACTGAACGCAATATAATCTTAGCAAGGCAGTATAAAGTGGTACTGACACTTCACATGACCTTGATATAACCCCACTGTTGAGGCAGCCTAGGACTGCATTGGCTTTTTGGGTAGCTACCACACACTGTGGCCTCATATTTAAGTGATTGTCCACTAGGATTTCTGCATCCCTCTCAGTTACTGATATTGTGCCACGGTGTCACCTATTTGGTGTCCGTGCATTTGTTATTTTTTTCTTCCCTAAGTGTAAAACTTTACTTTTCTCACTGTTGAATTTCATTTTGTTAGGTAGGGCCCAATGTTCTAGTCTGTTGAGATCCTTCCAACTCTTTAGCCTATCTTCTGGTGTATTGGCGATTGTCTAATTGTTTATGAAGATATTGAAGAGTACTGGATCTAAGACAAAGCCTTGGGGTCGCCTGTTGCATACTTCCTTCTGTGTAGAGTTCCATTCAGGACTACACTTTGGTGATGCTGGGTATCCCACATTTTTCTATTTTACCAAGAAGTAGCTTATGGCCTACTTCGTTAAATGCCAAGGATACTATGACCACAGCATTTCACCGGTACACTAATTTAGCCACTTTGTCACAGAATGCAATAAGGTTTGACTGGCATGATCTGTTTTTGACAAATGTCGGCTTCCATAATAGCTTTGCTTGCTTCTTGGTGTTTGCAGATCTGTTGCTTGATTATCTTTTGGGATGGAGATAACTGGACTCAGCAGGAGGACTGATTCCAGACCACGATGGTTTGCCGCAGTGGGTGATCTTTCCAGGAGGCCCATGAAGGTAAAGGGAAGAAAGAGTGCAAGGCTCCTCAGGCAGCACTGGGGCCGCCTGCTCAACTAGGAGAGTTGACTGAAGCTTCTCCCGAACGCCTGTGGGGCTTCTATATGTCTGGCTTCCTTCCCCCTTGAGCTCCATCTCCTTGCCCAGAGCATCCGGTTTCTCATCCAGCTCGGAGACCTTTTCACTGCTACTCCGCCAGGCCTCACCACATGATCTCATTCCAGCCCACAAATAAATCAGGCAGACTGAGCAGGTTATGACCCATCCACCCTTGGGATGGAATCCAGATGTTGCTGGCCAAACGATTCGCTTCCTTTTTTGGGAAGACATACCCCACCACTAGTGGATTCCAGCAGTATAGAGGTACTAGGCGCTCGGTTGCTGAGTGCCTGGAAGTGGGGGCAGAGCATCCCCTCCCCCTGTTCAAATGCTACACAAGCCACCCCCTTCAGATAGCCTGTAATGTTGCTGAGTATCTTCTGCAAGCAGGAAAAGGTCTGACCCAAACTTACTCCTTTTCCCAAGCTGCTGAACTCCCTGAACTCCAGTTCAGGGAGAAAGGATGGTGTGGGGAAAGCCATAGGACGCCAGTTACTTTGGCTGACATTCACTTATTGTGAGCTCTGCTTGCCAGAGAGTATTGACTTCTGTTGCAGACTTTTTCCCCTTTCTTTCCACTCTGGAGAAACATGGGCTGCCCAGCTGCAGTTGGATGCAGCGTCAGACTGGCTGGACGTGAAGCAGTGCTACCCTTGGCGGGAGCAACCCTTATCATGGGGCACCCTTCCCCTTATTTGCACTAAATCCTGGGTGGAGCAGAGGTCTGGGCACACCCAGCAGCATCAGATGGTGGGTTGGAAGAGGAAGTGCTGAATTCTTCAGGATTTGGGAAGCAGCTCAGTGAGAAGAGTAAATGTCGAATCCAGCACAGCAAACCCACCTCATCCCCCCCCTCCCCCCATTCTCCAAGTGAGTTGTTCTTAGTAATCCATTAACATGATTTATTAGAGAAAGTCAGAAAAGGAGGGGAGAGATCCACTGACCAGAGGTGAGCAACCCCACCAACAGGCAGACACCCAGCTGTGGTCTCGGACTCCCCACAGCAAAGCATTTGAGGGAATGGCTACATCGTGCATTTATAGGAACATGCATAGCATTTCACCAAAGAAATTCAGGCCACAGAGAATGTCTGCAGAAAACGACAGAGCCCCTTTCTTCTAGGTGGGAGGACAGGCTTGAAGGGTGGGAGACTCCCAGGACAGAAAGCAGCAGATAGAAAGTCCAGGCCCAGAGGTGGGAGGGTAGTAGAGGTCAGGGGATTCAAAACTCAAGGGCAGCGGTTGGGAGAGAGAAAAAAACCGGAGCCTCTTCTGGTGCCTTGCAAGCTTTCTTTTCCAGCCACTCAGGGATCCCCAGGGACAAAGCAAAGGAGGGATGTCACAGGACTGGCTGCCACTCCAGAACCTTGGGGGAGGGGGGGGGATGAGAGAGATGGTGCTCCATGCCTCGGGGACGGAGGTCTTGTTTCCCCTGCAAAAGTGGGCAGACTAGAAAGAAACATGACGGTGGAGGGAGAACAGCTGAGCTTGCTCCTACTAACCTTCGGATAACCGGGATGGATCCCAGGGAAGAGCCGATGCACCTGGATGGGAAATGGAAGGCTCCCACCCTCTGAGAGACATGCACCTGCTCCCTTCCGAACCCAGAAGGAAATGGCCCACAAGGCAGGTTGTGGTTGGTGGGGGTGGACTTCACTGCCATGCTGCTAGTGAACAAGGGAAGCGGCCCGAGCTCATCAGAGACAGGCCGGGTGAGAAAGCCACCATTTTTGTCTGGCAGGAAAGAGGTGGCTGGTGTCAATCGGCAATGCCAGGGAGAGGAGGACCATCCCTGCTCTGCCGCTGCCCCAGGAGAGAACTTTGGCACACACACAATCTAGAGGACAACTGCCCGGGATGCCTTTTCAGAGACTGCCGGCGCAATCGCGACACAGGATCTCATCGTTGTCAGGGATGAAGCCCTTCCCCACCAGGGAGGTAGTGCAGCGGGAGCAGCTGAAGCAACTTTGGTGCCAGTGGCGATCCTCAAAGGAGACGTACTTGCCTCCCCCGAAACCTGGGGAAGAAAGAGGAGGCATGGGGCAGGGGTCCACCTCTACCCGATTCTGCCGGAGAGCCAGCTCTCTGGAGTCCCCCTCCCGCTCGACTTACCTGTGATGGGCTTGGCGCAGGTGCTGCATTTCTTGGCATAAAGGCTGCCGAAGCACTTGATGCAATAGGGCTGATCCTCTTGGGAGGTGAACTGCTGCCCAGCCAGGGGGGCTTCGCAGCCTGTGCAGACGAAGCACTCCTTGTGCCATGGCTCGTCCCGGTAGGTCACTCCTCCCTTGGTCAGGGACTGTGAGCACAGGAGTAAAAGCTCACCTCAGGGTCTGGCTTGGGCCCCCCTGCCCTAGGACGCTCCTACCAGCTGCATCCCCCTCCCCTCCCCTGTTCAAGATCCAACCTTCTTGCAGCGGGTGCAGCGTGGCGCAAATTTGCTCTCGTAGCAGGAGACACAGTAATACTCGTTCTGCTCCGGGATGAAGGAACGAGCGCCAATGGGCTGCTGGCAATTGCTGCAGAGGAAGCAGTGCTCATGCCAAGTCTGCCCGTTGTACTCCAATTTCCGAGAACCTGTGGGCAGAAAGAAGGTGGGTGAGCACCCAAAAGCCCAGGGGCTGCTGGGTCTGGATCTAGGGGCATCATCAACGCACCTGGCATGACCACCTGTTGGCAGGCCACACACTGGGAGGAGAACTCCCGGCAATAGCAGCCATTGCAGAGCAGCTCCTGCCCCTGGCAGGTGAAAGGCTCATCGGCCAAGGAGCGGTCGCAACGGAAGCAGCGGAAGCAGCCCTCGTGGTAATGGCGGTCCTCATAGTAGAGCTCCTGTGGGGGAGAGAAGCAGAGGTCAGGGGCTAGTTGCCTACCGCTTCCGAGCACCTGGGACTGAGGTTTGTGTTTCTCCTGTGGGAAACAGAAGTGCCAAACCCTGTCAGCTGCCACCTGCCGCGAAGCCCACCTGTACTTTGCCCCCCCCCCCATCTAAAGTACCATCCCAGATCCCAGAAGACAAGGTATGGGGCGTCTGTTCCACTAATGGGATCTGGCCTATTGGGATTCTACACAGGACGAATGGGACAAACATTGTGCGAAACAATTAAGTTTGATAACAGCAACAAAGCAATATGAGAGCCTTTTGACCTCCCAGGATGTTGCACCAGGTGCCTCAAAGCAGCTGTCTTGAAACAAAGACAAGTGAACAAGAGGCTTCTGCATTTATACACACCAGACTATCAGGCATTCAGGCTGCCTTAATAAAGACCACAGGCTTTTTAAAACACCCCCCCACCCCCACCCCTGATAAAGCCCTCGAACTCCATTTTATACTTAATCTGTCTCTGCATCACCACCTCTCCTCCCTCCCTCTCCTCCCCTCCTCGTCTGAATCCTGTCAATCCAGCCTCAGCCCCAACCCCCCTAGCCAAGGCACGCCAAGACATTCCCATTTCTCCAAGAAATTGGAACTGGGCAAGAACAGTGGGGTGGGGAAAGGATCAATGGAAGAGCTTGCAGAGTGAGGACTGGGAGAGAGGAATAAATGAAAGGGGTCAGCAGCTGAGACGGTGGGTCAAAAGGGCAAGTGCTGAGCCTCGAGAAGGCCAAGGGGGCCATGGGTCTTCTCCAGTCACCCAGGTAGTCCAAAAGGCTGGAAATATCGGGGCCTCCTTAGCAAGGGTGGGGGGGGAGGGGGAGGGGGGAAGCAGGGGCAGCCTGAGCAGAACTGGGGCACCTCACCCGGCAGTCATGTCCAATCAGCTCCTTGCACTCGTCACAAGTATTGGCAAAGTGGGTGTCATAGCAGGGGATGCAGAAGGGACCCTCATCTCCCTGGATGTACTTGCGCCCATAAAGAGACTCCTTGCAGCTGGCACAGTCAAAGCCCTCCATGGTCATGTTGCTGGTTGGAAGTCAAGGTGCTTCCTGGGAAACAAGAAAAACAAACCGCAGTTGACTTCCCTAGCCACGTTTCGGGGGGAAGATCTTCCCGCTGGGGAAAGTGGTCCTCCTTCTTTGGCTTGTAAGCTCAGAGTGGCACCCTCCCTTCCCCAGCTCTGAGCTTACAAGCCACACCTGGCCCTGGTGTTGAATGGTGAGGGAACTGCAAGATAAAAGAAATGGTTTCTGATTTCATTTTAGACAAGGATGGGCTTTATGTCCAGAGGCTCTCAGCCTCCACTGGTGATGGCAGAAGTCCATTTTCAAACTCTGGGGCGCCCTTGGCTAGGTAGCCCTCCAGCTTTCCTTGACTCTCAGCCAGGCAAATCCAATCTGGGATTGGGGGCAAATCTACCACTCCACATTTGTTGCCAGCAGAAAGCCAATTCTCCCCAGAAGCTTTGGCTAGAGGCTGCCCTCCTACATGACCAGAGTCGTGGGAAGGGGAGCATCTTTGCCCTGCCCAGGTCTTCCAGTGCAGCAAAAGCAGATGAGCAAGGCGCTGCTATCCTCTTACAAGAAAGCCAATGGGTTGGTCTCCAGCCAGGAGCTCCCGCATTAGCATGCCTGGACTAGCTGCCCTGAAACTGGGAGAGGGTGAGCAATCGCTGTAGCCTCCAGGAAATTCAAGCGTTTCATTTCTTTTTGATATAAACCAGAGAAGGAAGGAGGAGGGGGGTATGAAGCGGGATGAGGAAGAGGGAAAACTGCAAAAGCAGCACATGTGCTGCCGTGTTGCAACAAAAGCTGAACTTCCACTGGTCTTTGCCAAGCCGAGGGCCCTGCCTCCTGGGACAAGTGCTGTCTGGAGCAGAATCACCACATCCTGGCTTTCCAATATTCCCGGCCAATCGCTAGGTTTATACTCCATAATATGAACAACATTTCTACTTTTAAAATCAATAATACCCATTTAGCTGCTATATAAGAAACATCGTTTTTATTATTTAATCTAACAAGTCCAGTGTACTGGGTCACCCAGCTCTCCTGCAACATTCCAAGTGGATAGCTTGCAAACTTTCTTCAGCAAGCACCATCTTTTGTCCCTTCTCCAAACACTAAAAAATATTTCCTTACATTTGAAACTGGACGTCCAACAGTGTCCAGAGACAAGAGCTCTCTTCGTATGTGCTCCTCGTGCTTGGAAACAGATGCTATTTTCTAGGTCTCACTATGCCTCTCTTCCCTGTGATTCAATATCTCATCTCTAGAAATGGTGAGAATGAAGTTCCCACAGGGGGGAGGGAGTCAACTCCTTAACAAATTCTTTCTCTAAAACAAGAGTTTGCACTTGGGTAATGGGAGAGCCTGAAGGGAACAGGAGAAGAAAGGAAAACCTTTCAGGGGTGCTCAAGTGAAACAAATGTGAAGATGGACAACACAGGAGCCTGCAGAAGTGATCTATCTGCAATGCTGGCCTTCCTGTCTGAAAACAAGGTGGTGGGCATCAATTCCACTGGCACATTTGTGACAGTCTGTGAAGAATGAAGAGCCGGAGCAGCAGAGGGTCACCCCTGAGTTGGCGAGAAAGGATGTGCACGTGCAAAGGCAGGAGGTGCTATCACATAGACTTCCTCCACAAGAAGGCGTGATGAACTGAGAGCAGCCGAGTGAAGGAGGGCAATGAGCAGAAGCAATGGGCTTAGAAGCCCTCCAGAAACTTAGAAACCTCGTTTAGGGTCTTGGAAGCCAAACATGGCAACAGAAAGAGAGGATGGACTCCAAAGTGTGCTAAGGAGGAGATTGTACCTGATAAGAAGACAAAGGATCATGGTAAGTGGTGATTCATGACTACCAAAGGAATTGAAACAAAGGGTATGTTGACTGGGCCTATTAGCTCAAGAGTTACACACTGTCTGCCTGGAGTAAAGATCAAGGACATGACAGAACAACTCCCAAGACCTTTCCAGTACACCGACAAGGCAATTATCCCTTCTTGCTTAGACGTGTGGAACAAATGATACTGAGAAAGAGTTGCAGCCAAGACGCCACAGGCATGCAGACCTTGGAAGAAAGCGCAAGGTCTCAAGTGTGCTCTCATCCTTTCTGTTTTCAGATTAACAGAGTTGGAAGGGACCTTATCTAGTCCCTTCTAGTCATCTAGTCCAACCCCCCGCTCAAGCAGGAGACCCTACACCCCTGGTGGCAAATCTATGGCATGTGTGCCAGAGGTGGCACACAGACACCTCTCTGTGGGTATGCACGCTGTGGCTGCAGCACAGTATGCCATAGGGCAGGTGTTGGCAAGCCATGGGCTCTTTTGTCCCTCTGCTGCAGCTCCCTGTTGGGTGATCCCACCACTGGCTGGCCCTGCCCCCGCCCTCCCCTCCCCCAGTCACCCAAAGCAGTCATTGAGGGCTGAATCCAAGAGACATGGATTTCCTCTGCCTTCTGCGTTCCCACCCTCCGCTGAAGTGAACCAA
Source organism: Natrix helvetica (assembly GCF_964273705.1). Classification (NCBI taxonomy): domain Eukaryota; kingdom Metazoa; phylum Chordata; class Lepidosauria; order Squamata; family Natricidae; genus Natrix; species Natrix helvetica. The sequence goes on from NC_138560.1 coordinate 27,321,320, forward strand.
ATGGGCCAGGGTCTCCCTCCTCACTAAGTGGCCCCGCCAAGCCCACTTGCAAACTCCGCCGAGCACAGCTCTATAGGTTTAGCTCGCACATCCCTCCCGGCCAGTGCCATCATGGCGGCAGGGAAGGTGTGTGCCCTGCCTGCTCCATTGTTGCCAGCCAGAGGTGGGACTCTGCACCACTGCCTCCCAGTCAGAGTACTATATTTGTTTGCTTGCTGGTTGCCTCCGAGGAGGGAGCTGCGCTCAAGCCACCGCCCCGGGGGAGAGAGGGAAGGAGGGGGTCTCCCCAACAGGATCCAGGCTGTAGTTGCCTTATTTTGCGTGGATCGCTAACGCTTGGCTTTGCCTGCCACCCTCCATGTGAAGCTGGGCAGGAGAGCACAGATGGATGGATGGGATAGATAGCAGAGACAGAGAGGGAGGGAGGGAAAGAGAGAGAGAGTGGGGGGAATGAGAGACAGAGACAGATGGGCAGATAGAGAGGGGGAGGGGAAGAGAGAGAGAGTAACAGGCAGAGAGGGGGGGAGTGAGTTAGAGAAAGGAAACACACAGAGGGGGAAAGAGAGAGGGAGGGAGCAAGGGGAAGAGAAAAGAGAGGGGGAAAGGACAGAGGAAAGAGAGAGAGAGGCAGAGAGTGAGAGAAAGAGAAAGGGAAGGGAAAGAGAAAAACAGGGGAAAGAGAGAGGCAGAGAGGAAGGAGGGAGGGAAAGAGAGAGAGAAACAAAGAGAGAGGGGGAGGGATAGAGAGAAAGAGAGGGGGAGGGAGGGAAAGAGAGAAATAATATTACAAAAGTTTTTTTTTATTGTTGCTAAGCGTAGTATTTCAGAATCAGGAAAAAAAATGAAGGGGCATAGAAATGAATTTCATGTTTTTCTTAGAACAATTGGCTGAACTCTGTCTTGTTTATTATTATTTTAGGTAGTAAAACCTCATTATTCAGGTTAAATTGCGATAAATAAGTGGGTTTTGGATTGCAGTTTGGGCCCTCGGCCTCTAAAAGATTCATCGTCACTGCTGTACATCATTTCTGACAAATGACAGTCCAATCTCCTCTTGAAAGTTTCAAGAGATGAAGCCTCCACAAATTCCGAAGGCAAATTTGTTCCATCGGTTGATTGTTCTCAGAAAGTTCCTCCTTATTTCTAAGTTGAATCTCTCCTTGTTCAGTTTCCATCCATTGTTCCTTGTCTGGCCTTCAGGTGCTTTGGAAAATAGGTTGACCCCCATCCTCTCCATGGCAGCCCCTCAAATTCTGGAACCCTGCCATTGTGTCTCCCCTGGTCCTTCTCTTCCCTAGACTAGCCATGCCCAGTTCCTGTAACCGTTCTTCATAGTCTCCAGTTCCCTAATCATCCTGGTTGCTCTTCCTGCACTTTTTCTACAGTCTCAACATCTTTTTTATAGCGTGGTGACCAAAACTGGATGCAGTACTCTAAGTGTGGCCTTACTAGGGCTTTATAGAGTGGTATTAGTACCTCACTTGATCTTGATTGTATCCCTCTATTAATGCAATTTAGGATTGCATTGTTTTTTTTGGCTGCCACTGCACACTGCTGGCTCATATTTAGCTGGTTGTCCACTAAGACTCCAAGATCCTTCTCACTGTATTAAGCCTGGTTTCACCCAGTTTATATCTGTATTTTTGGGTTTTTTTTAGCCTAGGTGTAGGACTTTACTTTTCTCTACATTGAATTTCATTTTGTTAGATAGGGCCCAGTGTTCAAGTCTATCAAGTTCCTTCTGGATCTTGAGCCTATCTTCTAGGGTGTGAGCTATTCCTGCCAGCTTAGTATCATCTGCAAATTTGGTAAGTTCCCCTTCTTTTTCCTCATCTGTCGTTTATGAAGCTATTGAAGAGTACTCGGCCTAAGACGGAACTTGTTACCCCACTGCTTACTTCTCTCCATGTAGACCTGGACCCATTAAGGACTACTCGTTGAGTACGATTTGTCAGCCAGTTGCGAATCCATCTGTTGGTGAAGCTATCTATCCCACTTTTTTCTAGCTTACAAAGACGTAGGTTGTGTTCTATTTTGTCAAACTCCTTGCTGAAGTCTAAGTATTTTATGTCCACAGTATTTCGCTGGTCTACTAATTTAGTCACTATGTTAAAGAACGAAATAAGATTGGTTTGGCGCGATCTGTTTTCAACAAACCCGTACTGGCTGCTAGTTATTACTTTACTTAGGTGTTGGCAGATCTGTTTTTTAAATTATCTTTTCTAGTATCTTCCCAGGTATTGATGTTAGGCTGATTGGTCTGTAGTTTCCTGGGTCTGTTTTTTCCCCTTTTTTGAAGATGGGAACCACATCAGATCTTTTCCAGTCCTCTGATGGCTCCCCGGTGCTCCACGATTTTTGAAAGATGTGGTGCAGTGGTTCTGAGATGACATCTGCACCTGCCAGCTCCTTTGGAACTCTGTGATGTAATCCATCAGGCTCTGGTGATCTCTGCAAGCCATGACATGGCTACACAAATGGGGTATCCATGGGAAAAATGTAGTTTCTGGAGCCAGGGCTTGAAATATCTACGTCAAGGACTGTTGGCACAAGATACATCACATCAAACAAGGATTGGTAAAAAAAAATAAAGTATTTGGCTAACGTGGTAAAATTAGTTTGGGAGACTTTAAGTAGCAACTGGAAATGAAAACCCTGCGCCATAAAGATGTGTGCACTGTAGAAAGTGAAGGTGCTGCTGAATGAGGGCCTTTTAAAGGATTGTTCCCTACGCTATGGCCTGGTACTGGGCCATGACCCCCTCAGAAACAGGCCGTGCAAGTGGCAGGCGAGTGCACAGCTCCATCTGCACAAGTGGTGGGTACTCGTGTGTGTGCGCTTGTGTGTGAAGCTCCATTTGTGTCAGTAGTGGGTGCGCCCAAATAGAGCTACAGACATGGGCGCAAGAGCCCATTGCTTGCACAAATGGAGTTTCACACTCACATGCGAGTGCAAACAGAGCTTCACACGCATGTGTGAGTGCCCGCTGCTCTCCGCTAGCAAGGCATCATTTTTCTCTTCCCTGCCCTCCCCCCCCAATACTGGAAAGGGTGGGGACCATGGGCTTTAAACAACTCAAAGAAAAAGCAGAATATTGGCTGGTGAAGGTCATGGCCTTCGCTACTTCTACAGTAACGTTCAGTGTCAAAAATAATATGGATAGCAAAAAACATTATAGGCACAATGGGGATCTGGTGGATTTACCAAAATGCAACAGTTATTTGAAAGAAACAGAAGCAAGACAAAAGGGAGCAGGATTTAAACTTGATAGACATCTAATCCAGGACAGCTCTTTGTTTTGAATGAGCTTAAATCTCCAGGACCAGTTAAACTACGGGGAAGAAAGAAAGGAACAAAGGGCAGGTCTAGACAATCCTTGACACATTTGCCTTTGAGAAATCCAGAACAGGGAAGTTCTGAAGGTGACTGAAAAAGGGGCAGGTATTGTCCCTATCTCAGAAGGAAAAGGCAAGAAAGGAAATTCCGATAAATTACAGAGTCGCCTCAGAAGAGCACTTTGAAAATATAGCAGTAGTACCAGTAATTACAGGTATCGGTATGGGCTTTCTGCCAGATTCATCTCATGTTTCTGATTGGATAATTTCCTCAATACATTGCACATTGCTATAAATAAGTATTTTGTTTTCAGTGAAGTATTGGATGAAGCCTATTGTGGCATGATTAGGATTCTTAGGACTTTCCTGGCCCCAAAACCAAACTTAAAGAGGATGATCAATTATTCCTCATCAAATGGAGGCAGGTGGGGTGGGATGCACCAAAGATCAGTCTTGGGCCTTTACTTTTCATCATTTTCATGGGATGATTAAAATTTTAGATCAAGGAGGATTAAGATGGAGAAAATGCAAATGAAATTTGCACAAATGTAGACTAGTTAATAACCTAAAGGACAGAAATGTATAGCAATAAGATTCCCAAGGAACATGAGAGATAGGGAAAAGGTCTGAGAGTAACAACATTTAACAGAGATGAGGAATAAAAAATAATGCTCAGATATGCAACTGAATAGGACCCAGAGGTATCCTGTATCAGCAAAGAAGACCTGCAGTTTTAGATGGCTAAATTTATTTATTTATTTATTTATTATTCGTATTTATAGACCGCCCCCTCTCCCGAAAGGGACTCGGGGCGGTGTACAGTCACTAAAATGCGTTATAAAATACATACATAAAACAGTTAAATAATTAAATACGTAGGTGGAGGAGGTTGCAAGACTGTATATAGAATAATAAATATAGTACATTAAAAACTCTAATAACCCAAGAGTTAAAATATTACCCAAAATTACCCATTAAAATATATCCACCGGGAGGTAAAAACTAAGAATGTGCCAGGCCAGCTAATCGAAACAGGTGAGTCTTTAATTTTTGACGGAAGGAACGGAAGTCAGTGGTAGTTCTAATGTCGGGGGGGAGGTCATTCCAGAGGGTTGGGCCCATCACAGAGAAGGTCCTACCCCTAGGCGTCGCCCGCTGGCACTGCCTAGTGGACGGCACCAGTAGTAGTCCCTCCCTGTGAGAGCGGATTGGTCGTAGGGATGTGTGCGGGAGGATACGATCCTGCAGGTAACTGGGTCCTGTGCCATGGAGCGCTTTAAAGATGGTAATCAATACCTTGAAACGCACCCGAAAAACCACAGGTAGCCAGTGCAGCTCGCGCAGGAGAGGTGTCACGTGGGAGTATCTTGAGCTCCCCATAATCACCCGCGCGGCTGCGTTCTGGACTATCTGTAGTCTTCGGATGCGTCCCAAGGGAAGCCCCATGTAGAGGGCATTGCAGTAGTCCAGGCGAGACGTCACCAGCGCATGAGTGACCGTGCGTAGGGCATCCCGGTCCAGTAGGGGGCGCAATTGACGCACCAGGCGAACCTGGTGGAACGCCCCCCTTGCCACGGCTGCCACATGGTCATCCATAGACAGCCGGGCATCTAGGAGGACGCCCAAATTGCGCGCCCGCTCCACAGGGGGGAGTTGTTCACCCCCTATGGCCAGCGATGGAGTTAGCTGGCTGAACCGGGGTGCCGGTAGCCACAGCCACTCAGTCTTGGAGGGGTTGAGTTTGAGTCTGTTGTCCCCCATCCAGACCCCGACGGCTTCCAAACACCGGGACATCATGGTGGCATCATGTTCCATCCATGGGACGCAGTCGTCCCACTCTCCTACTTCAGCCTCTCAAGGATGCCCCCCCCTTTTTAAAGAAACTTTAAAGAAATTGGAATAGATTCAGCGGTCAACGTAGACCCCGTGAAGAACAACAACTGAAGGAGCTGAAAAAAGACGGGGGGGGGGGAGGGGAGGGGGGGGGAGGACAGCATCCTTCAAATATCAGACTATTTTCTCCTCATTCCCAAGGGCAAGTTACACTGCAAGGATTCTGTTCCAGAAAGGCATTATGATACAGAATACAGCATAACAGAATTGGAAGGGACCTTGGAGGTCCTCTAGTCCAGCGATGGCGAACCTTTTTTGGCTCGCGTGCCACAAGTGGGGGGAGCGCGGGGGGGGGGGGCGTGTGCGGGCGTGCCGCACCCATAATGCAACGCGCCCCCAGTGCGCATGCGCGCACAATGCGCCCATTTTTGCATGATTTTTTCGCCTTCCCCAGGCTCCAGAGGCTTTATAGGAGCCTGGGGAGGGCGAAAAGAGCCTCCCCCGCCCCCCCCAGAGGCTTCAGGGAATGTCCCGAGGCTTCCCTGAAGCCTTCAGAACACTTAAAACCTCCCCGCCACCCCCGGAGGTTTCAGGGAACGTCCGGAGGCTTCCCTGAAGCCTTCAGAACACTTAAAACCAACCTCCGAGCAACCCGGACTTCCGGGTTGCTCGGATGGTCGTTTTAAGCGCTCTGAAGGCTTCAGGGAAGCCTCGGGACGGTCCCTGAACAGGCACGAGACGTGCGTCTCCATCGCCCGGGCCCGGATCGCCTCCACCGCGCGGCGCCTCAGGCTCGGCGTCCATGCGCCCGGCCTTCACATCACTGCCGCCACCGCCGCCACCGCCGCCAGGACGGGGTCGGCCGAAGGGAAGTCCGTCAGGCTTCAGCTGCGCCGCCCTCGCCTCCTCCTCCTCCTCCTCCTCTAGCCGCGCCATCGCAAGGATTAAGGCGAAAGGGGGCGGGGGCGGGGAAAGCGAAGGGGGCTTTGCATGATTTTTTCGCCTTCCCCAGGCTCCAGAGGCTTTATAGGAGCCTGGGGAGGGTGAAAAGATCCTCCCCCGCCCCCCCGGAGGCTTCACGGAACGCTCGAACGCGGCGCCGGGGCCCGGCAGGCAGCGAACGAGTCGGAGCCTGCCGACTGGAGGAAGAGGGTGAGAGGCGGGTCCTGTGAACGGCGGCAGCAGCGGCGACAATAGTCGCAACTCGGCTGCCTGCCGCCTTTCCCCTCCTTTGTCTCCCAGCCGGGGCGGCCAGCCGGCAAGTTACGACTATTGTCGCCGCTGCTGCCCCCGTTCACAGGACCCGCCTCTCACCCTCTTCCTCCAGTCGGCAGGCTCCGACTTGTTCGCTGCCTGCCGGGCCCCGGTGCCGCGTTCGAGCCGGTGGGGGAAAGGAGGAGGAGAAGGAGGACAACAAAGCCCCCTTCGCTTTCCCCGCCCCCGCCCCCTTTCGCCTTAATCCTTGCGATGGCGCGGCTAGAGGAGGAGGAGGAGGAGGCGAGGGCAGCGTCCTAGCGGCGGTGGCGGCAGCAATGTGAAGGCCGGGCGCAAGGACGCCGAGCCTGAGGCGCCGCACAGTGGAGGCGATCCGGGCCCGGGCGATGGAAACGCATGTCTTGTGCCTGTTCAGGGAACGTCCCGAGGCTTCCCTGAAGCCTTCAGAGCGCTTAAAACGACCATCCGAGCAACCCGGAAGTCACTTCCGGGTTGCTCGGAGGTTGGTTTTAAGTGTTCCGAAGGCTTCAGGGAAGCCTCGGGACGTTCCCTGAAGCCTCCGGGGGGGGGGGAGAGGCTCTTTTCGCCCTCCCCAGGCTCCTATAAATCCTCTGGAGCCTGGGGAAGGCGAAAAATAGCTTTTAAAAAGGTGAACTCAGCTGGCCAGCGCGCGCACGCGTGCCATAGGTTCGCCATCATGGCTCTAGTCCAACCCTCTGCTCAAGTTGGAGACCCTATACCATTCCAGACAAATAGCTGTCCAATCTCTTCTTAAAACCCCTCAAGTGATGCAACACCCAGAACTTCTGAAGGGAGGTCATTCCAGTGATAGGGCCTGTCCTCCCTCCGTCAGGATAGTTTGAACTCCTGACCTGGCCTGGGAGGGTCTGTTTGGCGTGCAGGATACTGGAGGCCTGTAGTGGTTACATATTAAGCTTATTGGACCAACACCTGAGGAGGCTGGGAAACAGATGCTGCTTCCCATATGACCTGGCCTAGGCCCTACCTTCCATTAAACCGTCTGCTCCTCTTTCCCCACCCTGGGGCCAGAAGCAACCTGAAAGACATTTTTCCACAATAGACAACACGTTTCAAGGCTTCCAGAAAGAACGGAGCTGTTACAATTATTAACATCCACCCCAAGCAAATCTTGAAATTGGGTCTTCTGAATAATTTGACTCCCATTTCAGTGAACTGAGAGCCAAGTGAGGAGAAGCAGCACAGCCTAAAATGAAAGAAAGCACCTTCCTCGGCTTAGGGGAGAGCCTAGGTCTGGTGGGCCGCCTCTCCCAAGTTTTAGCAGCATTGTGTGACTATAGTGGGTTGGGGTTTGCTGCTCCGAGAAGGCCAAGTGTTTTGCCTCCCACTCCCAATGAGTGGATGTCTTTCAGCTGACAAAGAAATGGGACTTTTGGAGACAGGTTCATACGGGAGGCAAAAACCACACTTCCTGCAAGCAAGAAACAGCCCTTTTCACTGGGGACACAATACAACTGGCTATTCAGCTGAAAAGCACTCTTTAGATGTACTGGGAAGAGGAATATCCTTGGGGAACAGGAGAAAGAACCACAATCAAGACAAGGGTCACAAAAAGGAAATCTAAATCTGGGGCAAAAATGCAATTTGAGAAAGCATCTCATGCAAGAGGAGGGGTGGAATGTTCAGACTTGCAAGATTGTAACCCCATAATAAAAGTAAAACTGGCCGTTCTTGGTTAACAACCACTCATTCACCAAGCATTCAAAGTTATGGTGGTCTTGAATTTAAATGGTGGATACGGGTCCTCCAGGTTTCAGCCATTCCAGCACCCCCATGGCCACATTATTATTGTGATTTTGGCATTTGGTAGCTGGCTCACATGATGGCCATTTTCAACCTTCCCTATCAGCTTCCTACAAACAAAGTTATCAACGGGAAGCTGGCAGAGAATGTCACAAGTTGGCTGAGCAAATGTCCCCCATCTTTGCATTCTGTCTGTCCCTCTGAGCTCACGTTGCGCCATGCCACCCCCCCCCCCACCCTCTCCCACCCGGCAACAGCTGCTGGCTTGCCTGCCTGCCTCCCTGCTGGCAAGCCACCTGGGACTTGCAACGTCCTTCTGGTTTCCCCAAAGTTTGGTTGTTGGAAGCTTATAGGAAATTGTGAGGAGGTGCCTGTTTAACGACCCACAATCTTTGCTTAATGACAGCAACAGGGACTGCAGGAAGTTAATGGTCTCCAAGGATAACCCTCTAAAGAAGATACTGTGGTGATCTAGGTACCATCCTGTAGCTGAGTCTGCCTTTTCAGGATTCCTGGCTGATCCTTCGGTGAGAGCACAGTCTCCCTTGCAGGTCAGAGGGAGCCCTGAAACCACCTCCCACGGCATGGTCTGACTTTCCAATCCGTGTCCCCATCGCAGGTCTCCATAAAACAAGCAGGGCTGGAAGAGAGGAAGCTGCTCAGGCCAAAGCAAAGCAAAGGAGAAAACTGGAGGCGGGAGACGCTGCTCCCTGGATCGGATTGTGTGTTCAGCCAGGGGAGGCAGCAATTCACCCTCTTCCACATACTAACGTTGCTCAATTCGCTCAAGGGAACTTTTTCCCCAAATTTGGTCAAAACAGGCTCGCTCTGTGGTGGTGACTCTTTGTTTGGAGATCTGCCACGGGGAGGGGAGGGGGAGAGGAGGATATAAATCAGGTGTTTAAGGGTGTGAAGTCTTTGCAAACCTCCCTGATGAGAAATCAAGTCAAGTGGTGGTGTCCTGGTTACTGACAGTAAAAAGAACTTTTGATCTCTTTTCCAGCAAGGAAACACCCACTCCCCCCCACCCCATTTCACTCCAAAAGGGCAGAGAGCCGACAGGCTCAGCCTGTTCTTCTCCTGCCATCTACTGCCGTGTGTTTGCGAGAGGGCGGGGGGAGGACAGAAGGAGATGGGGGGGGGGGGGCTCTGTTCCCTGCAGGAGAGGAAGGCTGGATAGAATTCCCTTAGTAGCAGAGAGCCTGGGCACGGGCCATCCAGTATCAATTACAGCCTCAGCACAAACCAACCATAACTCTCTACAGAAGGCCTTTTTTCCTTGCTTTAAAACCCTGCCCCAGGGAGCAGCGACTCAATACTCCCAGCCTGGTCAAAACCACCGCAAGGAGGTTGTTTGTGCAGAACTTTTCCCCGGAAGAGGCCCTTTGACCTTTCAAGGCCACAATAAATGTCCTCTTTGCTGCAAGAGAACAAGCCATCCCATTTCACCGGGAGATTTGGGTGGGAAGCCTGTCGGGCCCAAGAGAGCACACTGACCCAAACTGCCCCAGTACAGTTCCAGAAGGAGCCACAGAAGTGCTTACGAGGAAAGGGGTTGGGGAGGAGAAGAAAAGGGACACCATCCTGCATCCATCTATAAAGTTCAGGAAACGGGGAAAATACACCCCCACCCCCACCCCACGTGCAACTGTGGACCATGGATCCGAGAGGCCACCTGAGTATTCCTACCTCTGGAAGTCTGGGCCCTTTTGCATTCAGAGCTCCCAGGTCCCACACGGCAGCTGAGCTGAGGGCAAAGGTGGAGGTTTGTGTCTGAACAGGGGAGAACAATTTCTGATTAAATCCTGCTTTGCCAGTAGGCCCCTGGCAGGAAACACTCTCCCTCGGGAAGGGGCCCTCCTGATTTTGTGGTACCTGCATAAACAACAACAGGTGAAAACTATGCTCAACTTGCAGCCGTACTGGGTAGTGAGAGGATGGTGAGGCTGCCTTTGGAAATGATCCCGAGTGGAGACGGGTGCAAAGCAATATTGGTGAGTGCACTGGAGTCCAGCCATAGTTGAGAAATGCCATTTTGAAGTCACCACAGGGGGTTCCAGCCCAGGGCAAAGTGTGCTTCCTATTCCTAACGCCCCTTAGGAGACGGCACTGGGATCTGCCCCTCCCGCCTAGACTTCTAGGAGAAGCTCACAGAGGATCCCCCCCCCCCCCGCCCCAAGTGCATAGGAAATGGATTCTTTTCTTGGGTGGCCCCTCTCTTGGGAACGTACTTTGGATGGACGAGTGGCTTCCACCCTGTTTACATTTCTCAAGCAGATAAAGTCAATGAGATTCCAAGGTGACTATATGTTTTTCTAGTTAAGTGATTGTGGGTGGACAGATTATTCTGTTCTCTTATTGTATTATTCAACTTCTAATGATTGACTGTGTGCTGCCCAGAGTCCACCAGAAAACCATCACTGTTAAATAAGCCGACTTCTAAATTTTCACAGGGCTCCTCCAACCTGCCCTGGGGGACCTTAGGCATCACCTTCTTGCATACATCCTCATAATTGGGGTGTGTGGAGTGTTCAGGTATAAAGGAATTTTGGGGTATGCTGCTGAAGAGCCCGGATCTGGTGCTCTGCCAGGTAACTGGGCTTCCTGGGTCCTCCATGACTGCCGAGAACCTAGGAGGAAGAGATGCCTTCAACAAACAGCCACTGAGCTGAGGCTGAACATGGTCCAGAGCCTCAGTCAGCCATCAGGTGGCTCAGATACACTGCAAGGAAAGGCCATGTTGAAACCCACAAGGAAGCTTCCTGCTCTGCTAAAAGTTTCACCTTTGGACAAAAAAGGAGTTGCAAAACACAAGTGTGCCAGCGCCTTGGCTGAATCACTGAGGAGACGGGCTGACACATCCGAGGGAGAGCAAGACTGTTTTCCAGGTTCTAAGCTGGGAGCAGCCTCCGTGACAGGAGGGATGGGGCACCAATGGAAGACCCAAGGCCAGATCCTCCTGGATCTTATCCCCTCTGCGTCACTAAGAACATTGGCTTGATGGCATATATCAGACAGGATATCAAAATCCGTTAGTTCCACCTGAAAATGCAGAATAAGGCATCCTTGCCACAAAAGGCAAAAGCTAAATGAACATATATTTTAAATGCCAAGGATCGGAAGAGGTGTGAGTGTGATTTTCCATCTTTGCGCTGCCCCTCCTTCCACCACCTGGACATGCAGGTGATAGCCACAGGCAAAGACAGAAGAGAAGGGCTGCTCTGAACCGGAGGACCCAATCCAGGGCACAAAGCCCCCCCCCCAATCTATCCCAAACGTTTTGCACTCATGAACCTCTAAAGAAACCTGTGGGGAATGTGGGGAGAAGGGCAACCTCACCCATCTGTCTGCTTTCATCTGGTTAGCACGGGAGTTTTCAGAGAAGAGAACGAAGAGGATGCATTTGGCTATGCCCACATACTGCCTCCATTTTTTAAAAGGCCTTTACAAACCAAATGTCAGGGTGTGTTTACCGTACTGTCAAATATCAGCCATGTTTAATATAAACCTACTGATGAGGAGAAAACATTGGGTACATCGCAGGGATGAAATCAACTTACTTTTGCTACTGGTTCGCAATTGTGAGCACCTGTGCAGGACCTTCCGTCCATGCACAGTGTCAAAAACAGGACATGATGACGTCAGGGCGGTCCGCTACGTTTGCCCGGATAGAATTTCACCACTGGTATATCATCTGACTTTATCCCTTCTTTCTCCTCTTCAGCTATCAGAAAAGGCTTCTCTCCAATTGGAAAGTGCTGCCGTGCTTGGGATTCAACTGGAGTCATACCCAAATTAGTCCTGACTTTTGACAGCTGGCAAGTCAGCTTCAGAGCTTTCCAAATAAGAGGCTGAAAGAGCAGTGGCAATTTGAGCCCCAGAACTGTTGGTAACTTTTGGGCTCTGTATCAAACACTCCATAGAGTAGCAATACCCTCTGCGGTGGCTGCAAAACAGGGGTTCAAAAAGGAGCCAGGCATTCAAGCAGTTTTCACCTTCTTTGCAAAATTGGCTCAGGGGGTTCAGGCAAACGTCATAAAGCCCAAGGATGCCGTCTAAAGCAGAAGTGCAAGCCCGCTTCTCTGGGATGTTTTTTTGACTGACACACAACATCAGTTGCGATGCTCAAAATTACTGAACTAAATGCCTCCCATTCTAAACAAGGGTGTGGGTATACCGGTGTCTGATGTGAATTCTTGTAGTTTTTCCTCCAACTGCTCTTTAAAATACAGACAGGCACAGCCACATTAAATCTCTCTCTGAAAGTGAAGAGAAAGAGGCATTTTGGCAGCTCCCAACTGATGCACAGCACATACATTTCCCACCAAACTTTAGTACGGAGTTGCCGAGAAAAGAGGCGAAGAGCAGAGCTTTAAGGAAGGATCCCATTTAGGGCTCTTCTTGAAAGGTGGCTCTGTAGGAGATGACCAGGCTGAGCCTGAGGGTGGGGTCAATTTATTTTATTCGATCCTGGTGAATAGATTGCATAGAATACAGCTCCTTTTGAATTCTATCCTGGCTCCTGGTTTTTTTGTCCAGTAGCTGAGTGAGAGAAGGGTGAACCAAATGCTCAGCTTTGTATGGAGAAGGAAGAGCAGATCCTCCTTGGTCCCTGGCAACTTCTCCCAGTCATTTCTTTATGCAAGGTGGTGATCTCCTCTCCCCCTCCCCCCATAGTTACATCATCCAATGATCACCCTAATTCCTTTCCAAATGTAGCATAAAGGAGCGGAATCAATACACGGTTGGCACACAAAGGCAATAGAGTAACCGAGCTGTCTGTGACAATCCCCAAGCCTATTTTGGTTGCTGCACAGCCTGGGAAAGAACAGAGAGGCATGTGCTGATGACAGAGAGAGCAGGTGGGAAAGGGCAGCTCCGGCATGGGAGGACAGCAAGGTCCTGGCCAGCTGCTTTGGACCCTCCAGGCACCCATATGATGATGGGCCACCACAGAAGGACTGAAGATCGTCTAATCTGAACCGGTATTTTTAGCCTGAGAGATGCCGGGCATTAGTGAAAGCAGGAAAGAGAGCAGAGGATTCAAGCCAGCAGCTGCTCTTGGCAAATACAGCACCCTGGGAGGGGCAGCATCCCCCCAGACACAGAGAAAAGGGGTGTCTTGAGGAGTGGCTCCACTGCAGCTGGAGGGCTGCTCCCTAAAAGTTCATGTTCAGTTGGTTTAAGTGGGTACTCCCGGATGCCTTGACTCCCTGACAAGGGGATCCCTGCAGAGACTCCCACACATTTTGCCAAAAGAGGACGAAGCCTTTGGGTAAGTGTGCATCTGGGGCTCTGGGCTGCCCAAAAGAAAGCAGTTGTGTTCTTCACCCTGCAACCAACATTTTCTTCCCACTTAAGTTGGTCAGCATTGGAAGCTTGAGGCTTCGCTCTTGGCATACAAATGCAGCATGACTTAAATCTCCCCCCCCCCTTTTCATGTTGCTCAGCCAGGGACCTCTGGGAAATCCAGTGCTGCGAAAGGAAAAGGGGAAAGAGCACATTCCCAGCACTCTCGTGGGACAGCTGACGTGGATCCCTGACAGTCAAAACTGCCAAGATGATCTCCATTTGCCTGAGGTATCCACGCACTCCTGGTGGGGATCCAGGCCAGGAGGCTGCCTAAGGCCCAGCGGAGCCTGGCACCCAGGAGGGCAGCAGATACAGCATAAAACAAGCACAGAGCCCCATTCCCCACCTAGGAACCAGAAGATGCAGGGAGTGGCCTTGGAGAGCTCAAGACTCACACTGGCCTCTGTGAGATTGTGAAAGGAAAGGGAGAAAAGGGAAGCCACATTGCGAAAGCACAGCCACACAGCCTTGGGCCTCTCTGAGCAAGAGCTTGGCTTCTGCACGGGAAGCTCTCCAGCTCTCGGAGGGAATAGCTTCGTCTGACAACAAAAGAAGTGGTTTCTCTGGGAAGGCGGTCTGGCGGTGGGGGAGGTGGAGTGGAAAGATCTGGAAAGAGAAAATTCCAGACCATTGAGTCAACTTGCCCAGGGCTGGAGGTGAGTTGGTGGATACAGTGGCTTCTTCAGCAGCCTCAACAGGGAATCCCAACCCCAGGAGGCTCAAAAGAAGGGGCTCTGGAGAGGCCGCTGTCTCTGCCACCCATGCTGTAACCTCAGGGTGGGAGAAACTCCAAGCTCAGAAGACTTTTCTGTACCTCTGCCAAGCCTGCCCTTTCGGCCGCTATTCAGTTGATATAAACTTTCTGCTTCATTGGGTGATCTTGAATTATACCTGGTTGGCAAACCAGTGTGGAGTAAACACAAGAGAATTTTTTTAAAAACCAGGCGTCTATGGTTACTGCTGTTGCAAATCCAGGTGTTGAAAGGCCAGGTGCCTCGGGAGTGTCTGGAGAAAGGATTGATGGGTTGCCCCAGACCTCATCTCCTAGAATCACACCACAATTTCCTATTGCTTTATGATGTAACTCAAGGTATGTGAGAGTTCAGATGACTTCTGCACCAAAGGAAACAGAGAGGGAGGGGAAAGAGCAGCCCATTCATTTGCATGGCCTTGCAATCCACCCTGGACCTCAACAGCCACTTTCCGGTCCCTCAGCATGAGGTCCACATAGAAGCAGAAGGGAGACCATGATCCACACCTCCAGAGCCACTGACCCAAACACCGTGGGAGGTTTGCAACCACATCTCCCCACCAGAGGAATCTAGGAAAATATTTGCCCCTACTTCTTCTGCCCCAGCTGGAAGGATATATGGCCCTTTGGGTGGAATGGAGAACAGAAGCAGAGCAAGGGTGTTTTTCTGAAGCCAACTCAGCAGCAAAAAACGGGACTTAGTCTCCATCCTAAGCACTGACCAGGCGAGAGAGCATCATAAAGGAATACTTGTAGCCACACTGCAGTCCCATGCTTTAGGTTTGGAAAGAGCAGGCCAGGCTTTGAGCATTTTGGCCAGAGAATGAGGAGGTGGGGGGAGGCATCTCAAGGTGCCACAGAGACCATGCAGGAGGCTGTGGGTCTGAGCTGGCTTTTCTGCTTTGAAAGCCAGCAACAAGCGGCTGTTAGTCTTAGCAGTGCCTCACAGCCAAGTCCGTCTCCAGGCTGGCTGCTCCTTGGCATCGGTCCTGGGGATGACTCCCCTACGGAATGCAGCATGGCCCCACAGAAAGAGCCTGATGCTTCAGGAATAGCAGAGATCTGATTCAATAGATGCTGCACTCCAATTCCCAGCCGGCTTGCCATTTTCTTTGGCCAGAGAGTTCAGCCGCCCTGGCAGCGCCTATTTCGCAGTAGCAAAAGTACAAGGCAATGGCCACTAGAGCTGATTGTTTAGGTTTATTCCCTCACCCCAAATATGATTGGCCCCCACTCTGGCTGCAGTGGAAAGAACTATGAAACCTCCAATCTTTCCCCAGGCAAAAGATTTTTTTTAGGGTACATTGCATGAGGTTGTTGTAAAACTGGGCACTCTGAAATGAGAGCTGGCCAAGCGGGCAGCAGGCAAATCATTTATTTTGCTAATGTGAATACGGGTAGATCAAAGCATTATTCAGTAGTCACAAATCATCCAATATATAGAAAGCCCGTATGGTATTGCAGCGGCCAGAACCCTTCTTGGTGCTGCCTGACCAGCTCAACATAGAGTAGAGCTACTCCTTCAACCCTCTGTTAACGCATCTCAAGCTTACAGTGGATGCGCTGCTGGCTTAATCCGCGGTCTTCTAGGATACTCAGGTCTTTCCACCACACATTCGGTGAGCCGTGTCCCTTACTGTGTTTCCGGTTTTCCCTATTTAAGTGCAGAATGCCACATTGAAGACGGATTCTGGAGCTACTGAGATCCCTCTGAAGCTGGAAGCCCTCTTGCTTCCCAATGAAAAGCCACTGCCAAAACCACATCCTGGAGAGGGACCCTGGTCAGGATCTTAACACACCCACACATCACAACACGAAAACACTATGCAAATGCTTTGAAGTCTATTATAATTCCATCTTTTTCTCCTAGTGTGAACTTTTCATTTTTAAAAATGACAACGAGCCTCCCCCCCCCCAATTATCTTTTCACAGAACTGCTGCTCTTTGCTGATACAAACGGCAAAGGAACGGACAGCACAATGCCTCACCTGGTAAGATGCCAAGTGGGCATCTCCAGGGCAAGATGGGCCCCATTCTTTGCGGGCTCAGCCTTTTAGTCCTGACTTCTCTTTGATAAGGAAGTCTCCCCCTAGATGCTATCAGTGCGCTGTGACCAAGACAGGCAGCACCTTTTACAGAGAGGGCAGGCTGACTGGGCACATGCTTATGCCAGTTTCAGCTGCAGTTTTCAAACGGAAGGAAGAAGCCAAAGTGGACGGGGTGGGGTTAGGTCCAGGAGATATGAAGAGATGGCAGGATTGCTGGCAGCGGGTGCAACCCGAAGCAGACACCCCAGCCCAGAGCCATGGGACGGTCACCAACTTGTGCCACCTCTGCCACAGCTCCAGAGTGAAAGAAACCAGCCCTGCCACCCCTTTGTACCAACCGCTTCCATGAGGGCGCTAAGCCTTGCGGGGGCGGTGGGACAAGATCCCTCGCTAGGGGTGGTGGAGGGGGAGGATAACTGCCCCAAAGAATCTGCTCCGTCCCCCTGCAGACCAGGAACGGGGATTTCCTGAGAATAAGCCGGATGCCCCGAGAAGGGCGTCCCGAGGGCAGAGCGGCCCTTAACGTCCCCCGCCCATCCCCCACTCCACGAGCCTCGCCCCCTCCGGAGACCTCGGGCAGAGCAGGACAGGGAGTCAGTGGGGGCTCCGCTCCCGCTGAATCCCTGCGAAAGCCGGCGAGGCTGCTGGGGCCCCAGGCCAGGAGCCCCGCCCCGCCCAAAGAGATCGGCTCCGTGGAAAAAGCCCCGCGAGGCGCCGGGAGGGCTGCTTCCCGCACTTCGGGAGGGTCCGTCCGCCAACCAGCCGGCCCGCGCCTCCCCCTCCCCAGTCGCACTCCCGCCGGGCACTTTCCTTCCCCAACGATCCACCGGAGCCCCAACGATCCACCGCCCCGCCCCGCGCCTGTCCAGGAGGGGAAGCCTGAAACAAAGGGACGGCTCCCCCCCGATCGCCCCCCCCCCGCACTCGCCGCTGACCCGCTTCGGCAGCCCCCGGGAACAGCCCCGCCGGCGCCCCTCGCCCGCTCTTACCGGCAGCGGTCCGGCGCACCACAGGACCGGTGGGAGGCAGCCCGCCGAGTCCGCGCAGCCACGCGAGCCGCCCGCTTTGCCCCCCCCCCCGAGGCGGGGTCTGGGAGCGCATGGGCGGGGCCTGGGAGCACGTGGGGGGCGGGCTTCAGAGCCAGAGGCGCGCCCCAGCCGAACAGATTGGGAGGGCGCGAGGGAGCCCTGGCCGGGGGCGGGGCGTCCGACCCAGGCCTCGCCTATCGGGTCTGCGCCAAGCGGAAGGGGCGGGCCTTTCCACGGAAGTTGGGAGCCATGGCGGCGTTCACGAAGGCGGCCAAGTCGCGGCAGCGGCAGCACCTCGAGCGGGGCCAGGTTGGCTCCGAGCTGGCGCGGGGGCGGGGGGCCCCTCTTCCCTTCCCCCCCCCCACCCTCTGACTGCATGTTTCTCCTCAGCTCGCCTCGCGCAAGGCCCTGGGGCTGCTCGAGAAGAAGGCGGACTACCGGCTGCGCGCCGCGTGAGTGAAAGGGCCTCTTGCGGGAGGGGGGGCGCCCGGGGCGGCGTCGGCGTCTCCCTGGGTTCCTGACCCAGCTCCTTTCCCCGCAGCGACTTCCACAAGAAGCGAGATGCGTTGCGGGCGCTGCGCCGCCGGGCGCAGGAGAAGAACCCCGACGAGTTCTACTTCCGGATGACCCGCGCGCCGCTGCAGGTGGGGCCGGCGGGTCTGCGGCGGAGGGTGGGTGGGTGGACGGCTGGGTGGCCCCGTCGCTCTTCCGCCCGGGCCGGCCTTCCCCTTCCCCATTTCCCCGCGGGCCTCCCGGCTTAGCTTGCAGGACAGTGGCCACAGTGACGGCCTCGGTGCCCGTTCCCTGCCTTGAGGGGCCGCCCTCCTTCCCCTGGGAACACGACGCTTCTTGCCTCGGCCGCAGGACGGAGTGCACGTGATCGGCCAGCCGGAGGCCGAATCCACGCCTGAGCAGCAGAAGCTGTTGAAGACCCAGGACCTGAAGTACGTGGAGATGAAGCGAGCAGCCGAGGTCAAGGTCAGAAGATTCCCCTGCTGGTCGATGGCTGTGGAGATGATTCTCAGTCATCCCGGGCCATGGTTGCCCCAAAGGTGCTCTTTACAAGAGGCAACTAGTCCAGAAAGCCCAGTGGCCTCTTGAAAAAGCCCCTTTGGGTATATCCTTCCTTGTCCTGACCCCCTGGGCATGCAGAGGCTGCTGTCTGCCCCACCTGACACTATCTCATAAGCTGCTGTCTTTGGGGAGAGGGAACCCTTGTGCTGGTAAGGTCTTCAGGCCGTTCCGCTCTCTGCTTGTTGGAGGAAACCCACAAGGGGCCTATGGCACTGGAGTCCTCTCCAGTGATTGGCCTTGTTTGGACCCCAGTGGATCCAGCAGACCTCCAAAATCCTGTCCTAGCGATGCCCTTTTGGGGGGTGGGGGAGGGAAATGTTGCCTGATCTCAGAGTTGTGCTGGGGGGGGGGGGGGAGGCAGTTGACCAAGTCTTCAGTTCTTGATTCTGTGCCTGTATCTTTGAGCAGAAAATCGAGCAGCTGAAGTCGGAGCTCCACCTACTGGAAGCAGAGGGGAAGCAGCCAAATAAGCACCTGTTCTTTTTTGACACCAAGAAGGAAGGTAAACCGGTGGTGGGACTGCCACTAACTGGGTATGGAAAATCAAGGGGGCGGAGAAACCTGTCTAATTGGACTTTGACTTTCTGGTAGAAAACTGAATGAAAGGGAGGAGGGTTCCTTTGTTGGTGCTGAATTGCAACAAAATCATAATTTGTTAACATTTTTAAAATTCCAATCTCCGATTCTCACATACAAATTTCAATATGATGGTTCCTGTTCTTGAGCTTGCAATCTAAAAAGATATAACAACAAAAAATGGAAAGGTGGTGGGGAGGAAAAAAACCTCCAAAGCCATACTAATTATTATAAGGACTAGCTGAGGTGAAAACTAGAGATGTACACAAAAGGGGGAAAAGGTGTGGGTTTTCTATGAGACAAATATCTTAGATCTTGGAAATTTCACCAATATGTTCTAGGTGAGTTGTAATTCAGCCAAATTGAAAAACTTACTAGTTCTGAGTTTTGACAGAGACAAAAGGGCAAATACAATGGATATAAAGAGTCAATACACCCCTGTTAAAACGCCAGCTTTTTGAGATACAAAAAAATTAGACCAAGATAGTCTAATTTTTTTCTACCGTTAACATAACATACAGTTCAATTGAAAGACAAATATTTTAGGAAGAAAAATGTATAACATGGTTGCATAAATGTACAAACCCTTAAACTAATATTTTGTTGAAGTACCTTTTGATTTTATGACAGCATTCAGCCTTTTGGGGTAGGAGCCTATCAGCATGGTACATCTTCCCTTGGGAATCTTCCTTGCAAAAGCGCTCCAAATTTGACAGACTGTGAGGGAATCTCCTGTGCACAGGCCTTCTCAGCCACCCTACACATTTTAATTGGATTCAGGTCTGGACTCTAGCCGAGCCATTTCAAAACTTTGTTCTTCTGGTAAAGCCATTCTTTTGTTGATTTGGAGATATGCTTTTGGTCATTGTGTTGAAAGATGAAATTCCTCTTCATCGTCAGCATTTTTGCAGAGGTTTGAAATTGTTCTTTCCTTGCACTTGACTAAAGCCCCACTTCCAGCTGAAGAAAAGCAGCCCCAAAGCAAAATGCTTTTGTTGGGTTACAGTATACTTTTGATGATTCATAGTATTGTTTTAGCACCAAATATATATTTTGGAATTATGGCGAAAAAGTTCAACTTGGTTTCATCAGAACATAACACATTTTCCCACATGATTTGGAAGACTTGATGTAGTTTTTTTTGCAAAATCCAGCTGGGCTTGGATGTTTTTCTTTGTAAGAAAAAGCTGTCATGCCACCCCACTGCACAGCATAGATATATGAAAAATGCAGGTGTTTCTTGCCACATATAGTAAGTAATTAGTACTTGCCAGAAATTCCTGCATCACTTTTAATGTTTTTAAAAGTATTTTTTTCATTTTCATAACAAATAACAACATGTATGCTCTTACATAACCAACATTATTTTATATTATTAAATATTTACATCAGTTGGTCTAACCATCAACCCCCAAGAATGATTATTGGATCTTCTGCTCTCCATGCACCATATTTGTACCCTGTCCATCATTTCTTCCACTTCCTTCTTTCTCTTGTCCTCTTCCCCCCACTTTCCCTCTCTCTTAACCCTCTCTCCTTCCCTTTACCTCTCTCCCACACTTTTCATCTCATTTAAATGGTGTATTTCAGCCTCTGAGCAAGCTCCATTTTATGTTGATGGTATTTATAATTTCATTTCAATAAACATCTTTAATTTTAACATATATCCTCCTTTTTTTGAAAGAGAAAAAAGTAGCAATTATATTTTTAACCCCCCCCTCCCCCATTTTTGGCCGGAATGTGGACCTGGTTACAAGTCCCAGTTATTCTCATAATATTGCATAGTTATACATCATTACACGCCCCCAAAGTTTTAATTCTGTCTTTATAATCTCAATAATTTTCCATTATAAATACGTTACATGTTCCTCCTCCATTTTTCCATATCTTAACTTAGCTTACATGTAATTGTCTTTAAATAGCAATCCTTGCTGTTCAATGTTCATTACAATTCCGTTGGTCTGCTATGTAAAATAACAAGCACACACACACCTCACTTTTGTTCATCTTCTTAAGAATTCTATATGTGTCCATTTTTCACATATTTTAATCTATATTTAATTATCTTTCCATTATTATATTTAATCAGTTAGCAACTCAGTTTAATTATAATGTAAAAGAGTAAATCACATACCTCAACTTTATGTTCTCCACATAACAATTTCTAAAATATCTGATTTTTCCTAGTAAGTCCCAATTCTTCCCTATCGCCAACAATCCCAATTCTCTATTCCTGTCTCTTCCCTTTTCTTTGTTGGGACATATTCCCCCCTTTTCAATTTTCCCTATGCCGCTGTCAAACCCAGTGAAATCTTTTGTCTGCTTTTTATTTTCCACTGTTCTACCATTTCATTACCCTCTCCCTCTTCTTCCTGTTTCTCCTCAGTTTCTAACTTCAAGAATCTATTTACATTTATTTTAAATGATTTATGCATATTTTTATAATTTCATGTAGTTCTTCAAATTCCCACCTTTCCATAATGTCCAGTTCCAAGATTACAGTTAGTTATGCAGTTAAATATAATTTAAATTCCATGTTTTCTTCTTAATTCGTAGTTCTGATCTAGCTTATATTTCAATTCAGCCAAAATTGAGAAGAGAAGGGGGAGACATCTTGATCACTTCGCTTTCTTTGTTGTTTGTTCTCCCCTCCAGCAAATGGCTCCGTATTCTTTCAGCTCGATGGTTTCCAGCAATACAGCTTGATATTTTTAAATCCAGTTTTAAATCCAGGCAAAATAGAGTTATGAGTGGAGAAAATAGTGCTTTTTCTTGATTTTTTTCCTTGTTACATTCCACCTCTCATTGATTAGAGTTGCTTAAGCTATGTTAATTAGAACAAACTCGAATAAAGCAAGTCTCCTTGTTATCTTTTTAACATTTGTTTCTCCCCTCCTTCTTCTATTCCTTTGTAGAATTCCCAGTTGTCAATTAATCTCTTTTAAAGACACAATCTTTTCAAATCCTAATTCAAAGTTTGTATTTCAATGGGTTAGTCAATTCTCTGTTTCCTCATTTCTGTCTCCAAGTTGTTTAAAACAAGCAGTTCTCTTTGGGCTTAATGATTTAAACCACAATTTCCCCCCTTCTTTCTTTTCTTTCTGCCAAAATCCCAATCTTATCCGTTGCTATTATTTATACTCACAAGGTTCTTTGCCTTTTCCAGATTCTGATTTATGTTAGTTGCTTAATTAGATCTTACCAGGTTTCACATTCCATTCCTACACCGCTCCTGCTGAAATGCTTAGTCCAGAAGCCCCCACCTTGATAGCCTACGAGGAACCTGTTACATTCTGTTGGGTCTAATGAGACACATCTCCTTCTTCACTTTCCCCTCAGGAAACTTCTGATCCGAAGATCAATCATCATCAGTTTGTCAGACAGAATTTACGTGAGGCTCTTCAGAGCCCACGGTTTTTTCTGTCTCACTGAGATACTCCTGGTCTTTCCTCCATCATTTTTAAAGTTGCTGTACAGGTGAAACTCGAAAAATTAGAATATAATGCAAAAGTTCATTTATTTCAGTAATGCAACTTAAAAGGTGAAACTAATATATGAGATAGACTCATTACATGCAAAGCAAGATAGTTCAAGCCGTGATTTGTCATAATTGTGATGATTATGGCGTACAGCTCATGAAAACCCCAAATCCACCATCTCAGAAAATTAGAATATTACATGCAATCAATAAAACAAGGATTGTACATAGAACAATATCGGACCTCTGAAAAATATAAGCATGCATATGTACTCAGTACTTTGTTTGGGCCCCCTTTGCAGCAATTACTGCCTCAATGAGGCGTGGCATGGAAGCTATCAGCCTGTGGCACTGCTGAGGTGTTATGGAAGAGCAGGATGCTTCAATAGCGGCCTTCAGCTCTTCTGCATTGTTCGGTCTCATGTCTCTCTTCTTTCTCTTGGCAATGCCCCATAGATTTTCTATGGGGTTCAGGTCAGGCGAGTTTGCTGGCCAATCAAGCACAGTAATCCCACGGTCATTGAACCAGGTGTTGGTGCTTTTGGCAGTGTGGGCAGGTGTCAACTCCTGCTGGAAAATGAAGTCCCCATAAAGCTCATCTGCGGAAGGAAGCATAAAGTGCTCCAAAATCTCCTGGTAGACGGCTGCGTTGACCCTGGACTTAATGAAGCAGAGTGGACCAACACCAGCAGATGGCATAGCTCCCCAAATCAACACAGACTGTGGAAACTTCACACTGGACTTCAAGCATCTTGCAGTGTGTGCCTCTCCATTCTTCCTCCATACTCTGGGTCCTTGGTTCCCAATGAGATGCAAAAGTTGCTCTCATCAGAAAAGAGGACTTTGGACCACTGAGCAGCAGACCAGGTCTGTTTTTCTTTATCCCAGATAAGATGCTTCTGACCTTGTTTGTTGTTCAGGAGCGGCTTGACAAAAGGAATACGACATTTGAAGCCCATGTCCAGGATCCGTCTCTGTGTGGTGGCTCTTGATGCACTGACTCCAGCCTCAGTCCACCCCTTGTGAAAGTCCCAAACGCTTTTCAATGGCCTTTTCCTGACAATCCTCTCCAGGCTGCGGTCATCCCTGCTCTTTGTGCAACTTTTTCTTCTACACTTTTCCCTTCCACATAATTTTCTATTAATGTGCTTTGATACAGCACTTTGGGAACATCCAACTACTTTTGCAATAACTTTTTGCGGCAGTTTCACCTTTTAAGTTGCATTACTGGAATAAATGAACCTTTGCACGATATTCTAATTTTTCGAGTTTCACCTGTATGTTGGATCAATTTTCTTCATTTTTAAAAGACAATTTTGGAAGGACATCCAGTTCTTAGTAATGTCACTGTTACGCTACGTTTTCTCCACTTGACGACTGTCTTCACTAGGTCCCATAGTATATCTAATGCCTTGGACATTGTTTTGTACCATTCTCACTGATACCTTACAATATTGAGATCCTTTTGATGCTTTATAAACTCTTTGCAGATCATGGCTTTTATTAGGAGGCAATTCAGTAAATGTCACAAAAATCCTGCAAGAGCAGCTGAACTTTATATGGGCTTGATCAGAGTCACTTTAATTCATAGGTGTGTACTTTTTACCATAAATTTGAACGTGTTTGGTTAATTCTGAACACAGCCAAATCCCTACTTATAAGAAACCATTCACACTTAAGCAACCACATTGTGTCTTTTTATTGTTTTTTCCTCCTACAAAATGTTTTTTTCAATTGAACTGCACAGCTTATATGTTATATTAAAGAAGGGAAAAATTCTGAAGCGATTTATCTTGATCTAATTTTTTCATCTTAAAAATTCTGGCATTTAACAGGAGTGTGTGGACTTTTAATATCCATTGTATGCTTTGTCTCAACCAAAACTCAGAACTACCAAGTTTTTTTAGTTTGGCTGAATTGCAATTCACTTAGAATAGATTGGTGAAACTTCCAAGATGTTGATTTTAGCAAAAATTGTCCAGAATAATGGCTTCTTGAAGTGGTGAGCCTCTTTAAGAAGAGAAGGGACACCCCACCCCACCCCCCAAGGAATAATGTAACCAGCTTCTTCCCTCCCTCTGATGCTCTTCTAAGTGAAGTAGTATCCCTGGCTGGCTATTTGGACTTTTCCCCTTCAAGCAGCACATTTCCTTTGTCAACCTTAAGCTGGCCTCAATTGGTTTGTAAGCTGGGAGTCAGTGAGGGAGGGTCCAACTAATTAAGAGAAACCACCCTGTCCTTTTCTCAGTGCAAAGGTTTGATGTTGCTCTCCATCTGAACACTGTTCCGGAGCTGGTCAGCAGAGTCTACAACAGGCCAACTCTTGAAACCCTGAAGAAAAATGCAGTTTCAGGGATCACCACTGATGGACAGTTACAGGTCTGACCTGCTAAAGCTTCTCACCTTCCTAGAGCCTTCTCTTGAACTCAGTTTGCATTGAGGGGTGGGAGGAGGAGCAAATTTGTGCAGATACCTGAAGTCATTGGCATGGACAGGGCACCTTGGTTGTGTGTGCCAAAATGGAATGGCCACTCGCCTTCCTTCTATTGGAAAAGGTTTAGGCTCTTCCCAGTGTGCTTTCAACCCTTTCCTCCTGGATGGGGCAACAGAGGTCAGGATGGACAAAGTCCTCTCTGGATCTCCACCGTGTCGACAGTCCTGCTTAGACTCTGAGTATTTTGTTGTTCATAAAA
This sequence comes from Natrix helvetica, assembly GCF_964273705.1. Lineage (NCBI taxonomy): Eukaryota > Metazoa > Chordata > Lepidosauria > Squamata > Natricidae > Natrix > Natrix helvetica. The sequence goes on from NC_138560.1 coordinate 27,346,485, forward strand.
CATGCTTCAGAAGGAAGTGACTGATTCCAGTGTCTTAAGTGGCAGCTGGGAAGCGATGAAAAGTGGCCGTTCACCCTTTTCAAAGGACTTCAGTGAGCTTGTGGCAGGTGAACGGGACCGTTGCCAGATTTAATTTTTAAATGGTGGCCGTCTCTTGCTCCACTGGCAGAAGCCAGTTGGCAGGGCGGCCGGAGTGAACAGCTGAGCTACAGAGGAGTGAAAATATTCTCCCTCCTGTTGTGGGTTTCAGGCTAATCTTTTGGGGCAGAGTGTGTCTGCTTCCTTTGCATGTGGGGTTGTTGCTGTTCACTGTAGAACTGGAGGGAAGTTGGAGTGGAGTTGCACCAGGCTGCCTTTGGGCTGGGTAGGACCTGACGGGAGACATGCAAAGGTTGCCTAGAACCACTGAGGGGGAGGGAACTTCAACATATGATGATAAGCTCCCCCTCCCTCTGCCTGGCTTATTGCTGACATCCCCAGACTAGTTCAGACTGGTGGGTTTTCTCCTCTCCCAGGAGACTCAAGTCATCATCATCTATGGGGGAACAAGTTTGGATATGTCCTGAGTGATGGTGCTAATTAGCTCACACCTGCCATGATGGGCTGTGGTCAGGAATGCTTGGGCTGGGGCACGGGTGCAGCAGGAATGGGCAGCCCTGTTGCTGGGGTGAGCCTGGCCCCTGCCCCCCTCCAGTTCTCCCCCTGCAAAGCCAGAGCAGCATCCCTTGGCTGCAGCCTCAGAGTACTTTCATTTGGTGGTCCTGCCCCAATCTTCTTTTCCTGCAGACTTGCATAATTGGAGGGCTTCCCTTGACAGCCTGGTTGCAGAAGGCCTTTTTAGGGAGGACTTGGATGGGAGGGCAGCTCTGCCCAGCCTCATGGAAGGAGGTGGGCGTGCTCTGAAAATTGTATCACTTTGAGAGCACCTGGGTGGAAAAACGGCCTCTTTCTTCTCCAGAGGTTGGCCCGGCAGAGGAAGAGTCAGTACAGTCTGTTGAGGCAGCGTATCGAGCGTGAGCGGAAGATGTTTATTATCGCACAGAAGCTCCAGACCCGAAAAGATCTCTTGGTGAGCAGAGCTCCTTATTGGGTGCTGCGGGAGGCGGCCACTGCTCTCCTTTGCAGTTCCCTTGCACAAGGCTTTTTGTCCTTCAGGGAGGCCTCTGGAAGGACAGGCTCAGGAAGACCCTGTGCTTTATTCTGGGGGGAAGCAGCTGCCTGTTGGGGCCCCTCTGGAAACAGCGGCCAGGCTTTTAGTAGACCAGGTTTCTTAGGGAAACTTTTCTTCTTGATTTCAGGACAAAACCGAGAGAGTGAAGCTGAAGAAGGAAACTGTAAATCAGCCAGCAATTTACAAGTTCCAGTTCAGACGGAAGCGCTGACTCTTCTGTGAAGAGGGATCTCCTCTCTTGATTGGCTTGCAAACCCTACAAATGCTTCTTTCTCTGCCTTAGCTTGACCTTGGGCCTGTCCAATAAACCCGATAAGAACGGTGATGTGTGGCTGCTCTTTCCATTCTGCCCGTCCAGGCGCTGCCTTTAGAGCCTGCCTCCTCTTCTTTCCCCTTCCAAGGCAGAATGACCAGGAAGAAAGAAGCCTGCCCCCCCCCCTTCCCCTTCGGACGGAAGGGGAAGGTAAGCACGGGGGGGGAGGGGGGGAGGCTGCCTTCTGCCTTCCTGAAGGGTTCTGAAGGTGGGGGGGGGGGCAGGCTGGGCTTTGGCAGCCTCCCACCTGGCTCCGGTTCGCATAGTTCCTGAGGGAGGAAAGGGACTTGCAGAAATGGAGGGGTAAAATGTGCATTCCAGGGTTGTGATGCAAGTATAAAAAAGGGTGGGGCTTGCAGGGCCCTTCTGCTTGTTGTGGGATTTGGTGCTGTGCCTGGGCTTAACATCCCCTGGAGGCTTCAGCATCAGAGAGGGGAGCTGCTGTGTACAGGTGTGCTCTCCAATGGTAAGGCCAGTGTTGTGAATGGATGCCCAGCAGGGGGCAGTGCTGTTTCACGGAAGGTGGGCTTGGAACTTGACGCTAACTAGAACAGGAGCTTTGGATAGGGTGGGCTTACTAGGCTTCTCCAAGCAGATTCACTGGAGGTATATCTGTTTGGCTTGTCCTGCTCCTCCCCCCTCCCTCTGAAGTATCTCTCCCTAAAAGATAATGGCTGTGATGATGGGAGAGAGAGAGACTGAATGGTGGTTTGTTGCAATGTGCAAGGCTAACAGGTAGCTGAGTAATTTGTGGTTCATAATACCACACCAGCCCTTCTAGGTAGGTGAGCAGCCACGAGGGTTTTGTGTGAGCAGAGAGGCAGCATTCTGACCAGCTTACAGTTTCTCCATTTTTCTGTTTTCCTGTGGCTGTTGGACATGTCCCCACTGGAAGGGGAAGAGTCTTGGGAGGGCTGTCTTGCAAGCCTATAAGGAGCTGATGATTCAGGACAGTGAGCTCAAAAGCAGTTGCAAAGGGCTGCAGGAAAACCTCTCACAATGGGCTGGCTGGTACCTCATGGGATGCCTTGAAACCAGGACAAGGCGACACTCCTCTACCTGAAAATGCTGGGATGAAATAAAACATGAAATGACACTCAGGATCAAAATTGAAATCTCTCTGAGATTTGTTTAGTTGTGAAAAAGCAAAGTCTGTAATGGACATTGTTCCAAAAGTTGGAAATAAAACTGGACCATTATTTATTTGTGTTATTTGTGTCACACTTTTACACAAATCTAGAATACAGGCAGGACAGGACTAGGCAGAGGGTTCTGACTACAGTTCAGCTTGTTTTGGCAAAGCTGAAAAAGAGCAGGCGGCCGAAGGGTCAAGGACCACCTAGGAAAACGTAGTTTCTCTCCAAGCTCAGTGCAAAACGGATGGAGATGGGAAATGGCAAAGGTGTGTGCGGTGTGCAGACTATTGCTGGGGCCGGGCCTGTGGGCAGGAGTGGCAGTGTGGCCTCCCCGCCCGTTCTCCAGCGGGAATTCGGGGAGAGGGCTGTCTCCCTGCAAGGAAGTGAGCGGCGCCTGCCCCAGACAGCCCATCGCGTTGGAGCCCCACACCGGCCATGGAAGGCTTCCCAGAACTGCACGCCGGGACGTCAGCCACTTTTCCAAGGAGAAACGGAACCTGTCCCGAGCAGCCTTGGAGCCACGAGCTGCTCTTCTGCCCTCCGAGCAGGGTGGAGTGCGTGGGTTTGCGCTGCTTAAACCGCGGCCCCCTTTTGGAAAGGGGAAAGGCCCCAAGGGAAGACCCCCCCACACACACAGGCATCTCCAATGAGCAGAGGGAAGGGTGGTGGCGGCTTCTGGGCTGCAGCTGGAGCAGGGGCTGGTTTGGCTGCTTGTCAGCATCTGGGAACGGTGTCCCTGGGAGGTTGATACAATTTAATTAACCTAATTAAAGGCGCTGATTGCAGAGATGATTGGGGTGCAGCCAGCAGCAACGGCATCTTTCTAATGAGCTGGAAGGTGCGGGACCTCAGCCAAGCGAGATGCGTCTCTAATGAGCCGGGCGCTCGGAGACGTCTTCGGGAAGCCTGCTTTTGGCAAGCGCGCTGAGAAAGGTGTGGGAACCCTCTGCTTTCCCCCGCTCCCACCCTGCCCTCTTGCTGCAGACAGACCCAGGGGTCTCTTCCCAAAGGGGGAGAAAGCGGGACCACCTGTGGGGCCCCTTTCTTTTTTCTGACTGGTGGACTTCCCTCTGAAGGGCCTTCCTCTCTTCCTCTTCCTTCCACTCTTGCTCCCCAGCAGACCTGGATCAAGTCCACATCTGGCACCTAACATAAGAAGAGTTTTCCCAACTATCGGGACGGAGGAAGGGCTTCCCTGTAGCTTTCGGTGACATCAATTCCATGCTGTGATGGAGCCGACTCTGGAAGGTGGCAGATGATTTAAGTAAATGTTTTTTGAAAAAGTGGGATTCGGAAAATTGAGAAATACAAAAGATTTCCCCCTCCTCTGCAGCCTCCACGTGTGGTTTATCCTTTTTTTTTTCACATTGGCCAATTTGGTCACTTTGGGGTGGGGTGGGGGGTCAGTTCCAGGACACGAGCACATCATATGGCAGAGGATCTGAGGGAAGCAGCTGGTGCTTGAACTGTCAGTGGGCTTTCATGTGGGAGCTGGCAGGCTGGAATTGGGTGCAAAAAAGAAGTGCCCCCTTCTCTCCTTTCCTGGCCCCATTGGAGTCCTCGATCCCTGCCTGAAGGTCTGTGGTGCATCTAGACATGTCTTTTAAAGGCATCCTATTGCTACAAGGGGAAGAAATGCAGCTTTTCCAGTAGGTCACCCTAGTTTGGAGGGGATAAATGTCCTGAAGAGAGAATCTTAGTTTTTATGAGGGACTGGAAGATGATGAAGGGGGCCTTGTTGTTGAGACTTGTGGGCAGTGTCCTTAAAGGACACAAGAAAGTGCAAATGGAAGGAGAGGTCACTTGGGCTGCTTGTTCCTGCCTGGTGGGTCTGGATCTTTTGCAGTTGAAGCCACAGCTTAGGCGACTCAGCCGGAGAAGGCATCTCCCCTTCCTATGGCTGCCACTTTATAGGCTCATCTTCAAAAACAACTTGTTTTCTTCAATGGAGAACTGGAGCATCCATGCCCAGATGTGGCTGCTGCAGGCCTAGGGAAGCCTGGCCCCAGAAGGTCCCTCTGTTCTGTCATTGATGGTTTTCAAGAAGAGACTGGACACTATTTTTCTGAAATGATAGATGATCTCCAGCTGGAGTAAGGAGTTGGACTAGAGAGGTGGTCAGCAACTGGTGGTCTATGGACCACTGGTGGTCCGCGAGAAAATGTTGGTGGTCCGCAGAAAAATTATTTGCATTTTTTATATTGCACTAAATCAGGGATTCTCAACCTACGGCCCCTGGGCTGAATACATACAATGAACGTTTGTGTTGCTGCAGAGAGGCTCCCCCTTCGGGGTCTTTTGTAAGTGCCAGAGGGGGAGAGGAATTCTGACTTGGGGTCTGCTTCAGTCTCCTGGTGCAGGGCTTTGGGCAAAGGCTGGAGGAAGTGCCGCTGGTGGCAAAGAGCCGGAGGGCCTTGTTCCAGTGGGACAGGACTGGGTTCCGGCTTCTTCTACTGCCGGTTCACTCAGGGATGCGCAATAGGTAAAAAAATGCTTCTGCACATAACGCAGAAGCAAAAAACAAGATGGCGGTGCCTATGGTGCCACTGATAGAACCGGTGTGGGGGCGTGGCCAGCCGAGTTATTACTACTCGGTCGAACTGGTAGGAACCCACCTCTGCAGTGGGACTGCCTCATGGCCTGGAACTGGCTGACCATCTCAGCCCGCTGAGCCTCCAGGCGCCGGTACCTGGCCTTGCACTCCCACATGTCTTCCCTCTGCTTGGGAAGCCTATGCTTGTAGTCCTCAGTGAGGTGCTTCTGCTGAGCCACCTTCTCAGTCAGATCCAATTTGAACTGAGCGAGTAGTTTTGCCAACTCTTTCCTCACGGTGGCTGCTTAGCTCCAGCAACCTCTTCCTGTTGGGGCTCTAAGGAACCTGGGCAGGAAGATGAGGATTGACTGGGAAGGGAGGGGCACGTAGAGGCTGGCGGGGCACCCCTTGATATGAGTGACATTGAGTTGTCCATGCCCACCCAGTCACATGACCACCTCGCCACGCCCACCCAGCAGGCCATTAGGCAGATCATATTAGTGGTCCACGGAATTTAAGATTGTGAATTTAGTGGCCCCTGAGGTCCGAAAGGTTGGTGACCCCTGGACTAGAGAACCTTCAAGGTCCCTTTCTGTTATTCTGTTTTCTGCCTTCTGTACTTTCCGAGCTATGATGGACTATCAGGTGGCAGAAGCCCCAGGGGTGACCTCCTAAATTATCCCCTCCCTCCCTCCCTCTCCCCTCTGCCTCTCCTCCCTACTCAGTACCTGCCAACCAGAGCTGGGTATCAGTTTAAGGCTGTTCTAAAATGATGTCTCAGCTCTTTTTGCCTGACTCAGAGCTGAGTCCATATAAATGAATGAAGGAGCATCCCTTATTGCCCAAGCATGACTGGGTACATAAGGAACAAGGAAAGAAGTAGATGTAGAAAAAAAATGGAATTGCAATCAACTTTGCACATCAACCTTGGAAATCTAGAGTGCTTCCACCTGTCAGGTATCTCAGGTGCTGATAAAGCCGTGGGTGCACCTGCAGAGGGGCTCTCCCAAAATCTGAGAAAACAAGCCCTCAAATGAAAATAAATGGATCCTCCTCTGAGCTCAGCAAAATCCAGAAATCCTTGCCTGGTGTGGGCAAAGAGAAGATGCTGGTGGGCCTCTTGCTGCTGTCTAGGTCCCAGCAGACTAGCAGGCCCCATACCTGGTGGGGCACCTTGCTGTCCCTCTTTGGCAGGCAGAAGTCAGTCAGGGTCCCTTCTGGCAATCCAGCCATGACTTAGGGCTACGTCAAGCTGACTGGGGACCTACCAGCTACCTCTTGGCTGGTTTTCCTGGGCATTTGCAAAAGCCTCAGAGCTCCCTTTTCCCCCTGGGCATCTCTCACCAATCTCTCTACAGTTCCAAGCAGCCTCACACAGCCCTTCCTGTTGTTGTTTAGAGAGCGTTTTTTGTACAGCTGCCTTATTCTATTTGCCTTCTATTATTTTCAGTTTGGAATTCCTTGAGTGTTAGTATCTCCTTTTTCAGACACTTCACCACCTCAAGGCACTTTTTCTTCTTGTTTCCTATTTACCTCTGATTTATGCTTGTTAAACCCCGTGTGCCCTTGAGACGTATGGCTTTTGCCTCTCTAGCATTACATGGCCTCTTTACCCAATTTTCTTTTTTCCTTCCACCGTAGAGCTTTCTCTGCAGACAAGGATCAAGGTAACTGTGTATAATCAGCACAAGAAGGAAGTTGGCAGCCTGAGGGTCCATGCCAGGGAACAGAGAGGGTCACCCACAGATGTTCTGGAACGGAGTTTGGGGAGGCAGAGCAACCACATGGGATACAAGAGGTTTGAATCCAAATAATTATCCCAAAGCCGGAAAAGGATGGTGGGGTGAGGTGCAGACGCATCTATTGAGAGCCACCTAAGTGGTCAACGGAGATCACTGAAGGCGACGGACGTTGTTGTCTGCAGGATTTTTAAAAAAATCAGTAACATTTAAATATGTATAAGCTGAATATATTTGGTCCTCTTTGAGTTTCGTTGTTTTCATAATCCAAACTAGGTAACATCATCAGTGCTAGGGGTGTTCCCAGCACTGGTGACTGTCCCGAAAGTGTTTTTCTGAAGGCAATTTGACTTTCCTTGCTTCGGAAGAAGCTTCTTGGATGAGAAGCAAAATGCCTTCAAGGAAAAATTAAAAAAAAGGGGGCCAGTTGCTTTTGGAAAAGGAACTTTGGGACAACCACCATGACCTGGGTGACTGAGAATCTCCATGGACATTTAGCACTGATGGTTTTAGCTAGTTTGGGTAATAAAATGTCTGCAAGAAAACATTCAGGCCCAGAGAGCACCAAGGACCCCTGAAATATATTCGGCTTATATGTATTTAAATCCTGAGCTACAAATATTGTCCTTTAATTACTAACCAAATATATTTACTAACAAACACCATCCCTCATAGACTAGAATCTACATGTATTGACTTCCACCACTGAAAATACTTGTCTGTTATGATCCCATTTGCTCTGTGGTAAATATGACGGCTAAAGTAAGCTAAGATTGTCTCCTTCCCCATTCCCCTTTTGCTACAAAGTAGATACAGGGAATCTGTAAAAAACTAGATGCATTTTAATAATGGCAGCATATGCTATTCAGACTTTTGCAATAAAATTGTAGGCACTTCTAATCAGAAATAAGCCCCATTGTCAGCCTCTGTTTTGCTATTTGCATTTGGCTGCCATTGAAACGGGGAGTGGGGGCTGGTATTTGGAGGGGAAGTTTGAGTACAGGAGAGATTGTAAAGTGGGAGTATTGGTAAAACTGTGCGGGCTGGAGACTAGTGCTTGGTGTCGGTCAAGGCCAACCATCCTGCATACCAACCTGATGATGCTCCTTGAAGATGGAACTCCCATGACACCTAAGGGATTTACAGATTGGACACTGGGATGAGGGTTACCGGGGGAGGGGGGTTGGTAACAAATTGATATGTATGATTTCGCGCGCTTTTGCCTCAGATCTTGCTTTGCTTAGGTGCTATATTTTCATAACCAGTAAAAGTACTCTTAATTCTGCAAAATGGAGTTAAGTAGTTTCATTCTTGGTTGCTGAAGGAGGCCGGCTTGACATTAAGCAGGATCTCACTTTCGTACTCATCCCGGAGCTAACACCTTCCGAGGGGAGTGTAAATAAAACCAAAACCTTCGAAGGAATGTCTTACCCAGACAGCGACCAGGAAGACAACATGGGGGCAGTTGCATTCTCGTGTCCCTGGGAGATGGAGCGGATGATGGATCTGAATTTGGAGGAATGAAATGTTCGCCACAGGTGGTCGTTGGGAGTGGGACAGAAGTATGACCCTGAGGAAATTCCAGCTGGAGTTACTACAAGGCGACATCGGCGGCTGGCAGCTGCTTGGCAGGACACCAATGAGGAGAACCTTATGATGGTCCAGGCTATGAAACTCTTTCAAGAGGCTTGGGAGAGGTCACGTTTACGCAAGAGCGGTCCCGAAAGAGAAGCTGATCTCCCAGACCTAGAAGAGAGAATTGCAGAAGCCCCGAGGGGGGCCCTCGGGGAAGACAGTGGAGCTCATCAGGATGGGGAAGCCCCGGCTGCAGCAGCAGCAGCCACAAGAGCCCTTCCAAGAGGAGAAGGCCCCCAGCAGACGCCAGATGGCAAAAGTTCCTCCGCTTGGTGTGAAATTTGGAGGTGACCCAAAGGAACTAGGATTTTTCCTGGTCCAAGTCTGGAATTTCATGCAACAGTTCGTAGAGGATCTCCCCACAGAAGAAGCCAAGGTAAGAGTGGTTACCATGGCGCTGGAGAACAAGGCAGTGGCATGGATGGTTGCCCTGCACAACGATGACTCCCCCCCCCCTGCTGAGAGACTATAATAGGTTTATGGCCACCCTGAGGAAATGCTTTGATGACCTACTGACGGAGCGGAAGGCCAGAACCAGAATGAAAATCCTTACCCAGGGGAAGAGCCCAGTGGCTGATTACATACAAGAGTTTTGTGAATTGTCCGTTTATATGCGGGAGTGGTCGGAAGAAGCTTTAATGGACAGCTTCATGGATGGTTTAAACAAAGATATATACTAAAACTGTGTAAACAGCCCCCCCCTCCATAACTTGGAACGCTGGTACGAATTGGCAGCAGATGTGGAGATCAATCTAGCCAGAGACAAGTACCGCGAAGACAGTGGGAAAGAGAAAGCTACCCCTCCCAACCCCCCCAAAGGAACTCCGAAAGGAGTAAAAAGTTGGTCTACAAGCAAGCCCTGGACTACCACTGTTGCGGAAAGGAGGGGCACCGGGCAGCAAATTGCTGCTCCAAGATTGGCCCAAAGCCCTCTGCTGGGGGGGGGGGGGAGGAAGCCAGACAAAGAACCTGGGAAGAGAAGGGACACCGCCATGAAAGGGGTGGAACCTATTGCGCAATTCCCTCCCATCCTGAGAGAAAAAGAACCGTCCTCCTCATCAGGGGAAAGTGAAACCGAATCCAATGACGACCATCTGGTAAGTTCCTGATCGGGCCCCATGACCATCCCAGTAGAACTTAAAGTGCCCTCTACTGGCGCCCAAGCAAAAATGCTGGCCCTTTTAGACTCGGGATGCACACGTTGCATGGTTAGCCCGGAAGTGGTGGAAAAAATGGGCTTGAAACTGAGAACTTTGAAAGTCCCCATTGCTTTTTGCCAGCTAGATGGGTCTATATCTGGGGAGGGGGCTCCTGCCCATTTTGTGACTGAACCTATAGACAAGTGGATGGGAGATCACCAAGAAACATTAAATTTCATTGTGGCACCGGGGATGGACCGGCCTCTCATACTGGCCTTACCCTGGTTATGTAAATGGAACCCACACATCAACTGGAAGAAAGGGTGGTTGCGCATCCGATCTGATAAACCCCCTGAGGAAGAAGGGAGGGTTTCCAATATTACCAACGCTGAACCTAACCTAGCAGCCATGCTGCAGGAAAAAATTGAGGGGGAGGAGAAAACCCCAAAGGAATATTGGGACCTAAAGGATGTTTACAGTGAAAAATCCTCTGATAAATTATCCCCTCACTGTGCAACAGATTACAGCATTGAGATCCTCCCAGGAGTAAAACTTCCAAAACCCCAGATTTACTCAATGACCCCACACGAAATGAAGGAATTACGGAAGTTTATTGACAAAAATTTGAAAAGGGGGTTTATTGAACTTGCTAGGCCACATGTGGCCGCCCCTGTGTTGTTTAGAGAAAAGAAAGATGGCTCTGTGTTAACTACAAGAATATTAATAGTGTGTGCGTGGAAAATGTATACCCCCTCCCTCTGATGAAGGATATGTTGGCCCAATTGGGTAAAGGGAAGATCTTCACAAAATTGGACCTAAGAGAGGCGTACTACAGAGTCAGAATCAAAGAGGGAGATTAATGGAAAACTGCTTTCAACTGCCCACTCGGGTGTTTTCATTTCAGAGTACTCCCATTTGGCCTATAGGGGGCGCCAGCTGTTTTCATGCAGTTAATAAATGAAGTTTTACATGAACACCTGTACAAGGGTGTAATGACCTTGACGACATTCTTATCTACATGGAAACACGTGATGAACACGTGGCTTTAGTACAATCAGTACTCAAGAAACTCTGGGCCGCAGAACTTTATGCCAAATTGTCTAAATATGAATTTCATCAAGAGAAAATTGATTACTTGGGCTATCGCATCTCCCACAATGGCATCGAGATGGACCCAGCGAAAGTCCAGGCTGTAACTGAATGGTCACCTCCTCGGGCTATATGGAAAAAGGAAGCTTTTGCAGTCAGATGGGCTTTGATGACCTGGCGACATTTCCTAGAAGGGGCAAAACACCCTTTTGAAGTATGTAGTGATCATAAAAATTTGGAGGCATTGAAGACCCCACATAAGCTATCTCCTAAACAGGTGCGTTGGGTGCAACATTTCAACCGTTCCAACTTTACCCTCAAGTACATTCCGGAGGGGAAGAACTTCATGGCTGATGCTTTGTCTAGGCTTCCCCAATACAACAGCTCTAAGCTGAGCGTAGTTCACCCAGTCAGCCCAGCAAAAAGTCTAGCTGCCCCAGTGATTACTAGAAGCCAAGGCATTTCGAATTTAGAGGTCACAACAGACCTCATGTGCAAACTCAAGGAGGGCCTTGAGTCCGATGACTGGTTCAAGGAACATTCAAACGAATGCACTGTGAAGGATGGACTGACTTGGGTAGGGACTAAATTGTATGTTCCTGCTGATCTGAAAACTATTGTTCTTCAACGGGCCCACAATTCGAGAATGGCAGGCCATTTTGGATTTGTAAAGACTTTACATCTGGTTAAGAGACAATTTTGGTGGCCTTTATTGAAAAAAGACATTGAGTCCTACATAGCCAGTTGTCCCGTATGTGCTGCCGCAAAGCTCCCACCGGGAAAACCCCAGGGCCTTCTCCAAAGTGTGGCCCGCCCTGAGGCCCCATGGAAGGAGATATCGATGGACTTCATTGTCGAATTGCCAGAGAGTCTAGGAAATACTGGGGGGGGGGGGGAGGCTGGTATTTGTGAGGGGAAGTTTGAGTACAGGAGAGATTGTAAAAAGGGAGTTTTGGTCTCACCGTCTACTGCGCATGCTGGAGATTAGTGCTTGGTGTCGGTCAAGGCCAACCGTCCTGCATACCAACCTGATGATGCTCCTTGAAGATGGAACTCACATGACACCTAAGGGATTTACAGATTGGGCACTGGGATGAGGGTTACCAGGGGGAATGAGTTTGGTCACATATTGATATGTATGATTTCGCGCACTTTTGCCTCAGGTCTTGCTTTGCTTAGCTGCTATCTTTTCATAACCAGTAAAAGTACTCTTAATTCTGCAAAATGGAGTTAAGTGGTTTCTTTCTTGGTTGCTGAGGGAGGCCGGCTTGACACCCATTGAGCTCAGGGGGAGCTTCTCACAGCTAAGTAGGTACAGGGTTGCTGTCCAAGAATTTTCTGTTCCCGGATGCCTCAAAACATCCCATTAGAAATGTGTCACTGCAAAAAGATTGTTACCTTCTTTTTGCATTATATGCTCCTTAACTAATGCCACTTTCAGGAGATAGTCAAAAATTATTGGAGAAGTGTCCAGTTTTGTTCAACATAAAAGTAACATTATCTTAGGAAATCCTCATGTATGATATTGTGATAAAACTCTAACCCTGAAATGAAAGCTTCAGGTATAATTTCAAGTGAATATTTCAGAAAATAAAATTTATGTTTCACCACAATATTTCTCTAAGGCTAAGCCAAAGAAATCATACTATATTCCCTCTTCAACTGTTGCCATTGTAGTTATCGCAAAGAAACTTTTTATTTTAATGTCGGGCATCCAATCACATTTTATTTCAGTTAAACTATTGTATATGAATGGTTTTGAATCCACATTTTAATCTACTTCATTCTTATGAGTGTTCCTTTTTTCTAGCACATTTTATGTCAACATGGAACATAAATCTCTCTGTTTACAATGATGTTTGAAAACAAATTGTGTTGTTTTCAATTTGGCCATAAGTGAAATTTTTACCTTTTTTAGTGTGATATCTAACCATTTTGTGAATGTTAGAGGATAGAAAAATGTCTTTAATAATGCTGGTGAAATGAAATCAATTTTATTTCAATTTTCAAACTAATCAAGGAGAGATCCGAGTAGAAATAAGGAGAAACGTCCTGGCAATGAGAATCACCAAATCAGTGGAAGAGCTTGCCTTCAGAAGTTGTGGGTGATCCATCACTGGAGAGATTGGGCAGCCATTTCCCCAGAGTGGTATCGGGTCTCCTGCTTGTGCAGGGGGCTGGACTAGAAGACCCCAAGGTCCCTTTATTATTATATTACATTCCTTAGCCAAAGCAGTTGAAAAATAAAAAAAAACATACGAAAATGAGGCCTTGTGTAAATGATACAAACTAAGGGCTGGACAAGGGGATAAGGGGCCTTGTTAATGGACCTTGGACCTTGGCACAGACATGCCTGTAACAGCCACAGTGCTGCCCCTCACTTGTTTTCTGGCCTTCGTGGACCTTCTATCCCAAACATTTTCTTTCCCCGGGTCCCTCCTGTTCAGCCACTTTTTGACAAGGCTCTTTCAAAATCGTATGGGTGTTTATATACTTAGAGCCTTTTAGATGATACGGAGAACAGTTCCTAAAGCCACCTGGGGTGTAGATTGTACAAGAATGGTACTCTCCATGAAACAAAAGACTGCTGGCCTGTTCAGACCAAACAAAATTGGAATTTTCCCTTGAAGAAGAGCACTTTGGAATCATCCATGCAATAACAAAATTTTGCACTCAAAACATAAAGGTTCACTGAGTAACGTGTTACTTAAATAATGAAATTGCATTGCATTTGGAAATTCCATATAGTAGTTTTAAATTTTAGGATCTGAACTGTAATAATAATGTTCTTCATTTGAATAGCATGGAAGTACCAAAAACCAATAATCTTCTGTGTAAGTCAGAAACCTAAACTCTCATCTATCAATAAATTGATGAAGCAAGTTAATCAATGCATACTTTTTCTCCAAAAGAGGCAAACCCCATCCTACCCCAGGGGTCCCCTGGGCTTCTGTCCTCTCTCTCTCAGACTGGTGTCCACATGCCATTGGCACAAGGTATGCCTTGCCCTGGGCATCCCCTTAAGGTGCTTAGCAGAGTCACAGGGACACAATTGGAAAGAGAGCATTCTCAAGGGCTGAGTCGTATCCTGTTGTGTATCAGTAAGTCAGTTTCAGAGACTGAAACTGCAATATGAGCCATGCAGTGTGGAGTGTGTGTGTGTGAGAGAGAGAGGGAGTGAGAGCGAGAGAGGGGAGACACACATAGAGAGAGACAGAGACAGAGTCAGGGAGACAGGAGGGAAGGAGGGAGGGAGGAGACACACACACAAAGACAGAGGGGAGAGGGAGGGAGGGAGAGAGAGAGGAGAGAGAACGGGGAAATTCTTTATGCCTAACAGATGCTGAAAAAACAAGGCAGCAGCCCTGTGAATGCAAAGGGGCTGTTTCCTTGAACTTCTTGACTTGGTTTAATTACTGGTGGAGTCTTTATATAGTACACCAAAGAGCAGAACTACCTGGGCTTTTCTCGTGATAAATATACGGCTTCTTTTCCCCAATAGTAGGCTCAAAAGAAGCAGTTTCTTCCCTAGTAAGAGCTGATATAATCTCTTTCCCCCTCCCCGCCCATGAAAGAAAGAGAACATCTCTGGCTTATCCCATTAGTTCTTTAAGAGAAGAGATCCCGTCATGCAGAAAACAACCATCACACATTTATCCATTTTGCACCCCGGGGCAAATGATGGGCTCCTCTCTATTTTGTGTACAAAACCCAAGTAGATTAGATTCCGATTTCCACCTGGGAAAGATGATGGAAGAGTATGGATGGCGGAAGGGGTGTGTGTGGCAGTGCAGCCTGGCTGCTTTTAAAGAGAGCAGATGCTCTCATAGGTGGAAAAAGACTCTGGAGAGAATGGAGGACATCTTAATTCCCCAACAGAAGGATCTTCTGCAAGCAAATACCAAACTCAGAGAGCACCAAGGACTCCCCAGGATCTTTCCATCAAGGTTAAAGATTCCTAGTGCTCCTCAGCAGTCACACAAGGACTGGTTCCATCATGCCTTTTTCTCCAACCTTTCACATGCAGGAAGCATAGTGGATGAAGCTCTTTCTAACCAAATGCATTTTTAAAAATGCAACTGAAATCCTCTGCATTTTTGTTGCTGCTCCCTTCATGCTCTGCTGGAAAAAAACACTCTTGGATTTGAAGATTCCCTCCCTCTCTGGGCAGTGCAAATTGACAGTCTCTAGCAGGGAAGAATGGAGCTGGTGGAAGCCCCCTTTCTTAGGCGGATTGCTTAATCTCTCCTTCCTCCAACCTCATGCATTGGCTTTCTTCCTTCTGGAGCCAGAAGGACGGGTGTCTCCTGAGAGCTTGGCTGGCCCTTCTGTGCTGTCTATTGGCCACTAATGGTCTAAAAAAGACCCTGGTAGCTTTGACGGGGGATCCCCAAGGTCTGGATGAAGAAGGAAAGCAGCACCAAGAACACTGCCTTGAAATTGTGCCACTTATGCACAGAACAGGTTGTGATCTAAAAAGCAAAAAAAACTTGCTCTAAAAGTGGACTTTTGCCAGGCAAAAGGCAGCGGCAGGAAACTGTTGACTCCAATGTCTGCATGACAACCACGACAATGATGGAAGAGGGTGAAGTTCATCTAAGACACTCACCATATTTCCAAAGGATGCTCCTTCCTCCCCATCTCACAGATGCTTCGAAAGGCTGCTTAGCTTGCAGTGGAGTGTGGTCAGTCTGGCCGGACTCCCTTTCCACTTTTTCTCTTCAAGAAGTCAAAGAAATAAACGAGAAAGCATCTCAGGCACCCAGCAGTGTTTAAACCAACAAAGTGCCATAAAGGTTTGGAAGCATTTTTGGTCTTCCTCTTGTAATAAAAGTTGATTTCAAGCACTTAAGTGGATTAAATAAATAAAGAACGAAAGCACAGAGTAAAACTGAGATGGCCATAATTCGAAAATCGATTACTTCGATATCATTCGCTGTTCTTTTGAAAGAATAAGAAGACAAAGCTCTCGGCGCCCTAAACCCTTTTCATCGTGGCCTAACCTGAACGCTCTCCTTGAAAGAGCTTCAGGTGGAAGCGGGGCTCCCCTATCAGAAAAAGGCTAACGTTTTCCCGATTACTTTCACGTCTCAGACTATTCCTCGGAGGCTTTCCACCGAAAACGGCCTCCTCTCCTAAGGCGGCCAGCGAAAGCCGATCTCAGAAGCAGAGCCCTGGACGGGGACGGATGGACGGCGGCTGTCCAGCAGGATATCCCTGTGCCAACTTGCCATTACCCGCACCTCCCTTTCCTGGCCAGCGCCGGCCTCATTTGAACGGCAGGGGAAGAAAGGACTCGCCTGAGTGGGGAGCTTCGAGCGCAAGCTGAAAAAGAGCGACTCTCCCGGCTGAGCGGCTGGGAGTTCGGGGCCCAATTGAGAGCACGGCCCTAAGGGCGGGCTTTACACGGCCGCCCGGGGACCGCAGGATTTTGCACGGGTTCGCTGCGGCCCAGTGGCGGGAACAAAAGTAGGGCTCCGCCGCGCCCCTTCCCAGGCCCCATGGTGAACCTGCCCTGCGCCCTCCCCGTCTTTCTCGTTCGGTGTTTAACAACAAAGACAAGGCGGGTTCCGGATAAATGTTTTATGCGAGTAATAAAATAATTGATTGTAACATAAATAAGGGAGAAGACAACGGCTTCAATCGCTTGCTGGGCGCGGAGCCGCTTCGAGGGTGCTGGCCACGAGCCCCCTTCGGAAAGACTCCGGGGACCCGCTCGGCTGAGAGAGGACGTCTGGACCGTCCGGCCTTGAAGCGCCGCCTCGAGTCCTCCGGCCCGGAGACGTCCTCAAGGAAGCAGAGCCCCTCCGCGCTTGTTTCGGCCGGGGCTTTTCCGAGGGGATCAATAAATATCGAGTTTAAATTAGAGCCGAGTCGCGGCGGGAAGGCCACGGGTTGCCCTGGCCGGGGAGGCGGCCGAAGGATGCTCTCCTAGGTTGAGGCTGCCCGTGTCCCCGATGCCCAAGCCGTCGCCCGCGCAAGAGTCCTGCCGCCAGTCCCAGCCAGACCAGCCGGCTGCACAGCCGCCGGCGCCGCTCTTCAGTCACTGCACGGGGCTCCGGAGCGAATGGTGCAGCGGCGGAGAAGCCTCGCCCTGCGAGTAAGCGTCCTCCATAGCGGGCGGGTGCGGGCCCCCGGCCGGCGTCATGCGCTTCTCCTTCTGCCGCCGGTTGCAGAACCACACGCGCACCACCTCCTTCTCCAGCTGCAGCGAGTCCGCCAGCGACGTGATCTCGTGGGCCGACGGCTTGGGGCAGCGGAGGAAGTGGCTCTCCAGCGCGCCTTTCACGCCAACCTCGATGGAGGTGCGCTTCTTGCGCTTGCGGCCCTGCGCCGCGATCTTGTCCAGGCTAGCTGGGCTGCCGCTGCCCGAGTCGGTTTCCTCCAGCCACTTGTTGAGCAGCGGCTTCAGTTTGCACATGTTCTTGAAGCTCAGCTGAAGCGCCTCGAAGCGGCAGATGGTGGTCTGCGAGAAGACGTTGCCGTATAGGGTGCCCAGCGCCAGCCCCACGTCCGCCTGCGTGAAGCCCAGCTTGATCCGGCGCTGCTTGAACTGCTTAGCGAACTGCTCCAGGTCGTCGGAGCTAGGCGCATCCTCGTCGGAGGGCGGCTCGGGCCCCGCGTGGCCCAGCGGTGTCGGGGAGCCCTCCAGATGGGCCTCGGCCACCTCGTCGTGGCCGTGCGGCAGGTGGAGAGCGGGCGCCTGCGGGCCCAGCATTCCGTTGAGCCCCGGGTACGCCGCCTGCGAGTAGAGCAGAGGCTGCGGACCGCCAGCCGTCGGGGACATGGCGGCGGGGCAGCCGCCCAGGTGATGCGTCGGGCCGCCCTGGCCCCAGTGGCCCCCGCCGCCTCCCGTCGCCTGCTGGTGCACCAGGTGGGACCGTGAGTGGAAGCCGCCTCCGCTGCCGTCCAAGTCTCCGCGCGGCCCGCTGCTGGCCTTGGCGTGGTCCAGATGGACTCCGCCGCCGCCCCAGTCCCCAGTGGCGCCCGGCAGCCACTGGTGGTGCGGGAGGGTCCCCATGGGGTGGCCCGGGGTAGCCGCCAGCCCCTGCAGGTATTCGTGGTGCATCATCTTCTGGACCTCGCGATAGGTGGGACCCTGGTGCAGCCGCTCGGCCTCTGGCGCGGACATGGGCAGGAGCGAGGCGCCGCGCGGCAAATACTGCGCCGTGGTGGCCATTGCCGCTCGGATCGCGCACGGGAGGTGGCTGGGCCGCGCTGCGCTGTGCGGCTCTCACTGGGACACCCTCGGCGGCGGGGCGCGCTTTAGAGCCCCGTTCGGCCCAGCGCACAGCCACTCCCCCCCGCGCGCCCTATTGGTTCCGTCGCCCGCGAGTGGCAGGCAGTCCCGCACCTTCATAGGGCGCCCCATCGAGGGACCCGCCCCCGCCCCGTCTAGAGACGGCGGCCCGGGATTTGCGCAGGGAGGGCGATCCTGATTGGGGCGGGAGGTGCTTCTTTCGTGGAGCTCCGGCACTCAGCGCGTGGGCGGAAGGGAAGAAGCGCGCCCGCTGTTGCTGGAGGAGACGGGAGGGCGCAAGTGGACTTTTGCCGGCGCAGGGCCCTACGTGGCTCCCTTCTGCGGGCCCCTTGTCGCCTTCGCTACTCCAATTCGGAGAACCGGGAGCGTGAGCCCCCCGGCGTCAACCCAGGTAAGTCCATAGGCGGCAAAACGAGGAATGACCCCGGCTCGTTTCTCCGGGCCACAGGAGGAGCTGCGCCCCTAACTGTTTGTGCGCAGCCGTTGAAGTTGCGCGCCCCGCAAGGTTCTCCTTTTTCCGAAGGGGGCGTTGCGCGCTCGGCCCACTCCCGAGCCAAATCGCGGGCGCTGGAAGTCGCTTTGGCGGCTGATCTCGCAGCTTGAGCAGCACCGCGGGGTGCCTCCGCCGGCGGCTCCACTTCCCCGCATACACATTTCCCTGACTCCCCCTTGACGCCTTCCCGGCCGCTGCAGCTTCGTCGCTAAGGCCAAGGGAGCCCGAGCATCGCGGGACCAAGGGCTTCCTTCTGGTCACCGGCTTCGTCCCTGGCCCGGACTCCTCTTCCGCTTCTGGCCGGCGGTTAGCGGTTGCCTCTATTCAGATGACCGCGGTCCCTTCTCGGGTTTTCCGATTCCGCCGAATCGGTGAGCGCGGGACTTCCGAATGGGTTGCTGAAGCTATTCGGGTTCTCCCTCTGGAAGTCTCCCCCGGCAGCGCTGGAGGGCGGGAGATCCAAACGCCCCGCCGAATTTCAGGACAATGACAACAATCGCTGGAACGGAAATTGCCCCCAGAAGTTGTGGGGGCTCCATTACTGGAGGGTTTCAAGAAGAGACCGGACAGCCGTTTGTCCGGAACAACTCTCAGCGCCATTCGGGGACAGTCCGAACTGCCTCTCGGAGCAGCTGCCGTTGCTCGACGCCGCCGCCGCCGCCGCCGCCACCGCAGGCGTTGTTGGCGCGCAAAGGGCTCCTCGGGCAGCGAGGAACCCCCCCCCATATTTTTCTGGCCTTAAGCCACTGGATGGCAACCCCACCCGCCGCGAGTGGCGAGGAGTGTGCCGATTCCCCCGTTCCCGCCCTCCTCGGGCTCGGCGGCGCTTGCTGCTGCCGGCCGGCGTTTCTGGACCGCTGACGAGCACTAATTCCGCTGGGCGCTCCAAGGCCTGGCCAACGGGAAAAACTTTCCGCGGTCGACGTGAAAGGGGCTGTTGCAGCCCCCGGCCTCGGCAGAAGCGCAGCCGAAACCGGCCGAACCAGCCGGCTTTGGCCTCACTGCCCGGCGAGGAAAGCTCCGCTCCGCTTGTTCCGGGGATGCTGCAGCCAAGGGAGTTGCTGCCCATCCGCCCTCCTGCCCGTCTGGCGCCAACTCCGCGCAGAGGCTCCCAGCAGCGCTCGCTGAGGCGCCCCCGAACAGCTCCAGTCCCCGAAGCCTGGGCTACCCGCGGGTGCGGGGCGAAGGCTTTGCCCTTGTTCCAGAACAGCTACGGGCTACTCCGTCACCGCTCCGGTCCTTCAGAAGGGCTAACGGTTGTTCATTCTCCGGAAAAAGCGATAGAAGTGTCCGGTTTGGACTGCAAGATGACGAACTCCGATTGGAGGGATGGGGTTTTCAGCGTCAGCCCCCCCCCCCCCAAAAAAAAACTTATGGTTGATCCAGCGTGCTGCTTGGTCGGTAGGTTTGAGACTTTCCTCGTGTCAAAGCTAAGATTTAAGGATTATATTTTATCCCTTTATCTATTTGTTGTGATTCTTTATAATCTTTCCTTACAATCATTGGTACACAAAAAGCAAGTTATGGTGTTGGTAGACAGCGCTGGGCACTTGAAACGTGTGTGTGTGTGTGTGTGTGTGTGTGTGTGTGTGAGGCAACATTAGGGATGAAGGGCACAGATAGCAAGGAAGGGAGTCCCCCCTGACCCCCTTCTCCCTCCCTTGCAGTCTTCTTTAGCATCCCCATGCTCACATTTCATCCTCCTGCTTCAGCTTATCTCCAGGGCATGAATGTAACATCCCTATAAGGTCACTTCTTGGTTGGATTTTAAGCTTAGTTCTCTGGGAGTCCATGAAACCTTCCCTGCTGGGGCCCCATTGGTGGATGCCATGCCTGCTTCCCAGTGACAGAGGAAGGGAGGGGCAACTCAGCCACAATGGAGCCTTTCCCACCACTGGCCTGTCAGCCCCACCCCCCACAGTTCCTAGGAAGAGGTGCAATTCCACCCCCAGAGGGGTTGGCATTGGGGGCAGCTCATTTCATGCCACTGTTTTGTGCTGACTCACAGAGACCCACTCCAAGGATTGTCCCAGCAAGTCAGCCTTTGCATGCAGAACACCTAAATTTGTCAATGAATGAATTCTCTCTCTCTCTCCCTCCCTCTCTGTGTGTGTATGTGCTGTGTATGTGTTGGGGTGAACCCTACCAAGCTGCACAACACAGTCCTGGATGGGATTCCATGTTCCCTAGCACAGCTCGGCAGTCCTGGACCTGCAGCTTGATGAGCATGTGGTAGATGTGGACTTTGTGCAGGTCCCTTTTGTGTACCATTTCACCCGTTCCTTGACCTTGAGGCAACTGCATCCTTGTTATTTCCTGGGTGGACTCCTGCAATATGCTCTATATGGGGCTGTCCTTGAAGATCAACCAGAAATGACAGTTGATGCAGAATACAGCGTCCCAAGCAGTAATGGGTACTACTCAGTGTGCCCATGTCATCACTGGAATATAAGCTGCATTGGCTGTCAGTTGGCTACAGTTCTGTACAACTGTACAATTGGGTACCGTTCAAAGTGCTGCTTGTCACCTATAAAGTCTTCGCATAGGGCTTGATTATCTGTTTGGCAACCTGTATCCAGTTATTTTGGCTCGCCTGGAAAACTCGGACAGAGGGGCTGTGCCCTTGGTGCCATCAGTTAAATTGTCATCTTGTGCTTTCTCTGTTGCAAATGCTGTGTACCTGTTCTCTTGGGCCCTGGAAGAGGGAGCTCTGTTCCCTGTTGTGGAGCCCCTGTTTTCACTGTTAGGTCTGTTTTTTGTCTTGGCTTTTATGTTTTAAATAGTTTTAATTCTATATTTGATATGTGGCAAGTCATCTACAATCATTGGGAATAGGTGACTGTAATAAAGCTAAATCGGAAGGAATTTATAGGTGCCATTCAGTCTAAACATCTGTCTGATAACTATAACACCCGATAAACAGATGAATAAACTGATAAAGACTTGGTACATACACATCAGATTTAACTGTGGTTGAAAAAAAAGAAATTGTGGATAATGAATGTGGCAATGCCAGGAGATGGTAGGATAGAAGAGAAAAGAATTGGAGAAAGCCATAAAGTATTGAGATTGAAATTGAAGTTGTAAGTTTGTGGCGTAAATTGACTGTGGCGGTCCCAGTGGTTATCACCATTCTGGGTGCCACACTGAAAAGGTCTTGGATGGTGCTTTAAAAATCTGTACCCTGACAACATTTCCATTTGTCAATTGCAAAAGACCACATTGTTTGACTGTGCTGATACATCAGGACATCTAGATTCTTGGAAAGAACTATTAGATATGTATAAAGGCCAACAGCAGCTAAGAAATACACACCTCTGAGTTCACATTGCTGTGAACAACCACTGGAACCCCATTGGCATTGATAAATTCCCATCCATCAATTGCAAAAGGCAAGTTTATTCAGAACAGCTTATATTTTGTGATGGTACCTTTCATGGAACAACTGTCTATATCAGGTTCTTGGGAAGGATGCGATCAGTGGATAAAAATGCCAAATCCAGCCTAAATTTCTGGGTGATTGTATAACAAACTCTAATAATAATTCTCCTTGTGTTTTTTTTTTTTTTTGCTTTTTAACTGCCTTGTGCCTACTTGTAGAGACTGATGGTGGTGGTGAAACACAACCAGCTTGATTCTTATGCCTTATCCTGGCTTTTGCTCTCCTCTGTGTTTTGCAGATAGTCTGCAGAAGAGAAGAGACACAGCCAACCTCCTTCTGGCAGGGCTAAAACGGGGGATCACACCATCCTGGTGATGTTGTAAGTACTTGGTGAGATCTTTGAAAGGGAGGGACTATTTAACCATGTTGTGGTTGGTCTACCAAAAACAACCCTACTGAAGAAAAAAAGTCTGCACAAAGTGGAACATTTCAAAATGCTTCTTTGTAGCGTTGTGAGTTTGTTTTCAGGGTAAAGAAGCAAGTTTTAAGCCCTTCCATCAACATCAGTCTGGGCATAGGAAAAGCAGAATTTATTTTGACATTTGGAATTTACATTTAAACTCTGGAAGATAGATTCAGAAGGATCTTGACAGACTTGAGCATTGGACCCTACCCAACAAAAAGCAATTGATTGGTGAGAAAAGTAAGGTTTTACACTTAGGCAAGCAAAATCAAACCCACAGGTATAGAATATGTACCACCCTGGCTCAACAGTAGTAACCATGAGAGGGATCTAGGTGTCCCATCTAGAAGACCATCATCTACATATGAGCCAGCAATGTGCTGCAACTGCCAAAAAAAGCCCATGGAGTCCTTGGCTGCATTAACAGAGGGAAAGCATCAAAATCATGGGAAGTGATAGTGCCACTTTATACTGCACTAACGGGGCTATACTTGGAATGCTGCATCCAGTTCTGGTTGCCAAGATATAAAAAAATGCTGTGACCCTAAGAAAAGTGCAGAGAAGAACAACAAAGGTGAAGAGGGTCTAGAGGCTAAACCAAATGATTAGTGGCTAAGGGAACTAGGTATGTCTATCCTATCCTAGAGAAAGGTTGGGGGGGTGATAACTGTCCTCCAGTACGTGAGGAGCTGTCACAGAGAAGAGGGGGCTCTCTAAACCACCTGAAGAAGCAATGAATGGAAGCTTGTTAAAAAGAGAACCAACCTAAAACTAAGGAGAAATTTCCTGACAGGGAGAATGATTTATCAGTGGAGCATTGTCTTCTGGATTAGTGGCTGCTCCATTGTGGCAGGTATTCAAAAAAAGATTAGAACATTCATTTGTGTGGGATAGTATAAGGACTCCTGCTTGGGCAGGGGGGGTTGACTAGAAGCCCTAGATTTTTTTGATTCTATGTTGAAAAGTGTTCAGAGCAGGACCTGCAAAAGATGCCCTGCTTGAGGCCTATAAAGGAAAGGGGTAGATTATCCGAGAGCCAAACTGCCTTTCTTGCTGTTTCTCAAATGTTTTTTGTTTTATTTTATGCTCTTTTAACTGGAAGATGCTCAGATAGGGAGGGGAAAGTGGGGCAGAAATAGCAGCCAGAAAAAGCTGCAGCAGGAACCTCATTTCCCACTGCAGTTCCCTCCTATAGGCTGGTGATGTGCTGAATGAAACCCCCCTCCCACTGGTGAGGAGTACCCGTACAGCCCAAGGGGAGCTCTTCTGCAGAGACTCCAAAGCAATTCAGCAGAGGCTGAAGCACCTGGGTAGGCGATGCTTTCACCCCCTCCTGAAGCTGAGGCTGAAGTTGCCTAATGAGGGCTTCATTGGGCTTCTTTGTGGACAAGGGATCCTGGCAGGCCTTTGCACTGCCTTCTCACAGAGATCCTAGGGCAGCAGCTGCAAACTCTGTCTAACTCTAACCTATGTCTTCATATGTGGGATCTGTTAATACTATGGCCTGGTTCACTGAATGTGCTACAGCCATTGCCGAGTTCCCAGAAGATACTGAACCTGAAACTAATCATCCTAATTTGGCCTACATACCATTTCAGACAAGTAACTGTCCAGTCTCTTCTTAAAAACCTCCAGTGGTGAAGCACCCACAACCTCTGAAGGCAATTTCTGTTCCCCTGGTTAACTGTCTTCACTGCAGGAAATTCCTCCTTAATTCCAGGTTGCTTCTCTCCTTGATTAGTTTCCATCTTGCCTTCTGGTGCTTTGGAAAATAAGTTAACCCCCTCCTCTTGGTGGCAGCCCCTCAAACACTGGAATATTGCTATCATGTCACCAGCTGTGGCCTTACTAAAGCTTTATAAAGTGGTACTAATACTTCCAGTGATTTTGATTCTATGCCTCTGTTTATACACCTGTTTAAGTGATCGTTCACTAGGACTCCAAGGCCCCTCTCCCAGTGACTGTTTTTGAGTTGCACTTCCTTTCCCTGTGGCAACTTATTAAGGATTTGAAGAAGGCAATTAAAGCTGAACACAGTTTTTTTTAACCCTAACCCTAACTCATTGGGAGACTATTTCTGCTCACCTGATCTTTTTTGCTGCTCTTTTCAAACATTCTTGAAACATTGTGATTGGAACTATGCAGCTCATTCACGGTGGGATCTGAGCATGAAAAAGTATCTCTTCCTGGTAGATTGAATCTAAAATTATGCACATGTGCATGTATGTACACACCCACACATGCACACTAACTCACACTACTATGATGGCAATCACCTACTCCCCTAAGATCTTTTTTTCCTTAAGCCAATGATTTATGTTTCCTAATTAAAGAATTTTGCATTTCTCTCTTTTAAATTTTCTTAATTAATTAAGTTCATTCTGATTTTGTTGTTGTTGTTAGTTGGCTTAATGTAGCAGAAGGCAGATTCCAATTGGATGTTTCAAAATATTCATGACAGTAAGGAGCAGTAAGGAGAGGGGGAATGCTTTTCAGAGAAGGGCTGGTCCCCTTCATCAGATGCCCGACTTTTGCTTGGGTTCCTGCCTGGTACAGAGGGCAGGACTTGGGACACCAAGCATTTCACCAAGACTGGTAGCACCACCCCAGCCATATGAGTTATGCCATTTAGAGGAAGACCCTAATCCATTTAGGTCCTAATTTCAGTTGCTAGAGTTTAGCCTGCACCTCATTTTACCATAAAATTGTAGCATAATTAAATTGTCAAAACTTCTTTGGTTTGTAGCTTGATTTGAAATTCCAGAGTTATTCCTTCATAAATTAATGATTTTCTATTGTATATTCTACTTTGAACTCTGAAATAAATGGACTTTGGCTGTTTATTTTGGAGTTCATCAGAGTCCCAGGGTTGTAGATTAGCTGGCAAATCTGAACAAAGAATCCTGGAAGTAAGTGGGAAGTCTTTCCATACTATAGCCTTGAATGTGTCCATGAAGCCTCCAAAGCTTCAACTTAACTTGAAGAAAACCTTCTTCTGTAAGTGGGGCAGCTATCGCTGTTTGGTTGCGTTATTTCTCCCCGTCACATCATTACTGTGCTTTGGGCACTGTGTGGGATCTAGACTAGCCTGTTCTTTTATCTTGGTTCTGTGTTAAAAAACATTCATGGAGAAGTTAGGGAAGCTGAAGATAAGAACAGGTTTGCCTGTAGATAGATCAGTAGTAGGAGTTCCATTGGCTCCCACTTCTGCTCTGCCGGTACTTGTTTAATTGACTAGTAAGAGACGCTTCTCATTTGCTCGGCTTTTGGTCCTCCAAAGAAGAATGAACGTGACAAGGGTGCTTCTGAATGTCTCACCATTTGGTGTGTTGCTCTGCTATTGATGGACTGATCATTCACCGCAAACTACATTTAAAAAGACATCAATGAATGTGTGTTTTGCAATCTGTGACACTTTCCATCAGAGACCAGGGATCTTTCATGATGGGGCTGCAGAAGCAGGGCAGGAGCCTTTGACAGTGACCAAGTCCTTATCCAGCAAGTCCACTTTGCTTTGTCTCCCAAAGTTGTGTGTTGCAAGCGCCTCCTTGGCCAAGGTCCAGCACTCCCTAAACCCGTCTTGCTGGAGCCACAATCTCCTCCACAACTTGTCTTGTTCCAATTGCATTTCACTACCTCCCACTTTTGTCAACGAGGCCCTGAGGATGATTTCTTCCAGCCTGGACTCGCCCACAATGAGTTGCTTGGCTGCTCTTGCTGCAATTTTGTGAGAAGCAGCTTTCCTTGGTGGCGGCGGCGGCGGTGGCTGGCTGAGAGCCAGTTCCAATCTGCTGGGCAAAGAACGAGATTTGCATCATTTTCATCTGGGAAAGTGAGAGGCCTGCCACCCTGCCCCACGCAGTCCTGTGCCTCTGGGGATCAAGAGGAAGCCACATCTCTGGACGAGGCCAGAACAGGCAGCTGCCTCCTTCCTTGCCTCCAGCCAGTCTTCCTTTGCATTCTGAAGGTAGAGC
This sequence comes from Natrix helvetica, assembly GCF_964273705.1. Taxonomy (NCBI): domain Eukaryota; kingdom Metazoa; phylum Chordata; class Lepidosauria; order Squamata; family Natricidae; genus Natrix; species Natrix helvetica. The sequence continues at coordinate 27,372,813 of NC_138560.1, forward strand.
ATTGCGGGGGTTTAGGGTTGAGAGAACACACACTTCCGATGGAAATAACAGGAAATTAAAACAAAAACAAATGGCTGCAGAGTGCAAGATTGAACATATGAAAAGTGAAATAATTTCTGTCCTATAGAAATGGAGCCTTTGTTACTTTTATGTCTGTCTTTGAGGTCCTCATGAGATGGACTTGAGAAATCCATCTAGCATCATGAATCTAAAACAGCCTATTTGGGGGGCTGAAGGCTGTAGTTGGTCATCGAGCAGAATGACAGACCATATGCCAGAAAATGGGGCAAGTTCAGGACAGAGAGATGCTGTGTGTGTGTGTGTGTGAGGGGCAGGCAAAAAGCACAATCACAGTCGTATCCAGCCAATCAATCAATTAGACATGGATCATGGCCTTTTTGGGGGGACTTGAGGTCTATATCTAATATTCCAGGAATGTAAGCAGATAGTTCAGCTCAAAAACTATTTAGAGTCAGCCACATCAAATGTGATCTGGCAAAGACAGTTTAGAATACAGACCTTTCTAAGTCTATTTGGAAGTCTACTCCCTGCAGTTCACCTGGCAAGTCTTGGCAAGTCCCTCTCGAATTACCATCTTAGATGGGCCAGGAACATCCATTTTCTTTCATTTCATATCAGAATGGTAAGCTAGAATACCTGTGTTTTCTTCTCAGAGGATAGAAGATACCATCCACACTCAACTCTTGCTGTATGTCTTGCTTACAGTCAGAAAATTTCTCCTTACATGCTCAAAATTGAGTCTTGTTTGTGATCAGCAACTAAGCCCATTGGTTTAAAGCTGGTTCTTAAGAGAAGTTGAGAGAGTGCCATCCAGAGTGAAATAGGAGAACAAAAAAACATAAGAGTTATAAGAGAAATTTCCTGACAGCAAGAACAATAAATCAGTGGAACATCTTGTCTCAAGAAGTTGTGGGTTCTCCATCACTGGAGGTTTTTAAGAAGAGATTGGACAGTCATTTTTCTGGAATGGTACAGAGCACGAGTGTCAAACTCGCCACATCAGATTGCTCTCATGTGATGTTTTCTGATGTTTTTCCCCTTCCCAGAGCTAAGGTGGGTGTGGCCTGCTTGTGATGCATCCAGCCCACGGGCCGCCAATTTGACACCCCTGGGATGGAGTCTCCTGCTTGAGCAAGGGGCTAGACTACAAGACCTCCAACCTTGTATATTCTAAGATAAGTGGTGAGAAGGGAAGAGTTAAACAGTATAAAAGCTTTCATGTTTCAGATTTCTGAAATGGTGTCGGGAATCACCTGAAGGGAAAAGGCTCCTGAAGGGCAGAGTTTGGAGCACAAAGCAGATGGCCTTTTCCCAGCATCCCCTTCTCCAGATATGCACTTTAAATGATGCCATTGCCCAGACTCCTGCACAAGGGTGAAGCCAACTCCTCATAAGCAGAGGTGTGGATGATTTCCTCTTCCTTGGCAGCCCACTTAAAAGGCATACAGGGTGTAAAGGAGGTGGCAGCTTCCAGCTGATCTCTGCGACCAGCACCCGGAGTCCCAGGGCTATAGCCAGCGTGAGAAAGTGAAAAATCTTTCAAAAGAAGACTATGGTTCAGTCCACGGCTAAAAGAACAGCCAGGCCTGCTGTGGCTTCCTTTGAAGCCATGAAATCTTGTGGAAAAGGGAAACTAGAAAATCTCTCGTTCCATGGGTTATAAAATACAGGCAAGGAATTGTGGGTTTCAGTAATGTTTCAGGACTGGGAATGCCCTTATTAATTATGTTTGCTTCTCATGAAGAAAGAAAACTTTAAATCATCAACTCCTAAACAGGAGCATAAAAATATGCATTTATAAGGGTTTCAAAGAAAAGGACACATTTATATTAGTAAGTTTCATTGACCATATATCTTATAAACATATTTTATAAATCACAGAAACAAATGAATATCAAAATTCAAGTTTATCTCTGTTTACAAGGCCATGAAAACAATGCTGGGTAAATGAAAGAGTTACCTTTGGTAAGATGAGTGGCATACAAGTTTAATAAATAAATAAATGCATTAAATTATCTCGACAAAAATCAAGAAATCATATTGTTTTCTGTAACTTATTCTTCTGTCTTTTTTATTTCTGTCTCACTTAACATATTAATGCAGTCAATGTAGCAAATCTACATCTTATGTAATTATTATTTTCTCTGCAATTTTTATTTTTTGTTTTTCCAGCTGTGGTTATCATATAAAAAGCCAACTCTTTCCATTACCTCAGTGTTGCGATTAAGGATGAAAACCAGAAGGTCATGTAAAATTTCATAACCCATTTTTTTTCATTCGTACTGCCCATTAATTCCCACAAAATTATTTCTGACAGTTCCAATAGCTCCTAAAATAAACTTTCTTCATTTTACTTATAACTTTGTTTAAATATCACCTAGTCAGATTTTGTAAAATGTCTCCTTTAATGTATTCTCTTGCTTTTCAAGATAATTGATGTCCCAGCAAGACCCTTTGGTGTGATTTTGATGCGGGTGGGTTAGCCAGGGAGACAGCACCCAGGGAGGGAGGCTGGGAGGGGAGAGGCACCAGTACCTTTGCCTTCTCCCCAAAGCTAAGGCCTGTTGTCTGCTCTTCAGCTTCCTCTCCCCCTGCCGCAGAAAGGAACTATAGCGAGTTGGACTGTGAAGCCTTGGCTGCTGTGGTTGGGGTAAAAAGATTTCACGAATACCTCTATAGGTGGGATTTTGAACTCATTACCAGTCACAAGCCACTTTTGGGCTTGCTGGTTGGGGACAGGCCAACTCCGGTGTCACTTTCACCACGTATGACAAGGTGGACTATTTTCTTGGCTGCTTATTCCTACTGGCTGGTGCACCGACCTGGCGTGACCTTGGGACATGCAGACGCATTGAGTCACTGCCCATTGCCTGAAATCCTCACTGACCCTACACCTGAGACAACAGTCTTACTGATTGACTGTTTGGAGACTGGTCCTATCTCGTCTAGCGATGTGGCCCACTACTCCACCAAAGACTCCACTGTTAAACAAATTATGAACTAGGGGCAGGGGGTGGCCCAAGGGGCCTGTGGGGTCTGAGTTCAAAATGTATTTTTGTAAACATGACGAAGTGTCTGTTGTGAATGGTTGCCTACTGTGGGAGGACTGGGTCGTTGTTCCACCCAAACTGTGCATTGCAGTATTTGAAGCTTTATATGTAGGGCACCCAGGGATTGTCAGGATGAAGTCCCTGGCAAGGAGTTACGTATGGTGGCCTAACATGGACAGGGAGATAGAAGAATGGGTGGCTACCTGCACACCATGCAGGAGTCCAGACCTGCTCCCCCAGAGGTGCCCGCTAAGGAGTGGGAGCGTCCTCAAGCACCGTGGTCTAGGGTGCATATAGACTTCGCTGGCCCAGTTCACGGACAAACGTTCTTAGTAGTTGTGGACGCCTACTCGAAGTGGTTAGGGGTAGTCTTGATGACATCCACAATGGCAGAGGCAGTCATAAAGGTACTACGGAGACGTTTCTCCACGCACGGCCTGCCCGATGTCTTGGTCTCAGACAACACCCCCCAATTCCTGGCCATGCCCTTCGAGACCTTCCTAGCAGCCCAGGGAATTCAGCATGCCCTGGTCGCACCATTCCATCCGGCTTCCAATGGCCAGGTGGCACGTATGGTGCGATCTGCAAAAGAGGCCCTCTCTAGGATGGGCCCGGGAGATTGGCAACACGGGTTGACTATTACCTCTTAATTCAACATATCACACCCAGTGCCACCACTGGGAGAAGCCCTTCTGAGCTTCTAATGGGTCGCCCGCTAAGATCCCACTTAGACTGGCTACACCCAAACTATTCTGCCATTTCGCCCCCAGACTCCACAAGCAAAATCTGGAATTCTGCCTCTCGCTCTTCATCTTGATGATGTGCAGATGGGCGGCGAGAGACGGAGGCCCTTGTCTCTGATTCTGCTTAGGATGGCGCATACTCATTTTAAAAGTTGCGCTTCGTTTGCGGCTGATGCCAGTATGTCGTTGAAATAGGAGACAACTCAGGGTATCCCCTGCAAAAGGCGTTCCATGATACTTTGGAACAGTCCAGGGGTGATGCTAACTCCGAATTGCAGGCGGTTACATTTGAATAGCCCCCTATGCGTCACAATGGTTTGGGCCTCTGCAGTAGCGCCATCTACTGGCAGCTGCTGGTACGCCTGCCTCAAATCTAGTTTTGCAAAAATATTTCCCGGACCGAGGGAGTGTAACAGATGTGGTACTACCGGTACCAGGTATGCATTTTGTTGCAATCCTTTGTTGATTGTGCATTTATAGTCAGCGCATATTCTGATAGACCCGTCGGGCTTAATGGGGGTCACGATTGGCATTTCCCAGCGGGCGTGATCGATTGGTTTGAGGATGCCCTGGCTTACCAGTTTATCGATTTCTCTGTCAATTTTTGGTCGGAGAGCGAAAGGTACTCTCCTGGGCGTAAGTCGAATTGGAGCTATGCTAGGGTCTAAGCTAAAGGAAATTGGGTCCCCCTAGTACTCACCCTGACCGGAGGTGAAAACGTCCTCAAAGTCCTTAAATATGGTTTTGGCAGCGCTCCCGGTGGCAGCAACGGCTGGTCCTTCTCCGGTCTGCTGCTTGACCACGGCGTTGACTTTGGCCATGACCATCCCCAAAGACTGAAACCAGTCCAGTCCAAAAAGGCTTTGCAAGTTGTCCCTGACTACGATCGCGTGTAGGTTATTGCTGATCATCTTGTAGCGCACCCTGAATGTGCCTTGGCCAATGAGGGGAACCAGGTTGCCTTGATAGTCGTGAAGGTGGACATCTGGGCTTCGGAGGTCCTTCTTTTGGATAGACGGCACCGTTTGCTTTAGTACTGCCCATGAGATTATCGTTAAGGACGACCCAGTGTCGATCTCCATCTTGCAGGGGGCGTCCTCAATGAATACGGTGATCTTTAGCTTCTTGGATCGACTTGTTTGGATGTGCCTCACCGGAACAGTAATGTGTGTCTCTTTGGTGCGATCTGGGTGGCCTCGTCTGGTCGACGTGAGGTTGGTGATCCTGTCGTCAGCCTCCGCCCTCCTGGGGTACCTCTGGTTGGTATGTTGCCTTCGGCCCGGACCTTTCTCCGTCCTCACAGGTCGACTGGAGACTGTGGGGAATTTGCTGCAGCACACCCTGGCGATGTGCCCCTTCTGTTTGCACTGCTGGCATGTCGCGTCTTGGAAACAGCAGGATGATCTGATGTCATCCCTTCAGCAGCTGGTGCAGGGCAGATTTTGTGGCTTGAATTTTCATGCCGGCATCGTTCGGCTACTGTGCATGCGATGGCTGTCTTCCTCCTCACTCTCGGAGGTCTCGGGTTCCATGGTTTCACGGTGGACTCAGGCGTTCTTGGGCGCTCCCATCTCTGCATTGTGGCACTGGAGGGTCTTCACAGACTTGTTTGCCGATTCTACCGCCCTCGCCTCGTTGAGTGCGATTTGTAGGGAGAGGTTGGATCTGGCCAGGAGTCTCGTCTGTAGACTCCGATCTCGGACTCCCAGTATTATCTGATCTAGGAGTAGATCGCCCAGCTCATGGAACTCGCAGTGGGCTGTGGCTTTCCGGAGGGCTGCCACGTACTCATTTATGGACTCGCCTTCCTTCTGGTTCTGTGTATTAAATTGGTATCGGCGAACGTACTTCAATGGCTTTGGCGTGTATTGAGTTTTCAGCATTGCTTGTAGCGCGGATCACGAGACGGCGTGCAGGGGTACCTGCTCGGAAAGGTTCTTTGCCGTTTCCAAGGCTGCAGGCCTGTAGTAACCCAGGAATAGGTTTTTCTTCAGAACTTCCTGAATGCCGCCTAGATTATTTGCCTCTAGGAAGACTTTGAATCTCAATAAGTACAGTCCCAGTCATCTGTGGCTGGGTTGAACGGAGGCGGTTGGCTGTAGGTGGCCATCCCGATCTTTCTGGGTACTCGAAACTCGCTGGGAATCCGCGATGGCCCCGGTGTTGCCTTTCCTGCGCTCCGGGCGGATGCTGCCGCACGATTTGGCTCTTTTTGTCCAATGGACTTTGCTCTTTTTCTGCCTAATTGCCTTCCGATCCCATCCTTGTCGCCAGCGTTAGATCGGGTAGCCTCTCAGCCAATCAGGTGCTCCTCTGTTCCTGCTGGCAACAGAGGACCTGAGTGGAGACTTCTATTGTTTAGCTGCAATAGAGGGGGGAAGTATCTAACAACCCCTTTTCAGACCGGTTGGACAGGTTCAACATCTTTGGGCAGTCTCAGACCTTCATAGGTTAAGGGTGCAAACGGGTAAAGGAGGGGCCACCCACGGCCAACCTCTGAACTGGTTCCTTGCATTCTGATTCCCAGAGACTAAACAGGGGCCCCAGCAGTAAGCCCCTCTCCCCTCCCCAATCAGTTGCTGGAACTGAGACAGCTAGCACATGTGGCAGCGTTTGTGGTCAAAAGGTTGGCAGGCAGCCTCTGTTCCTGGTGCTAGAAACCTCCTCAGCTCTGTGCCCAAACTTCCTGAGCTCTGGTTTTGAACCAGGCATGGTAGACTTCACCCAATCGCATCATGTGGTTGTTCATAAAGCTTGTAGAACAACAGATTGAAAGAGATCCTAGAGAAGTCTAGTCAAACACACTTCTTGGCCCAGTATGTGGCAATCCCCCCTCTGAAAATCTCCTGCTTTCTATGAGGCAGCTTTTTCCACCACTTGAACGCTGTTACCATCAGGACATCCCTCTAGACATCTATTCTGAATCTTCTCATAATTCTAACTTGTCCTCCAAGTCAACAGAGAATAAATTTACTCCCTGCTATGTTTGCTAAACCTTTAGATAGCTGAAGTCTGCTATCATGTCTCCCCCATCCAGTCCAGTTCCCTTAATTATTTCTCATAGGATCTGGTTTCCAGTTCCCCCACCTAGCCATCCTCTGAACTGACTCCAGTTTGTCAATATTCTTTATAGAATTCCATGCGTGGAACTGGCCACATTATTGTGGGGGAGGGGAAATCTAACCAAGATAGAATGGGACAATGCTGTCCCGTGATCTGAATTATGCTTCAATTAATATACCATAAGGGATCATTTGTTTTTCCAGCAGCTACATCGTATCATTCAATCATGGTCAAGTTCAATGTTCAGATCCTTTTCGCATTTTCCACTGCCAAGCCTGTTCTCCCCCCATCCTGTAATTTGCTTCCCCCCTTTTCTCCCCCTATACAGGAGTAATTTGTATTTTTCCCAATGACCACTTGTTAGCCACCATTTAGAATTTTGTATCATCTGCAAATTTGATAATCATCCCCACAACCCCTTCATTCAGATCATTAGGAAAAATGCTGAGATCTCTGGCCACTAAAGTGAGGAAGTTAGATGTCTCATCCCTTCTATAGCCCAAGCCAAAATGGCCACGGAAGGAGAATGCTTGTCTACAGCAGTCTATATAGGTGGCTTGAATTTAAGTAGATTCCAACCCCCTCCACCTTACTAACCACATGGTGAGACGTCTGCTAGCTAGGGTCAGGGTACTAACTCTATCGAGGACAAGAGGATGTGAACATGAACCATTACTGCAGAGGGGTAGAAAATGATCTGGCCATGCTAGAATTCTTGATTTTAAGGCAAAATGAAACTAAGCACATTTAATATCTTGGCATCAAAAGTGGATTTTAATAAACTAGAGACATGAAACTAAGATCGCAAGAGAAGTGATGGGAAAAGGAGCTCAAGATAGATGAAAATTCCTGAAACAGGAGGTAATAAAACTTGGAGACGGGGGAGGTGCAGAAGGACCTAAGAAAAGCCAACGTGAAAGGGGGTGGAAGTGGAGGAAACTATGGACCACTCACCTTGGCATTGCGCTTTCTTTGACAATTTGTCTAGAATACCAAGGCAATGCTGTGGGTGTTGTGTACAGGTAGTCCTCATTTAGTGACTATCACATCCCTTAATGATGGACTTCCCAGTCCCAATTATGATACTTAATTGAGGATTACCTGTACTTAAAAGGGGTACCTAATTCATTGGAAGGGTGTGGGGGGATGGGTGGTCCCACCACCATATATTTTCACAGTTGTCTGAACTGATAATTCCTTCCTGGAAATACATCCTACTGTAACCTTGGAACCAGACTTGGAGCAGAGGCTGGTCCATGCTAAATAGGGACAGAGCAAACAAATATATCAGATGGCTTTTTCAGAAGCAGTATTGGAATTTCATTCCAGTCATAGTCCAGGAACTCCCTTCTGCAGACATTTGCCAAACTTAATTGGCTGCTCTACCCACTGCTCTCCACTCCGATACGGAGGAAGAAGGTGAAATGTGCGGCAAGGCTCATCCTTCTCAGCCCTGTTTTATGTTGAAGGTTTCCAGGCCAAGAGTGAACTGATTAGGAGATTCAAATGATATCAAGAGAACCTAACTGTTGGTTGCCACAATATAAAAAAAGATGTGGAGACTCTAGAAGGAGTGCAGAGAAGAGCAACAAAGAGGATTAGGGGGCTGGAGGTTAAAACCCATGAAGAACGGTTGCAGGAACCGGGTATGTCTAGTGAAAAGAAGGACTAGGGATGACAAGATAGCAGTGTGCCAATATGTAAGGGGTTGCCAAAGAGAAGAGGTCAACATATTTACCAAAGCATCAGAAGGCAAGACAAGAAACAGTCAATGGAATCTAATCAAGGAGAGATCCAGCATAGAACTAAGGAGAAATTTGCAGACAGAAGAATTAACCATTTGCCTGAAATGGTATAGGACTTCCTGCCTGAGCAGGGCTTTTCACTAGAAGACCTCCAAGGTCCCTTCCAGCTCTGTTATTCTGTTAATTGAGCACTCCATCCACGACTTTGTGTTGCTGAAAAAACAATACAAATATTTATCACAGAAGGAAGAAAGAATTCACTAAGGCTTCCTAGCAGCAGTTGGTAGCAGCATCTCAAGCCAGAAATCCTATTTTGTTCTGTAACAAGTGGCAGGCCCAGTGGTGGGTTTCAAACTTTTTTAGAACCTACTCTGTGGGCATGGCCTATTTTGGGGGTGTAGCGTGGTCATGTGACTGGGTGGGTGTGACCAACTTGTAAAATGTGAAATTCATTTAACAACGCTCTTGCTTAGCAACCAAAATTTTGGGCTCAATTATGATAATAAGTTCTCTTTCTTTTTCTTTCCTTCCTTTCCCTTTCTTTCTTTCTTTCTTTCTTTCCTTCCTTCCTTCCTCCCCTCTCCCTCCCTCCCTCTCTTTCTCTTTCCTTTCTTTTCCTTCTTTCTTTCTTTCTTTCTTTCTTTCTTTCTTTCTTTCTTTCTTTCTTTCTTTCTTCTCTCTCTCTCCCCCACTTCCTTCCTTCTTTCTTATGTCTCTCTCCATCCCTCTTTCTTTCCTTCCTTCCTTTTTCTTCCTCTTCCTTCTTTCTTTCTTGTGTCACTCTCTCCCTCTTCCTTCCTTCCTTCTTGTGTCTCTCTCCCCCTCCCTCCCTCTTCCTTCCTTCCTTCCTTCCTTCCTTCCTTCCTTCCTTCCTTTTCCTTCCTTCCTTTCTTCTTCCTTCCTTGTGTCTTTCTCCTCCCTCCCTCCCTCCCTCCCTCCCTTCCTTCCTTCCTTCCTTCAGATGGAAGAGGAGCTTCTTCTTCTTTAGGGTCAGTGGAGGATCAGCTGCGGCAGCCCGGCTCTGGCTGCCTTTCCCCAAACCCGGACAGTGCTACTCCTGCCTCCCCGGTGTCCGAGCTGCAGCAAGTGAAGTGCCACTTCAGCGGTGCTTATCTCCAGCCAGGCTGCAAAGCACGGGGAGCAGAAAGCAGCCATGCCCACAGAAGCAGAGACCAGCCGCCGCTGCTGCTACCCCACTGTTGCTGGTGGTGGTGACATGGATGCATCTTCACTGTATGTTCCGCCGCACCCAGTCTTGTGAGAGGTGAAATGGGAGGTGGCCCGCTGGCAGATCCTCTGGGTGGAAGGCGAGTGAAGGGCGCAGTGGCGGGAGAGGCTGGCCATCCCCAAAGCCAGTTCTCGAGGACGGAGGCAGAGATGAGGCCCGGGGCTCGCCTCCCTGCCTCTTTCCTCTGAGAGCTGCAGGTGGCAGTTTGCCGCCCCTTGCAGGTTGCCGCCCATTGCAGGTGCCCAGGGCAGTCTCTACCCCCACCTCCCCGCCGCCTCCAGGCTTTTGCAATGTCCCCGCCAGCCCACCAACCTGTTCTGTTGGGTGGCCGCTCCTTCATGTCCTGTTGCAGACTGGAGTTGGGCTTTCGGCTGCCTGCTTTCTCCTGGTGCCCCTTCCCAGCTGGGAGATGCTCCAGGACAGCCCTGCCACCCTGGCCAAGCGCTGGGTTGGTCAGCCGCCCACGCACCGCCACCACGTGACCTTTATAAATGGAAATTAACCAACTTCTTTTAAACTTTCCATTTCAATGAGAATTTTTCTAAAACTTCTTAAATTCTCATTGAAATGGAAAGTTTAAAAGAAGATGGTTAATTTCTGTTTATAATTGTATTATTGTATTATTGTATTATTGTATTATTGTATTATTGTATTATTGTATTATTGTATTATTGTATTATTGTATTATTGTATTATTGTATTATTGTATTATTGTATTATTGTATTATTGTATTATTGTATTATTGTATTATTGTATTATTGTATTATTGTATTATTGTATTATTGTATTATTGTATTATTGTATTATTGTATTATTGTATTATTGTATTATTGTATTATTGTATTATTGTATTATTGTATTATTGTATTATTGTATTATTGTATTATTGTATTATTGTATTATTGTATTATTGTATTATTGTATTATTGTATTATTGTATTATTATAAATCGCTGGCCGGCTGGGAAAGCATCCCCAGGAGCTGAGCAGGCCAAGTCTGGCTTCGGAGGCCGAAAGGGAAGCTGCTTCTCCTTGGGGAAGCGATGTTCAGAAGAGGTAAGGGGAGTGAGGTAGAAGACGCCCAAGAGGCGGGACCCAGTGGGATGGGGAAAGATCAGAGGTGGGTTGCTGCCAGTTTGGCCCAGATCAGGGAAACCAGTAGTAGCGGCGATAGGTGAGTTAGGCCAGCTGCAACACTCCTGCAGTTGGTTGTAAGAGAGATTGATTTGATATGTGCCCATATTTTATTCATGTGACCATGGGGGGCAGAGGATGTTGCAGCAGCCATAACTTCAGGTACAGATTGTAAGTTCCTTTATTTAGTGTTCTTGTAATTTAAACTGGTTGCTGAATGAATTGCCATGAGTTTGAGGACTACTTATAGTATGCATCAAAGAGTAACTGACCTTAAGAAATCGGTGGGTAATGGAACTGGATGGATTTGACTTAAAATTTGGTTGGCGCTGCTATTCATGATACAATAAAATTATAATTAATGTAGATTTCAAAAAGCATTTTATCAGATGTACTATACCGAGAATTTGGAATAGGTATTATTAAAACCCCTTAATGATTGTCAATCCTAGAAACCATTTTAGAAGATAAATGGTACTTAAATAAAAAATGTCTAACTTATGCTGATTTGCTGATTTTTTCCAAGAAGAATTTAAGTTAAAAACAAGAGAAAAACTGCAGTTGGAAGGCTATATTGATTTCCCTATGCTCATTTAATAAAAGGATTTAAATTTGATAAAAATTATGAATTTAAAAATAGTAAGTGAATTTGATATGGAGTTGAGTACAAATAATCATGTAATTGCTAAGATGTACAAACTTTTATTGAAAAGGGAAATGGGATGAACACATTAGACTGTATAAAGTGGACAAAACATTTTGGTTATAATATACAGTTTGATCAGTTGGAGACTTTGTAAAAAACAGGGTTGACATTTACATTGAATCATAATCTTAAAGAGAATTTTTATAAACTGATGAATCACTGATTCATGACATGCGATAAACTGTGAATAATGTACCCATAAAGGAGAATATCTGCAGCTCAGGGTTGAAATGAGGGGTCCTTGGTGCTCTCTGAGCTGGCTTGTTTTCTTGCAGAGGTTTCATTACCCTAACTAGTTAGCATCATCATAGTCTAGCACTGATGATGTTACCTAGTTAGGGTAATGAAACATTTGCCAGAAAACAAGCAAGCTCAGAGAGCACCAAGGACCCCTCATAATATTAATAATGTATATGGAAATTTCAAATATTTGTTGGAAATGCAATCACACTGAGGGTATGTTTTTTCATCCTTGGTGGGTAAATAAAGCTAGAAAATATTGAGACCACATAAGTATTCTGATGACTTTAAAAGTGAAAGTATAATTGAAATTAGAGATTTTTCTATTGGAATTAATGACAAACAGATGGAAACATCTTATGGAAAGTTGCTTTTATGTATGCTAAGAACAGTAAGACTTTTGATGACTTCTGGTTCCGGCGGCTACGGCGACAGGCAAGCCTTTGCCTGCTCCCGCTCTCCCGGTGGGCCTCCCCCGCTTCTGGGGGGGGGCACAGGACGCCGGAGAGGCGTCCTGCCGAGGGAGCGGCTCGCGGAGGGTCCTGGCATCGGCGGCGGCTGGCGGGGGCTTCTCCGCCTCGTTCTAGGCATCGGGGAGCAGTTTTGGAGGGCGCGCATGCGTCTCGCTCCATGCCGATCGGAGAACGCACTTTTGAACGAAGCAGCGGCGGTATGGTGAGAGGCTTCCTTTCTTCATTCCCTTTCTTTTGAACTGATGGACTTTTCAGCTTTTTAAAAAAAGTTTAACTTTCGGATTCTTGCTGGAGGTGCGGCTAGAGGGAGGGGGATTTCCCCCCCCCTTGGACAAGCGGCTTGAAAAGATTCTGCTTTCGCCCCCAGGGGAAGGAGGAGGGGGGAGAACCAACTAATGATGCCTCACCCCTGTAAAAGTGACTTTCATTGGACTTAGTTCCAGAATTTATGGGTGAACTGAGAATTTTCTGAACTTTTAAAAGTTTGCTATGCCTCTGAGCCCAAAGCTGGCAGGGCAAGATGGCACACTTCCGTTGTCTTCATGAACTCTGAAACCTGACTCCACCTTTAAAACTCAGGCTTCCGGTCTTTGTCTCCGTGCCACCCAGAAGAATCTCTTGTGGATTGCTATTTTCTGAACCCTCTGGAGAGAAAATTTTTCTCTATTGCTAGACTGACTAAAGAAACTCCCAGCTGCTTGGATCTTCTGCCTCCTGAACTCATCTGCCTGCTCTACTTCTTCAGCTGTCCAGTCTCTACACTGACTGATCTCTCTGTTTTATAAACTATGTCTCCAAAAAGACCACCACCTGGAAAACCTGGTTTTGCTACCTCTGCACCGACATCTGCAACATCCAGTCCTGCCACACAGTCAAAGATTACAGAACTGATGCAACCCAAGAGTACAGAGATGGATTTGCAACAAATGCTTCAGCAACTCATACAAGGCCAGGAAGAAATTAAGAAACAATTAAAGGAAATGAAGGAGGAAATTAAAGAGAATCAAGTCCAAATTTATAAGAACTCACAGAGACTGGACCTCGTGGAGGGTGGGGTGGCGGAGGCGAGGGGGGGGGTAGAAGCTTTGCAGAAGGGTAACAAAGAACTTGATATCCAACAAATGAAAACAGAGTTTGAGAGAATGTCCTTTTATCTTAGATTTCAAAATGTTATAGAAGCAGATGGGGAAAATATAAGGGACATCATGACTAATATCTTAGCTGAATACATACACAAAGATAAACAACAGATGGAATGGGAGATAGACCTGGTCTATAGAGTGAACTCAGCATATGCCAGAACACACAATGTGCCCAGGGAGGTCCATATCAAATTTCTTAGGAAAAGCACAAGAGACACAATTCTGGGGGTACAAAGGGGGCAAGCATTGACATATCACGACAGGGAGATAACCATCTTGAAACAGATCCCAAAAAAAATTAGGGAGAAAAGGAAAAATTATTCGCAATTGGCGAATAAATTATACCAGAAAGGGGTGTGGTTTAGATGGTTGATGCCTGAAGGGATGCTGATATTCTGGGAGGAGACAAGAATTAGAATCAATACACCCATAGAGGCTCAGGCCTTTATGGAAAAAAATAAAGCGATCCTAGAAAAAACAGAAGACTCTTCAACGGTCACACAGGACACGGGAGGGGCCGGAGCTCTGCCAGCGGGGGGAGAAGGGGCAACATTAAGAAAGCTCAGATCACAAAAATGAGTAAGAAAATCACATTGTTATAAACAGACCGAAAGTAATAATGAAATTATATCTAGATTATATATCATAATATATAAGCTGATTGAAATATCTTTATAGAAGTGATATGCTGATTTTATACGATTTTGTATTAATGTTTTATACATAGATGTACCTTATGAGTTTGGAGGGAGGGGGCGTCTGCCATACTTGCAACTGCCAAAATTTGTATACCATTCCACTTACCCTTTTCCTTATAAATGTTTTAAAAAACCAATAAAACTTTTTGGAAAAAAAAAAGAACAGTAAGACTTTTATAGCAATAGCACTTAGGCTTTTACAATGCTTTACAGCCTTCTCTAAGTAGTTTATAGAGCATATCAGCATATTGCCCCAACAATCTGGGTTCTCAGTTGATCGACCTCAGAAGGATGGAAGGTTGAGTCAACCTTGAGCTGGTGAGGATCAAACTCCTGGCAGAGCTGAATTAGCCTGCAAGTAGCCTTCTAACCACTTACCACTACAGCTCAAAGGTGGAAGGACTTACAAATGCCTACAATGGAAGAGCTGAAGCTGATGGAACTGGTGCCGATGGCAAAATTGATAGCTTTGATTAAAGAAAAGAGTTTGACGACTTTATTTCCACTTGGAAACCATTTTTGGATTTGTTGTAGAAAGGGAAAGAAATGAAATGTTGATTAATGGGATTTAATAATTAGAATTAGGTTTATTGAAATTATATAGACAAATGTTAACCTTAGAATAAGAGTTTGATGGGTTTTTAAAAATTCATTTTGTACCAGAGAAAGTCAGAAGTCATTCTCTTTCTTTTATCTTTTCTTTATCTTTTTGCACTCTATCTTTTCTCCTTCTTGATTTTTTCTTCAATTTTTCATCTTTGTTTATCCTAAATTTGTATTTTTGAAAATCAATAAAGTTATAATAATAAAAAACACTGTCTTGTTTAATTCATTTTAAAAAAACACACACTTTTAAAAATAGATGACATATTTCTAGAAAGCCTCACTAAACTGAAAGTAACATTTGCTGCAATAATTTATTAGAATTTATAATTGGCTCTTCATATCAAATTCTCAGAGATGTAAAATAGTCAGATGATACAGAATGATAGTAGATTCCTGCACCCCATCAAAATAAGCCATGTGAATAACTTATTTGCATGGAAATGAAATTCAAAGGTCCAAATTATCCAGGCAGAATGTATTAGGAATAAAAGATTTCCTTGCCTCTAGTGAGATGGGTGGCTATATAAATAAAATAATAAAATAAAATAGGGAAGGGAAAAAATCAGGATTTCAGGGTTCTGTTATTAGAGCCTGTCTCGGTTAAGGAGATTCCTAGTATTTCTTGTGGAATCTGTTTCCTGACTTGGGCTATCTTGAAGAGCTGATGGTTTAGTATGGCTTGTTCTGGATAAACATTTTTACCAAGGATGCTTTTCTAAATGCTCACAAACTGCTTAACAGTCTGTTTCAGAGCTTTGCCTAGAATCTTTGTCCAAGGAGAGAAGTCTGTGGGTCCCCAGGTTATCTTGTCTCATCCCCCCCAAGCTAGAAACAACATTTGCTCTTCCCCAGTCCTTTGGCTCATCCTTCATGATTTGCTGAAGACCACAGAAAGGGCTCCAAAGGGACGTCCAGTAGGTCCTTCCTACTCTCAGCTGTCATTGAATTGGTTCTGCTGACTCACAATTCAATATGCCAATCAGGTGCTTCCAAGTGTCTCTCTATTTACCTTGGGTTGCCACTATTCCCCTTTATCAGTTCTATTTGAACACAGTTGCATTTTAGGGGAAAAGATGAAAGTGAAGTCAGCATTTAGGAATTGCTCAGGTTTCACAGGGATAACCCCCCCTCCCGCCCCCCACCACACAAAACTCCAACACAGTGGACCTCTCACTTCCCTTTTCTTACTTAGGGTTCTGCTTGAGTCCCACAGCCAGCTGCAGTTTACTTTTTACCTTAAACAACAACAATAATAAGGCAAATACATCATCATGCTCCCTCAAGCTCTGATAAAAGTGTTCCAAAGGGGGGAGGAATAAATGTATTTGACAACCTGTCCTCCTTCCATTCTGCTCATGAAAGTTTTATTGTAAGAAAATATTCTCTGTGAAGGATAACAAGCTCTAAATGTTCATTTAACTGACTTGACCTGGAAGTTATTCTGTTGTATCTTCCAGGCATAGGGATATCTGCAGGATTTGGAACAGAAGCCCCTGCCGGGCAGGACCTGGGGCAGACTTTGGCCTTTGCCTCCTGGATCTGGCCATGGGGCTTAAACAAACTCTTGTTTAATGTGCAGTTGCTGGTCTCAGCTTGGCCAGGGGAAGACAGTAGACATCCCTGGGTGGCTTTTTGCAGAGAAGAGGAATTCATGGTAAAGTGAGCTCTATCTTGTTTTGGATTGAACAACACTTTTGCCGCAGGAAAATTTTCTGAGGGTGGGTGGATGAGAGAGAGAAGAATGTCAAAAAATCAGTGACATGACAAAATGGCAATGGAACATCTGTCGATATAGATTCTAAGCCTGTGGCTAGAGATGAGTGAGCCATTGAACACCAAGCTTGTTAAAGCTAACCTCCTTTTGATTTCTCCTCTCCATTCCAAATAAGATTTAGCTTGAGGGAAGTTTGCAGTTGGTTAATTGACACTGAATTAACCATGAAATGCACTATAACTACTTTTCTTCTGCAGCAGAACTCTGCCATACTTTAACAAGACTTTTAATTATTGATGATTATATAATTTTCACATTCCATCCCCATGTCCTTCACTTTGTACTTTCCCAGAAAAACAGTCTTCAGGGGTATTAATCTTTATGTATAAGCAAGCCAACAATCAGTGGGTGAATGAATCAGGTGATGCTTTGTTACATTTATATATGGAAGAAACTGGGACTTTTCTTCACTTTCCTCAATAAAACTGAGATGGTATTTTATAGAAAATAGGCTGTAGACTATTAAATAGGCTGTAGACTAAAGAGACCTCAAGCTCTTTAGTGATAACCTGATCAGGAGCCAGATTTGATCCTCCTTCATAGGATTATGATGTAGAGTAAGCACATATTTAGTCTTCTCTGTTGGACTGAATGCAAAAAAGGTTAGAAGATTGTGATTTATCACTGATTATGATGGCCATATAGTTTTATTATCTTGTCATCTAAGTTATAAGAAATCTATATGATGCCACTAGAAAACTCATTTGAAGACTCAAAAAATATTAAATAAAATTATTCATTCGAATCAAAACAGATTCTTACCCAAAAGACAATTAAGAAACAATACAAGAATTATAATGAATGTATTAGAATACTATGAAGCACATCCACACGAGGGCCCAACACACGAGGGAGGACACACTCTGGACCTTGTTTTTGTCTCTGGCCAGTGGCTGAGTGATCTGGGAGGAGGGGACTTAACCATCACTCCCCTGTCATGGTCAGATCACTCACTCCTTCGTCTTGACTTCCCTGGTGCTACCTCCCGCCGCGGGGAGGCGGAACCGGAAAGTTCCAGATGGTTCCGCCCCAGGCGCCTGATGGAACCTGATAGGTTCCAGACGGAGCTTGGGCCACCTCCTGTAACCTTGACCCGCCCCCGGGTAGGGGACCTGGTGGTTGCGTGGAATAATGCAACTACCGGGGCCTTGAACCGGATGGCGTCTTTGCGGCCTCTCCGGCGGCAACGATCCACCCTAGCCCCTTGGTTTACCGAGGAGCTGAGGGTGATGAAATGCCGCAAGAGACGTCTAGAGAGTCGTTGGAGATCCTCTCGCTCCGAATTTGATCGAACACAGGTACGAGCCCATTTAAGGACGTACCTTGTGGCATTGAGAGCGGCCAAATGTCAATATTGTGCCACTCTCATTGCGTCCGCGGAGAACCGCCCTGCTGCCCTGTTTCGGGTGTCCCGCTCCCTCTTGTTTCAGAGGCCGCGGGAGGCCCCTTTACAGGGCAGGGCAGAGGAATTTGGTAAATATCTGCAGGATAAAATCGCTCAAATCCGGAGAGACTGGGTTCCAGTCAGTGGTCCAGTGGAGACGCCCATGGCGAGTCTTGAGGTTTCGATCTGGGAGGAGTTTGACTTGGTTGCCATCGAGGATTTGGACAGATTGCGTGGACGACTGCGACCCACCACATGTTTATTGGACCCGTGTCCCTCCTGGCTTGTACTGGCATCCTGGGAGGTTACACGAGACTGGCTCCTGGGCCTAGTGAATGCTTCGTTGGGCGAGGGGTCTCTCCCGGCCGCCTTGAAAGAGGCGGTGGTGAGACCCTTGCTCAAGAAGCCTTCCCTGGACCCTTTGGAGCTGGCCAATTATCGTCCTGTCTCCAACCTTCCCTTTTTGGCGAAGGTTGTAGAGAGTGTGGTGGCCCACCAGTTCCCACGACATCTGGAGGAAAATGATTATCTAGACCCGCGCCAGTCCGGCTTCCGCCCCGGTCACAGCACGGAGACGGCCTTGGTCGCGTTGGTGGATGATCTCTGGAGGGCCAGAGATAGAGGTTGTTCCTCTATCCTGGTCCTATTAGACCTCTCGGCGGCTTTTGATACCATCGACCATGGTATCCTGCTGCGCCGGCTGGAGGGGTTGGGGGTCCGGGGCACCGTCTTGTGGTGGTTCGGCTCCTTCCTTTCTGACCGGACGCAGCGTGTGTTGACAGGAGAAGAGAGGTCGACCCTACGCCCCCTTACTTGTGGGGTGCCACAGGGGTCGGTCCTCTCACCACTCCTGTTCAACACATATATGAAGCCGCTGGGTGAGATCATCCGTGGTTTCGGGGTGGGATACCATCTGTACACTGATGATACTCAGCTGTACTTTTCCACCCCGAACCACCCCAACGAGGCCATCAAAGTGATGTCCCGGTGTGTGGAAGCCGTACGGATCTGGATGGATGACAACCGACTCAAGCTCAACCCTTCCAAGACGGAGTGGCTGTGGGTACCAGCCCCCCGGTTCAGCCAATTAATTCCATCATTGGCCATTGGGGGCATTCATCTTGCCCCCGTGGAGCGGGCGCGCAATTTGGGCGTCCTCCTGGATGCCCGGCTGTCCATGGATGACCATGTGACAGCCGTGGCAAGGGGGGCGTTCCACCAGGTTCGCCTGGTGCGCCAATTGCGCCCCCTACTGGACCGGGATGCCTTGCGCACAGTCACTCATGCGCTGGTGACGTCTCGCTTGGACTACTGTAACGCTCTCTACATGGGGCTTCCCTTGAAATGCACCCGGAGGCTGCAGTTGGTCCAGAACGCAGCCGCGCGGGTAATTATGGGGAGTACTAGGTACTCCCATGTGACACCGTTCCTGCGCGAGCTGCACTGGCTTCCTGTGGTCTATCGGGTGCGTTTCAAGGTTTTGATAACTATCTTTAAAGCGCTCCATGGCTTAGGACCTAGTTACTTGCGGGATCGTATTCTGCCCCATACATCCCTGCGACCAATTCGCTCGCACAGAGAGGGGCTCCTCCAGGTGCCGTCCGCTAGACAATGTCGTGGGGCGGCGCCTAGGAGTAGAGCCTTCTCTGTGGCGGGCCCAGCCCTGTGGAATGACCTCCCTCCGGATATTAGGAATACCTCTGACCTCCGCTCCTTCCGTATTAAGCTTAAGACCCACCTATTCCAAGCAGCTGGCCTGGCTCAACTTTGATCTAACCATATTGCTCCTGACGGGTTTTTAACTGGGTATTTTAATTATATTTAATTTCTAGGGGTTTTATATACTGTATTTTAATTGTTTTTATCAATCGACCTCCTCCTGTGTATGTTTCAGTGTATGTCTTTGCTATATGTTTGTTTTGTTTACATATTTATTTCGTATGTTTCGTTGTACGCCGCCCCGAGTCCTTCGGGAGAGGGTGCGGCTAAGAAATAAATAAATATATTATTATTATTATTATTATCCAGAGAAACAATTAGCAATAGTATTGGTAGATCACAAAAAGCTTTTGATAATTTAAATTGGCAGTTCCTTATTACACAATTAACTATTATGAAATTCGTGAGAAAAAATTATTATAATGATTGAGGCAATATATTCAAACCAGACAGGTAAAATAATGGTGAATGGAGAAATAACAGAGAAAATTACTATAAATAAAGGGGTCAGACAAGGATGCCCACTATCTCCTCTTCTCTTTATCCTCTCATTGGAGGTTTTATTAACATGGATTAGGGGGGAAAAAGGAAATAAAAGGCTTAAAAATTAAAATGGAAGAGATGACATGGTCTTTATAATAGAATACCCCCTTGAAACAAGGAAAATATTAATTCAAGAAATAGAGGAATTTGCAGGCTTAAAAATAAATAAAAATAAAATGAAGATAATTACTAAAAATCTTACACAAAGGCAAAATGAAGAGTTTGAGAGAGTATTGGAAATACAAATAGTTAAAAAGGTAAAATATTTTGGAATCTGGTAATGGCTAAATATTCCACTATAAAAGAAAACTATTCAAAATTACTACAACAAATACTAAAGGAATTGGAAAATTGGGCTAAATTACAACTATCTCTGATTGGGAGAATTGCAACCATAAAAATGAATATCCTACCAAAAATTATATTTCTATTCCAAACTGTACAATATGGATTTCAAAATGAACAACAAAAATTGGACAAAATAGTAACAGGGATGGAAGAAAAAAATGATTACAAAAACATATAATTGCCTTTTAAAATTCAAAATGGAGGAGAAACTGTGAAGGAAACAATGATAATTTGGGCTAAAAACTTTGGGTACAATATTGAATTGGAGCACTGGGAAAAATTATGGGAAAAATTATAAATTGACAATGTCGGCATCATACAAAGAAAACATCTACAAAATGTTTTATAGGTGGCATTTTACCCAGGCCAGATTGGCCAAAATGTTCCCAAATAGATCTCCAAACTGCTGGAAATGTAACCATTAACAGGGGACCTTCTATCATATGTGGTGGAGATGTCCAAAAGCTAAAGAATTCAGGACACAAATTCAAAAATGGTTAGAAGAAGTAACAACAAAAAATTGACATGAAGCCTGAGCTGTTTCTTTTTGGGATTGTTGTCCCCAATTCGGGTCTGAGCCTAGTGCCGAAGCCAATGATGGACGCCAGAGACAAGGTGCAGGTTTTCTGATTGCTTTTTATTGGAGTACTCCAAGGAAAAGGGTTCCTGGTCAAAAGGCCAAAAACAAAAGAACAAAGGATTAAGTGAGCTTTATACATTTTCACTAAAAGAAAAGGTGGGACAAGGTGAAATAATAAAAAAATATCCTCTAATAATCATTTTAGCAATAATTCTACAATTTGTTCTATTGGTCTATATCTGTCCCATTCCTAAGCCTTGGCTAATGAATGTCCCAGCAGTTATCTAATACACATTTCATTTGCTGCAGACCATCTCCATTGCTAACTTGCAGGCTGAGGTCTGCAAGTTGTCTAATCCTTGTTATTTTTTATCAGCTTTCTAGCTACCCATAATTGCTACAAGCTTTACACATGTATATTTCCTGTTGATAAGCATTCTTTGTTCTTGCGAGACAGACATCCCCACAATTAGCTTTCCTGATTTACTTTCAAGTCTGTGCCATGACCTTGCTTTAGCAGCCAGCCCATCAGAATAATAAAAAGAAATATTAGTAAGGATATCCAATATATAATGCTCCATATAATTATTGCAGCCAGAATCTCTTTTGCCCAAAACTGGAAACAAAAACCCATTCCCTTAAATGCAGAAATCATAAAAAAAGGTGCTAGAATGTGCAGAAATGGACAAACTAACGATGGAACTAAGAGACAGAGAGGAAACGGAGTACTTCAAGACATGGAATAGGTGGTATAATTGGTTTGAAAAGAGATAGAAAATCAATGCATAATGAATACATAGAAAATATAATCAAAGGAGATGGTATATATTCAGAAAGTAATAGAGATGTAAATATTGTATATGCATATATATATTGTAAAAATGAGAAATTATGAAACAAAGAGGAATATGTATAAGACAATATGTTGTAAAATGGAAAACCTGAAATTAGTACTCTAAATGTATAAATGATTGTGATTGATACTAAATGTATAAGGAGATATTAAATAATTGAAGAATGAAGGATGGAACTTTGATTTAACTAGGGAAATATAAACAACAAAATAGGTGGAAAACACATATTTGAATATTATAGTGATATGAAAGGGGGAAAAAAGTTAAAATAGGGATAGAAAATAGTGGGGAATAATAATAATTATATAATATGTTACGATATACAAAAGGACAGGCAGATGGTTCAGAAATGTAAGGTGATAATAAAAGGCATGTATAAATAATATGAAATAATGGAAATGAAATGTAATATTTAGGAATATTAAGACTATATTTATGTGTACTGAAATGTATGATACCCAGTTACCAAACAATTCACGCCCTGATATGTATAAAGATTATAAAAAATAAAAAATCGATTGGAAAAAAGAAGAATGTTACCGACAGATTTAGTGTGTATTCTGTGAATGTGGATCTGTTGAGCCCCTGGAATCACTTTTGCTCTTTAATTTTGGAGAGTCCTGATTATCACAATCCTTTTTGATCATTAAGACTGCAGGAGAGGGGCTTTCAATGGGAATGTCCAAGAATTCTTCTTGAAAATCTTCTGGCAGTGAATTTGGGGGTTTCAGGGCAAGAGACAGCCATTGTGGGAAAAACACCAGCCACAAGTAAACTAGTGGTTGCTCCTCCTTGAAAAACAAAATGATTGCGGTGAGGCTTTTTCTTCTGTGACTCTGAAACTGTGGAATGCATTTCGCTTAGTTGCCAGCCATGCCCCATTTTTTAAAAAAAAGAAAAGTGCTATATGTTTAAGCATATCTTTCCACTCAGTGGTTTAAATTGTTTTCAGTGTTTCATTGTTTTGTTGTGATTAGGATGGCTTATTATTGGTGTTTATATTTCCATGGCTTTCTATGATTTATTATTTGATATTTCATGCTGTCGGCAGCTTTCTGGTAAAAAAATCACTACCGTTATATAAAATAACACATTTAAGAAGGACACAGCTTTCCATGTGGTAGGAAAGTCACAATAGCTATGGGAGGTGAGCAGAAAGGTGGAGTTGCCAGAGTTGGTTATAAGATAGGAATTAGATAAATGTTTTAATAAAACAAACATCAATAAAAGTCAACCATGAATCTTGAGTCAGAATGCATCAGACAAAAATAACTCTAGATGAACAGATATGCACATGAAGTCATATAGACTTGTAATGGAGTACTCTAGGAAAAATAACAGGATAGAATAACAGAATAACAGTTGGAAGGGAGCTTGGAGATCTTCTAGTCTAACCTCCTGCCTAAGGAGGAGACCCTATACCATTTCAGACAAATGGCTGTCCGATATCTTCTTAAAAGCCTCTAGTGATGGAGCACCCACAAATTCTGAAGATAAAGAGATGGGGGTTCCTTAAACCTTCAATGGCTCCCAGACTACCAACTGCATAGAAAGTGCCATGCAGTTTCCATCCCAGGAATGAGACCGAGTGTGGCACAAACATTCAGAAAGCAAAATTCACAGGCACTGCAACTGTGCTCAGACAATAGGATGACCTTCCATGATCTTAAATTAATCAGATGGGTTGGATTTCCATAACACATTAAGCTAATCCAGAAAACTAACACGTGTGAGTGCAGCTTTAACTGAGCTGCATGATATCTGAAGTCCATCTTGTGTGCCCAGATGCTGGAGGAGTTTGCCAGAGGAATCTGGGATCCCGCTGGATTTTTCCTCCTCTTCTCCCCAGGGCAAAAGAGAGCAGAATCACTGTTGCTTCTGTCACTCAGCTTCTCTTCTGACTACGGCAACTACTCTTCCCCAACACAGGACCTTTTTGTTTCCCACTTTCCTTGAGGTAAATATGGGCAAAGCATAGCAAGAAAGTACCTTTTCTAAGGGACTGGAGTTCATGGCAGGACTGAGCTGGATTCCTGAAATCCTGAAACTTGATTTTCACCCCACTGCAACATGCCGGCAGCCTCTGGTTACCTTTCAGCAGCATCCTGCCTGTGGGAATCCGCACACAGCCCTTGGTGGGACTTCTTTGGCAGCTGAGTTCAGGACACACACAGGCAAAGGGAGCCGCGCCTTTGAGGAGCCGCTCGCCAGAGGAAGGGAGGGCAGATCACACACACACACACACACACACACACACACACACACACACACACACACAGTGCAGCTGCTGCCAGCAGAAGCAACCTTCTCACCCAGCTACCTTCAGGAAGATCCCAGGTGCCTTACACCTGCTGCTCTTTTCGGTACCTCTTGGGTTTGCCAGCATTGCAGTTCCTTGCTGGAGCTGACACCTGGTACTGGGGCTCCATTCATTTATGAACAAACTGTTGGTAAGGCAAGGAGAACAGAACAGTATGAAACAGGGAGAATATTTGGTGTACTTTTCAAACCATTAGTGCTTGTGCTGCGGTGGTTTATTCCCCTACTTTCAGCCTTTTGGCTAAGATCACTCCATGTGCCAAGAGAGTGAGTCTCTATTGTGAAGATGGAGAAGCCAGAGAAAGGGAAGAAAACTAGTTTTATGCTGACTTGGAGGCAGTTGATAGAGCAAGCTTCCTAGCTGTAACCTCTGAGACCTTGGTCTGCCAGAAGAAACTGCGGGAGTGCTCTGAATCACTCCATTCCCATGTTATCTGTTGCTCTCAGATGGCAGAAATCCCTAGAGCTGTTTCTGGCCTTATCTTCCTTCATCATCTGAAAACTATAATTCTCAAGAGTCAGACCAACATCCCAACAAAGACTTACACCTGTCTGGAACCAACCAGATCTTCAGATTGAGTCTGGAATTTTGCTTACAGGCTTCAGCAAATCCTCCATTTATAGGTGGCCTCTTCAGTGATAGGCCCGTAATTTTGAAATGGTAAAATTATAGAATGGAATAGTTGGAATGACTTTAGAGATCACCTAGTCAAACCTCCTGCACACTAAAGGAATCCACAACTTCAGCATTTCCAACATTGCTATCTAGCCACAATTTAAACATCTCCAAATAGAGAAGAAACCTGAAGAAGTCATACAATCATAGGGTTGGGAGGCACCTTAGAGGTTTCCTTGTCCAGCCCTCTGCCCAAGGCAAGAGTCCACATACCAACTTGGACAAATGGTTGCCCAATCTTTTCTTGAGAACCTCCAGCAACGGAGCACCCGCAACTCCTGGAATAATTGCAAACTGCTCAATTAATTAATATTTCTTATGTCAGGAAATTTCTTATTTCCAAGTGGGATCTCTCTTTGATAAGCTTCTGCCCATTGCTCCTTGTCCTGGCTTCAGGTGCCATGGAAAATAAATCCACACTCTCTCCCCTATGACAGCCCTTCAAGTATTAAAAAGCTGTTATCCTATCTCTCCTGCGCCTTTTTTTTGCTAGGCTAAAAGTTAGTTCCCGTAGCCTCCGTATCTTTGCTGCTCTTCTATGTCCTCATTCAAAAGCCTCAACATTTATTTATTTATTTTTATTTTGCTGAGCAGAATGTAACACAGCATTCCTGTTACGTACAGACATACGTTGTTGATTTGCATGCTGACTGCAAATTGGCTGCCCAAGCCACGGGAAACTTGAATCGCTGTCATTGGCCGGCTGGTCTGCCAGAGCTCCTTAAAGGGCGAACTCCGGCAGCCCAGCTGGCAGAGCACATTCCCTTTTCCTTGAAATAAAAAAAGTGCTGAAGTTCACTCACGCCTCTCGCCTGTTCCTTTCGTGCTGATCTGACACTGGCGACAAAGGACAAAGGGACCCAAGAACCTCCTTGTGGACCACGGGGCCATCTTGCACCAAGAACAAAGAACCCCGACCACCAGCGCAACATGGCATTGCAAGCATCCCCACACCGGCAATCTTCAACCCACAGATGGAGGACTGGCACACATACATGGGGTGTTTCAGGATGTTCCTGGAAGCCAACAACTACCAGGACCGGCCGGACAACAGGAAACGTGCACTGTTCCTAATGTACTGTGGCACCAAGATTTATAAGATGGCACAGATGCTGATTGCCCCAGCAGACGTGGAAACCGTCGCCTGGACCACCCTACAGCGTGCCCTGGAAGACCACTACATGCAATCTGCCACCCCATGTTGAGCCATAACATGTTCTACCACCGACGCCAATGAGAGGGGGAAACCATGAATGACTTTGTTGCTAGCCTCTGGGAAATCGCCACCAGGTGCGAATTCATCAATCCCGAGGAGATGATGAAGGACTGGATCATCCTTGGGATGAGAAGAAGTTTCTTACAAAAGAAACTGTTGATCCGGAGAGGGGTCTCATTTAAGGATGTGGTTGAGGAAGCCAGAACCGCCAAGTCATCAGACAACTCGGCGGGAAATGTGAGAAAGACCAGCAGGGTGCACCACACATACAGGGAACCCGACTGGGCAACAGAAGTCCCAGAGTATGACGATGATTGGGATGACACTGACAATGCTGTCCACTGCGTATTCCCCGAGAGACGACAAAACCCCAGAGATGCAGAGAACAGGCAGCCGCAGTGCCCAGGTTGCATGGGGTTCCATGCAAGAGCAGTGTGCCATTTCCGAGACAGAACATGTCGCCGTTGCCAAAGGAAGGCCCACATTGCAGAGGTCTGCAGGGCATCCCAACCCATTCCGTGCCAAACAAAGCCAACAGGACCACCAGGAAGAGCAAGGAACCCAAGAGCCAGCTAGCAACAGAACAGACGGAGGGAAGAGTATTATCAAGCCCCCAGAGAGATCCATCACACCACCATTGGCCATTCAGATGCATACAAGGGGGAGAAATATCATGCTGTTGTCACCATTGAAGGGTAAGTGTAAGATGGAGCTGGACACAGGATCGTACTTTACAATTGTGTCCTGGCAGACCATTAAGAAGTTGAACCCGTCAACAAGCAAGAAACTCCTAAAGCCACCAAACATCCAGCTAAATGACTATCAAGGGAACCGGATCCAAGTGCTGGGCAGAATGGAAGTCAAAGTGGTGTTCCATGAGTTCCAGGGCCACCTACCCCTCATGGTCATCGCCAGCCATCAACAGTCCCTGGTAGGAGTGGAATGGTTCTAGCCCCTGGGTCTAGACATCACTGGCCTGCACTGAATAACCACCCATGACTTGGATCAGCTATTGGCGGAGTTCGTGGATGTTTTTGATGGGGGCCTAGGTAAATATACGGGGAAACCCATTTCATTTAACCTAGACCCCCATGTACCCCCTCAGGCTCAAACCCCAAAGGGTCCCATTTGCTTTGTGGTGGATGAGCAATTAGATACGTAAGTTAATTGCCCAGGGAATCCTCATGCCAACCGATCACGTGGCATGGGAAATCCCCATAGTCACCCCCGTGATGGCAGATGGTTCCATCTGCCTCTGTGCAGATTACAAGTGCACACTGAATAAGGCATTCCAACAGAGCGCTTACTCAGTGCCAGTGGTGCAACATCTGTTGCATACCTATGAAGCGGGAAAGTATTCGCCAACTGGACCTTGCCCAAGCATACCAGCAATTGCTGGTGGACGAAGCCACTGCCGAAGCCCAAACCATAGTGACCCACAAGGGGGCATTCAAATGCACTAGGTTGCAGTTTGGGGTCCGTGTAGCCCCAGAACTTTTTCAGTGTTTAATGGAATGGCTGCTACAGGGAATTCTGGGGGTGGTGCCATACTTCAATGATGTGTTCATCTTAGGGAACTCTATAGACCAATTGATGGAACTCATGCGCAAAACCTTGGGGAGGTTTCAGGAAAAGGGACTCAAAGTGAACCCTAAAAAATGCAAAATCGGCATAAGACAGGTCGAGTTCTTAGGCTACCTGTTGTGGCCCAGCCAGTGCCGCTGTCACCAGACTCCGAGAGTGATACTCCATGCGAGTCAGCTACAGAAGGGATGTGCGATCCTGGACAGGATTCGGAGGCTGAGCAGGAATCCGAGAGTCTGGTCGGCCACCAGGTGGCGCCAGAGGCATGGAGCAGCGGTGAGAGCGAGAGGAGGAGGACTCCCGTTGCCCTGCCTTGGAGCAGCGGAGAGGATAGTGACTCAGGACTTAGTAGGGCGTTTCGGGATGCTCGTTTCCGGCGCGCCCACAAACGCCAGGAGCGTGGGCGTAATTATAGGCAGTAAAGAGCTCTCAGGTGCTGTTGGGAGACGCCCTTTTTAGGTTATAAAAGGGTTGACTCTGGACAGGCTCTGCGTAGCAATCAACAAAGGACTTTGGACAGCAACTCAAGTCTGAGATCCTGGCAAGCTGGATTGCTGCTTTTGTGTGTTCTGTCTTTGTGAGTTCTGTCTTGGTGGCTTGCTGCCACAAAGCCTCTTGTCTGTTGGTGTAATAAACCTTGTTCCCTTGTACTGTTCCGGAGTGTGTGTACTGTGTGGGCAACGGAGGAAGGGGGGGGTCAGAACAGATTGATTGCTACCCCAAACGTATCTCCATTCAGCTATGATGGAGCAACTTCAGGCGGAGAATGCTCTCTTCGCACAGCAACTTGCCTTGCTAACAGCGCAGGTTGCACAGCTGTCTGCTCCTGCCAACCCCCCACCCCCCCAGCAGCAACAAAGGAAATGCCCAGTGGCCATGCCGGATAAGTTTGATGGCAGTCCGAAACTTTTCCCGGCGTTCCTGGGCCAATGCCGGTTGTTCATTGCCTTGAGAGCGGAGGACTTTCCCACCGACCAGACGAAGGTGGGCTTTGTGATAAGCTTGCTCTCAGGCACAGCAGCACGGTGGGCTACGCCTTTGCTGACTCAGCCGAGCCCCCTGCTGGATGACTTCCAGGGTTTTTGCACTCATCTTCGGCTGACGTTCGAAGACCCCATCAAAGGAGAAACAGCCACCAGACTCCTGAAAGAGTTGCACCAAGGGCGTGGTTCTTTACTGGACTACATTACCGAGTTTCGGCTGCTCAGTCAGGACTCTGAGTGGAATGAGCCAGCCCTTATGGATGCTTTTCAGGATGGCCTGTCAGAGGACCTCCAACGTTTGACGCGTTGGTTCATCTATGCCTCCGGATTGACGGCCGGCTGCAGAGGCGGAGGCCTCGCCGAGCGTCTCGGGAGGTGCTGAGAGTGCCAGTTCCACGAGAGACTCCTGTCCCACGAGAGGAGCCCATGGAGTTGGGTGCAGCCAGACCCCGCTTGTCACGCACGGAGATGGAGAGACGGCGTGCAGGGGGGTTGTGTTTTTACTGTGGGGATCCGGGACATCTGGCTACGGGTTGCCCCAAGAAGGGAGGTAGAGGGGCTGCACGGTCTACGGCCCCCCCTCAACGACGAACCTCCGTCTCGGGAAACGGGGAAAGCCCGATCTGAGGGAGACTTCGGGTCGGGCACAGGCTGGAACAGAGGCGGAGGGGCCTCCACGACATCTGATTCTTGCAGCGCACATTCTCTTGTCGGGTAGTCCGCAGGGAATACCAGCCCATGCCTTGGTCGATTCTGGGGCTACCACGAATTTTATGGATGCAGCGTTTGTCACGAAATATCACGTCCCTCTGTGCCCGGTAGACCCTCCGATGCGAGTGGAGACCATTGACGGCCGGGTGCTTCTGTCTGGGCCCATCAAGAACGCCACGCAGCCTTTGTGCCTGATCCTCGGGGAGCATGAGGAGGCCATTCAATTTTACGTGGCTTCGGGTCTGCATTTCCCCGTGGTGTTGGGCTTAGCTTGGCTGCGGGCGCACGATCCCCAGATCCACTGGTCGCAGAACCGCATCTCGTTCCCGTCCTTGCAATGCGTGGACCATACCCGTCATGTTTGCGCGGCTCAGGTGCCCAGTTCGGCCGAGGTGACAGTGCCGCCGGATTTAGCGGAGTTCGCGGACGTGTTTAGCGAGCAGGAGGCGGATCAACTGCCACCGCACCGGCCTTACGACTGTCCCATTGACCTGGTACCTGATGCGAAACTCCCGACGGGCCGCCTATACTCCATGTCTGAACCGGAGTTGGCCGCATTGCGGGACTTCCTTGACAAGAACCTTGCCCGGGGTTTTATCCGGCCTTCGTCTTCGCCCTTGTCTGCCCCGGTTTTGTTCGTCAAAAAGAAGACCGGGGATCTAAGACTTTGTTGCGATTACCGGCGCTTGAACGCCATCACGATCCGTAATCGCTACCCGTTGCCTCTGATTCCCGAGTTGTTGGAGCGGCTCCGGGAGGCCGTGGTGTTTACAAAACTGGACTTACGTGGAGCTTACAATCTGGTCCGAGTCAGGGCGGGGGACGAATGGAAGACAGCCTTTGGCACCCGATACGGACATTTTGAGTATACGGTCATGCCGTTCGGGTTGACCAATGCCCCAGCTGTCTTCCAACATTTTATGAACGATATCTTTCGGGACCTTTTGGATCAGTTTGTCGTCATCTACCTGGACGACATCTTGATCTATTCTACGTCCCGGAAGGATCATCAACAGCACTTGCGTCAGGTCTTGCAGCGCCTTCGAAAGCATCGCTTGTTTGCCAAGCTGGAGAAGTGTCAGTTCTGGCAGACCACCATCGAGTTCCTGGGGCACCGTATATCCCCTGAAGGAATTGCGATGGAGCCAGGCAAGGTGGAGGCATTACGAAGTTGGCAATCTCCTCGACGGATGAAAGACATTCAGAGACTCCTCGGGTTTGCCAACTATTACCGGTCCTTCATCCCCGGCTTTGCTTTCTTGACCGCGCCCCTCACTTGACTCCTGCAAAAGAAAGTGCCGTTTCACTGGGGGTCCACGGAACAACAAGCGTTCGTGGCCTTGAAGCGCGCTTTTACAAAGGAGCCGATCTTGAAACACCCTGATCCCCATTGCCCCTTTGTAGTCGAGGCGGATGCGTCTGACATCGCGGTGGGGGCGGTGTTATTGCAGGCTCACGCCCCTGATGGCACCCTTTTCCCTTGCGCCTATTACTCTCGGAAACTCAATCCTTCCGAGCGCAATTATACCATCTGGGAGAAAGAGTTGCTGGCTATCAAGGCGGCGTTCGAAGCCTGGCGACATCACCTGGAGGGGGCCAGGCATCAGGTCGAAGTCCGGACAGACCATCGGAATCTGGAGTTTTTGACAACAGCCCGGAAGCTCAATCAGCGCCAGATCCGGTGGTCTCTGTTTTTTGCCCGGTTCCACTTCAAGGTCACGTATATCCCCAGTGCCTTGAACCAGAGGGCGGATGCCCTATCCAGAAAGCCGGAGTACTCAGACCCTGCTGACTCCCTGACCCCCCGGACGGTCCTACCCGTCGAGTCCTTCGCTGCAATCCAGGAACCCGTGGATTTACGGTCGTTGATACGGAATGCGCAGCGAAACGACGAGTGGGTGGAACAACGGCGGGCAGAGGTAGGGCCGACATCCCCGTGGACCTTTGACGAGGACCTTTTGAGGTATCGGGATCGGCTCTACGTGCCTGCAGGACCGCTCCGTGGATTGGTTCTCTCCCAATGTCATGACACTCCGGCAGCGGGACACTTTGGCCTGTTCAAAACTTTGCACCTGGTTTCCCGTACGTTTTGGTGGCCTCGCCTGCGACACGACGTGCAGACGTACGTCACGTCATGTGTGCAGTGTCGACAGGCCAAATCAGCGACGGGAGCTCCTCCAGGCTTGCTACAGCCATTGCCGACCCCGGACAGACCCTGGGGAGCCGTGTCCATGGACTTCTTGACGGAACTGCCTCCGTCGTCCGGTTTCACTACGGTCCTAGTGGTGGTGGACATGCTCACCAAGATGGCGCATTTCATCCCCTGCCGGAGATTGCCGACAGCCCGCGCCACCGCCCGCATGTTCATCCAGCACGTGTTCCGGCTGCACGGCCTACCTGACCGGGTCGTCTCCTATTGTGGTACACAATTCACGGCCCAGTTCTGGAAAGGGCTGATGGCCGCTCTTGACGTTCAAGTTTGTCTGTCCTCGGCGCACCATCCCGAAACCGATGGAGGGACGGAGAAGGTGATTGGGATTCTGGAACAATATCTGCGCTGCTTCGTGAACCAGCAGCAGAACAATTGGGTGGAATACCTCGCCGTGGCGGAGTTTGCGTTCAACAACTCGCAGCACTCCTCCACACGGACGACGCCTTTCATGGCGAACGTCGGGTACCACCCTCGTTTTTTCCCTCTCACCCCCGTGGACTCTCCGGTCCCCGCAGCGCAGGATTTCCTCTCTGAGCTTCAGGCGGTTCACCAGATGGTGCGCCGCTACGTGAATCAGGCGAAGGAGGATTACAAGCGGGTGGCGGACAGGTCTCGCCGTGCTGTGCCGGAATTGGCCGTGGGTGATCGCGTGTGGTTGTCCACGCGGCATCTTCCGTCCCACCGGCCTACGAGGAAGTTGGACCACCGGTATCTGGGGCCGTTCCCTGTGGAGGCCGTTATCAATCCGGTGGCCTATCGCCTGACCCTCCCGCGCTCGATGCGAGTACACCCGGTGTTCCATCGCTCGCTCCCTATCCCTGAGCGGTCGGATTGTCCTCTCCGACGTCCCTCTTCACCCCTGCCGTCGTCGCCTGACGTGCACGCACGGCCATCGCACAGAGTGACCTGGATCCGTGACTCGAGATGGCTCAAGGGTCGGTTCCAGTATTTGGTCGACTGGGCGGACGAGGACTCGGACGGGGGGTCCTGGACCGATGCGACGGCTGTGCATGCTCCAGCTTTGGTGCGGGCCTATCATGGACAATTTCCCTCTCGACCGCATCCCGAGCGTCAGGCCCGGGGGAAGGGCCCTGCGGTGAGGGATAGTGTTGTGGCCCAGCCAGTGCCGCTGTCACCAGACTCCGAGAGTGATACTCCATGCGAGTCAGCTACAGAAGGGATGTGCGATCCTGGACAGGATTCGGAGGCTGAGCAGGAATCCGAGAGTCTGGTCGGCCACCAGGTGGCGCCAGAGGCATGGAGCAGCGGTGAGAGCGAGAGGAGGAGGACTCCCGTTGCCCTGCCTTGGAGCAGCGGAGAGGATAGTGACTCAGGACTTAGTAGGGCGTTTCGGGATGCTCGTTTCCGGCGCGCCCACAAACGCCAGGAGCGTGGGCGTAATTATAGGCAGTAAAGAGCTCTCAGGTGCTGTTGGGAGACGCCCTTTTTAGGTTATAAAAGGGTTGACTCTGGACAGGCTCTTCGTAGCAATCAACAAAGGACTTTGGACAGCAACTCTAGTCTGAGATCCTGGCAAGCTGGATTGCTGCTTTTGTGTGTTCTGTCTTTGTGAGTTCTGTCTTGGTGGCTTGCTGCCACAAAGCCTCTTGTCTGTTGGTGTAATAAACCTTGTTCCCTTGTACTGTTCCGGAGTGTGTGTACTGTGTGGGCAACGGAGGAAGGGGGGGGGGGGTCAGAACAGCTACCTAATAGATGGGTCAGGCATACAGCCCACCGACAGCAAGGTAAAGGCCGTTAAGAACGCTGCTACCCCAAAAAACAAGGCAGAGCTACAAGCCTTCTTGGAACTATTGAATTTTTACAGTATTTTCTTACAACCAGAAGTTTAGTTTAGTTTAGTTTATTAAATTTATAAACCGCCCCCTCTCCCCGAAGGGACTCGGGGCGGTGTACAGACAATAAATATACAATAGACAACAAAGCAAAACACAAAACCCAGACAAACCAACTTAAACACAGTCTGTACAATAACCAAACTAACGATAGTTAAAATAGTTCCAATTAAAACCAATTAAAAACCCTAAAATTTAAAAATTTAAAATGCCATCCAGGAAGGTCAGGATTAGATTATACTATATTTCTGATTACAATTACAATTGGGCCAGGCCAGCTAATTTGAACAAGTGGGTCTTGAGTTTCTTACGGAAGGAGCGGAGATCAACAGTAGTTCTAATATCGGGGGGGGGGGGGGAGGTCGTTCCAGAGGGTTGGGCCCATCACAGAGAAGGCCCTACTCCTGGGCACCGCCCGCCCGCATTGCTTAGTGCAGTGCTTCTCAATTATTTTCTGTCATGCCCCCCCTAGGAAGAAGAAAACATTTCGCGCCCCCCGCACGACTGTAAATAGTATCATTTGTCTATAAAATTGTTATAAGTACACCTCTGCATAACACTGTATCCTTATTAACGTATAAGAGAATAAAAAAAGAAAGAAATGTGGATCAATTTACAACAAAGAATAGCTTTATTAACTGTAGCAGAAAAGATTTAAAGGAGCACAGCTAGAACATATACATACATATATTTATATATAGAGTATCACAGAAGTGAGTACACCTCTTAACATTTTGTAAATATTTAAGTATAAATATTATTTATTTATGTTAAGGGGTGTACTCACTTCTGTGATAACACTGAAGAAATGACACTTGTATGTGCATGTATACACACACAAACACACACATATATATCCTGCACGCAGTGATTTCTAGAAACAACACCTGCTCGTCTCAGTGGGAAAGACCCACGCATCCCAGATGCGAAGACTGTCCAAGTGGTCCTTAAGATGACCGCCGACTTAGGGAGGGAGGGAGCCGCAGAGGCGGGGCTCAAAGGGAAGGAGAGCTGGATAAAACACCGGAGCGCTCTAAGCTTTGGAAACTCTCGCCTTTCCTTACCACGGAGCCTTGGAAACTCTCCAGACAGAGACGCATCCGGTCGGAAGAAGGAGAAAGAGAAGGGGCGGCTGAGGGAAGAGAGACGCGGGCGGGCTCAGCGATCCTGACGGGCAATCCCTGCCGCCAGGGCGGAACAAAAGTGGGCAGAGGAGACGCACCGGAGTGCCCGCCCCGATCCTGACCCGGCTTCGTGCCCCCCTTTACGGAGCCTCACGCCCCCCCTGGGGGGCACGCCCCACTATTTGAGAAGCACTGGCTTAGTGGATGGTACCCGGAGGAGTCCCTCTCTGTGAGAGCGGATTGGTCGCAGGGATGTGTGGGGTAGGATGCGATCCCCCTAGAAGGATACTGTTGCTGAGCCACTCCACAAGCTCCTGGGAAGACGGCACCATGGACCTGGGGACAGAAGGAAGATCGAGTGTTTGCAGCTGTGAAAGACCTCCTCTCCTCAAACAGCGTCCTCATCCAATACAACCAAACATTATCGGTTCAGATCACCTGCGATGCCTCCCTTTTCGGAGTTGGAGTAGTCCTCAGCCACCACCTGCCAGATGGGATAGAAGCACTGATCGTATTCTATTCCAAGACCCTGTCACCAGCGGAGTGCAACTACAGTCAAATAGATAAGGAAGCCTTGGCCATGGTGGCAGCGATCAAGCGGTTCCACAAATATGTCTATGGCAGGCACTTCGACCTCATAACCAATCACAAGCCCCTTCTCACCAGCGACCAACAGACCCCCTCCATACTTGTCCCCGAGGATGACCAGATGGGCTATCTTCCTCACTGCTTATGACTACAAACTGGTACATCAACCTGGGAAAGACATCAGCCACACCAATGCCGTCAGCCGCTGCCCATTGCCAGAGCTAGTGGAAGACCCCGTCCCCACAGCCCAAGTTCTCCTGATTGACATTGACCTTGCCAGCCCGGTCACCACCAGAGACATTGCACACACACAAAGACCAGACTCTACGGAAGGCTCTGAACTGGGTGTTGAGGGGGTGGTCACAGGAGAAGCCAGGCGATGAGTTCCAGAGTTACCACAATAAGCAAGCCAAACTGTCCACCATCAAGGGCTGCTTACTGTGGGGAGAAAGGGTCATTGTTCCCAGAAGCTTCGGAGGTGAGCCATGGATGCTCTATACGTGGGTCACCCGGGAATTGCGCGGATGAAGGCATTAGCCTGGAGCTACATCTGGTGGCCTAACATGGAAAAAGATATTACAGAGTGGGTGGCCACTTGCTGACCATGCCAGGAGACATGACCAGCCCCACCACGGGCACCCACTCAAGAATGAGAGGCAGCCAAGGGTCCTTGGTCCCGCATACACATTGACCTTGTGGGACCAGTGGAAGGACAGATGTTCCTCATCCTGGAAGTTATCATTATGTCCACCACCATGGCAGAAGCCACCACCCGAGCCCTCCCAAGGCCTTTTTGCCAACTGACTGCCAAGACCATGGAGACCTTCCTCACTGAGCAGGGCATCTGGCATGTGCTCATTGTGCCGTTCAACCAGGCGAGTAATGGACAGGCCGAACAGATAGTGAGGTTAACCAAGGAAACCCTCACCTGAATGGGGCCCAGCAACTGGCAGGAGGTTGACCAGTTCCTCCTTGCCCAACACATCACTCCACATGCGACCACCCAGAATAGCCCGGCTGAACTGTTGATGGGGAGGAAACTGTGGTCCAGGCTCGACCGGTGTCACCCGAACTACCTCCCAGAGACTCCCCTGGACTCGGCTCGGCCAATCCGAGCCTTTAGCATAAATGACAGAGTGTTCGCCCACAACTATGCTGGGTACCCAACCTGGCTGGTGGTCTGCGTTGTGGCTGTCACCACTCCCAAATCGTATAAAGTAGAACTAGAGGATGGGAGAATCTGTAAGAGGCACATAGACCAGCTCCGACACCACCTGGGGGACACCGAACTAAGGAACCAAGGCGATTGGTTCTCACCTGTTCCTTTTGCTCTGATCTAACAATTTCAAATGTGGCTTCATCGGAGAGATAAGAGTGTGGTACTATCGCTTCCTTATACTATCACTTGATCTTATATTATTCCTCTGTTGAGGTAGCCCAGAACTGTGTTGGCTTTTTTGGCAGTTGCAGCATGCTATTAACTCATACATAAGTGATGGTCCACCAAAACAGCTAGATTCCTCTCAGAGGCACTACTGTGGAGCTAGGTACTACCTAGCTTGTACCCTATGGATTTGATTTTTTTCTACTTAAGTTCAGGATCTTTCTTTTCTCTCCATTGAACTGCATCTTGTTGAACAGAGCACAACATTGAAGTCTGTCAATATCCTACTGATCATATATTCTAAAGGGTTAGTAATTCTCTCCAGTTTGGTTTCATCCACAAATTTGATGAGTAGCACTTCAATCCCCTCAACTATTTATGAAGATGTTGAGGAGCCAAAGACCTTTAAGCATCTCACTGCATGCTTCCCTCCAGTTAGATGTAATTCCATTGAGGACTACTGGTGTCGATACTGTCTATCCCACAATGTTCTATCTTACCAAGAAGTAGATTGTGGTCTACTTTATTAAAGGTACTTAGACTTACTGACATCTAAGTATACTATATCCACAGATTTTTTAAATAATAGTTTTTATTAAACATATCTCAACATTTACACTACATTTCCACTCTTTACAGCGCTCTTTACTTGCTCCAAAACCTCTTTCGTGTGGGGGACAAAGTTTTTGTATCTACCAAATACATGAGATTAAGAATGCCTAGCAAGGAATTTGGTCCAAAATTTCTAGGTCCATTCCCAATAGTGAAGATAGTTAACCCAGTTACAGTTCAATTCAGTCTACCCAGAAGTCTAGGAAAAATTGACCCAGAATTTCACTGTAGTTTGTTGAAACCAGTAATTGGGTCTAGCATAAGACCCCCCACCCATTTCTCTCCTCCTGTAGTGATAGAAGGGGAAACACAATCTGAGGTGGAAAAAAATTGTAGACTCCAGGCTGAATAGGGGTCGCTTACAGTATTTAGTGCATTGGAAGGGTTACCCTTTGTCTGAAGCTACTTGGGTGAAAAGCTGGAATCTAAAAGTAGAGAAGTTAGTAAAACAATTCCATGAGAAGTTTCCCGATAAGCCAAAGGGTTCCCCTGGTGGTGGTGGGGGAGAGGTGGTTAATTTTGTTATGTTAACTTTTATGTTATTCTCTTTTCAGAAAACGTTTTTCTTCTGAGGAGAGGCTGCCTGTCAGGCCTGCAGTTACATTCCTTTTTAGGATCTCTGGCCTGCCACACTCTCTATTATTTCATTATGCTGTTTCATTAGTGTAGTAATTGGGAGGGGGAATAGAAAGGAGCAGAATTGTGGAATGTGTTATTGTCATTCCTTTCTAGAAGCCCAAGGTCATCTTTTGTCTCCACACCTCTGCACCTGACCGGAACCAGCTGGGTGGAGATGCCAGCGTGGCCGAAGAAGATTGGACCATGTGATGGATTTATGGGTGTGGGGATAAGATCATGAACTTTCATTTGGGTGGAATCCCAGGAAGCTTTTAGATTTGGGATTTCCACAGAGGTGCCAACATGTCTGTCTTATTAAATTGGAACTTTAAGGATAGCTCTGCCTTGGACTCTGATTTAATTCTGCATGATATTGGAACACTGACACATTCCTTCTCACAGCAGATAAGTATAGGTAAGATTCTTAAGTATTATCTTTGTCTTATCCTTATTTATTTTGAGTCGTGCTACTTTGCCAAATTCTTCTATTTCTTTTATTAATTTAGTTTTTGTGTCTAGTGGGTCTTCTATAATAAAGGCCAAATCATCTGCAAAGGCTTGTATTTTGTATTCTTCCTTTTTTATTCTTAATCCTTTTATTTCTTGTTGTTGCCTAATTTGTGTCAGTAGTACTTCTAATGATAGGATAAATGAAAGGGGAGATAATGGGCATCCCTGTCTCACCCCTTTGGCTATATTAAATTTTTCTGTTATTTTTCCTTTTAGTAATATTTTGGCTGTTTGGGTGGAGTATATCGTCCTAACCATCTCTACAAATTTTTCTCTAAAATTCATAATATTTAGTTGGTTAATAAGGAACTGCCAAGTTAAGTTACAAGTGCTACTTGTTTCTCAGAATGGGCTTCATAATATTCTAACACATTCATTATCATTCTCGTGTTATTTCTCAATTGCCTTTTTGGTAAAAATCCGTTCTGATCAGGGTGGATAACTTCATTTAATATTTTTTTAGTCCTTTCCGTAATTATTATGGCAAATATTTTATAGTCAGCATTTAATAGGCCTGTAATTTTTGATCTGCTGGTTGTCTGTATCCTCTTTTAATATTAATGTGATATATGCCTCCATCTATGAGTTCAGCAATCTGGCTTGTTCTAGCCCTCCATTATATAAGTTTAACATTGGTTATCTCAAGTGGCTCTTGTATTTTTTATACAGTTCTGCAGCAATTCCATCCAGTCCAGGTGTTCTATTGTTTTTTTGTTTTTTAATTGCTCCTTCATCTCCATCATGGTGATTTTATCATTCAACATTTCCCGGTATTGTAGACAAGTCCCTCTCTTTTAGGTATTGTTTGATGTTTTCCTCCCGTATATCCTCTTAGCTATATAAGGTTTTAAATAATTTTTGGGTGATGCTTTTTTCTTCTTCTGTCTGAAAGTGAAGGTTCCCATTCTCATCTTGCAATTGTATTAGTTTTTTCTCTTTCTCTTTTTTAATTTTATGTGATAGCCATCTCCCTGGTTTAGTTGCATGTTCGAAAAAAAATTGTTTTGCCATTTTAAGATTTTGTGCCGCTTCTTGTGTCATTAAATTTATTTTATGTTTTACTAAGTCTATTTCCCCTTTAATTTTGGGATTCTTTTTGCAATGCAAATTCCAATTCTTTAAGTTTGTCCTGAAGTGCCATTTGTTGTTTCCGCTTTTCCTTATTCCTTCATACCACATAAGCTATTGTTAAGCCCCTGATGTATGCTTTGGTCATATCCAATAAATTTTGCAGCGTTGTTTGTTCTTTCTTATTTTCTTCAAAAAACAATTCAAGTTCTTATTCCATTATTTATGCATATTATTTTTCTTTCAATATCTTTTGGTTTAAGGTCCACCTCCTCTTTTTTTGTCCCTTTCATATAACTTTTAAGGGATTATGGTCTGCCCAAATATTTGTCACTATCTCTATTTCTTCTATGTCCCTTCTCAGTTCCGATTCTTGACCAAGAGTTATGGGGATTTGAGGAAAAGATATATTGATTCCTCTTTGGGTTTAACTTTCTCTATCTCTTTCTCTCTTTCTGTATCTTGTAAATTTAACTCTTGTGTCATTTCAAAAAATGTATTCGGCAGTGTTCTCTTCTTCTTGTTTTTTTATTACTTACATAATCTTCCTTAATATGTACCACTGCATTGAAATCTCCTATTAGGCACATTTTTTCATGACCTAACTCTATTATTTTCTGGTGTAATTTATAATAAAATTCCTTCTGATTATTATTCCTTGCATAAATTACTGCAAGTAACATTTGTTTTGGGTTTATTGTTATTTCAATCAATAGTGTTCTTCTCTCTTCGTTGGCATAAATCTGTTTTGATTTCAGCCACTCTTTTATATATATTGCTATGCCCCTCTTGCTGGGCCAGAGCCAAATGAAGTTTCCCAATTTTAGGAAAGTTTAAAATATTATCATGTTGTTTCTTGATGTGTACCTCTTGTAGACAAATAATATCCATATTCTGTTTTGGAAATTTTGTCAATATTTGTCTTTTTTTTTTCTGGAGAGTTCAATCCATTGATGTTAATTGATAACATCTTAATTTCTTCTTCCATCTTATTATTTATGTGTAAGCCTTGTTCCTCTCTTTGCCCCTGTCTCTTTCTGTGCTCTTTTTTTTTTTGTAAAAAGTTTTATTGTTTTGAAAAACATTTATAGGGAAAAGGTAATAGGGTACATAGAAAATATTAGTAGCTTCCATGTTGGCAGTAGAAATCCCCCCCCAATCTCACACTTTTACAATTTTAAAAATGACATGTAAAGGATAGCATAAGCAGAATTCTTACTTTATGTCAACAACATGTTCAATCATCTCTTTCTTTGTCACTTTCTAGTATATCAACAATTGCAATAATATTTCAGATGTTTTTATTTTTGTGACCTGAGTCTTTTCGATATTGCTTCCTCCTCTCTGCTCCCGGGTGGAGCCGTGTCCCCCCCTCCATATCTTGTACATTGCTGCTTTCCCCCCCACCTCTGCTATCTTCGTCCTCTGGGAGGGAAATATGTTTTTTAATAAAGGCCTCTGCCTCGTCCACTGTCTTAATTCTAACTCGACTTCCCTCCCAGAAAATCAACATTCCTTCTGGCAATAACCATCTGAACCAAATTCCTCTATTATATAGTTTCTTTGATAAGGAAGCGTACTTCCTCCTTTTTTCTCTAATCTTTTTTGGAATTTGCTTTAATCTCTTTCTGTGTTCTTGTTGTTGCACCTTCTCTTTCATGTCATTCCATTTCCATCTGTTCTCTTATCTCCTGGTCTAACTCTTTCTCTTCTGATTGTTAATTCTTCTTGGCTTTTGTGTTCTATGTCATCTCTACTGTCTTGTTCTTCATCTACAGCTAGGTAATGTTCATAGAATTATTGTGCCTTGTCCAGAGTATCAATTTTAATTTTTTTTATCTTGCCATGAGATCAGCATGCCTTCTAGGATAAGCCATCGGAACATCAACTTATATTTAACCAATTGTGATGAGAGAAAATGGTAATGCCTTCTTTGTTCCCTAACTTCTTCTTGGGACTAGAATTTCTTTCCCTTTGTAGGTCAGTGTTTCCCTTCCCCTCCTGTATACTTCGTCTTTTGTTGTTTTCTTTGAGAACCTCACATGAACTTCCTTTGACAGTTTGTATTGACGTGCATAGTTGGTATGGATTAAACCTTGTCTATGTTGTTTTGAGTCTGTTGTTTACTTTTCTGTAGTTCGTCGGCTAGCAATTCTACCATAAGCTATAAAAGGTCTTCCTACTTATTTTCTGCTATATTTTGGAATCTCAGAAAGAAAACTGATTTTTCCATTTCCAAGTGGGCTATTGCCTCTTCCAGATCCCTATGTGTTGCCATGAGTTTTTGTTCCATTGTTTCCAATCTCTTCTCTGTTTGTTCTGTTCTAGTTTCCACTATCTGTATTTTCTGTTCATTGCTAACTATAGCCACTTGCATCATTCCTATTTTATCATCTAGTTTATGTATGTCTCTTTTTACCTCTCCCATCTTGCTCTTTATTTTCGCATTTCACATTTTTTGTTATTGACTCCTGGATTTTCATCATTGTTTCCGGGATCATCATAAGGGTTGGCTCCATGTTCTGCAGACTCAACATAGAGCCTGATTTCTTGCTGCCCAACATACTTTCTATTGAGCGCTGTCCCAATGGGGAGGCTACTGTCGGTATTGGGTATTGTTTCTTCCCGTTTTTGTAATTGTCATTGTACTTGTCATTTTCGAAATCTTAAAAAAGTTCTTCCACAATACCATAAATCAGCTACTATTTATCTATAAGTTTTTCACTTGTCCTGTGTTTATACACTCGTTATATACATTGTTATTTGAAATTGTATTATAATATATTATACCCATGAAAATGTCAACCATATCAATAATATAGTATAGAAATTCTAAATGCTGGCATAAACAACAATCTTACATCTGATTTCCCCTTACAAATATAAAGTTATAAACATTATAAAAGTTGTATTATTTTGTACAATTGTATTTTATAATATAAATTTTATAATTTATTATAAATTATAAATTATAAAGTTAAATATCATTTGTTAATATATTATAAATTTATATACTTATAAACAGTCTATTTGTAAATATATAAAGGTTACTATATAGTTTCTCTTCTAAATTATATATATATATATATATCAGGGGTGGATTCAGTGGGTGTGGCTAGATGGGGGACATGTGACTGAGTGGGTGTGGCCAACTTGATGTCACTCCTGCACACTCAGTCACATGCCCCCTCACCAAGCCATGCCCAATGATGGCGAAAAGTTTTGACCGAGGGTGGTGATGGTGGTCTCCAGCCTTGCCAGAGTTAAGGGAGCCCCTGCAAACTACCCAGTAAGAAAAAAAGGTTTTTGTCCACCCCAGCCCCCAGGAACACTCTGCAGGCTTCAGGAGGGCTGGGAGAAGGGAAAAATGCACCCTTTTTGCAAAAAAATGGCCCTTTTTTTGCAAAAATGGGGGCATTTCTTCCTTCCCCCCAGTCCTGCTGAATCCTGCAGAGTGCTTCTGGAGACTGGGAGAAGGGAAAAATGCCAGAGTCCACCCCTCACTGCTGCTCAATCTCCCTCCCACCTTCACTCAAAGTGTTAGATATTAACACTAGCTACCATGGTTTCCACTCTGGTCCTCTCTTCCAGCGGGAACAGAGGTTTAATCTGATTGGCTAAGAAGTCTGACAACTCCCTATAAAAGGAGAGCTGTCAGACCGAACAGTTGCTGGATTGTACATACTTGTATGTCTGAATAAAGAGCTGTTGTTGCATTAAGCCAGTGTCTGCCTTCTCATTGCCTGATCTAACAATGGCGACGAGGGTGGGATTGAGAGGCAGATAGGAGAAGAAACGAACAACAAGACATCCAGCAAGTAAATCCAGCCTGGAGCTTCAGCGCGGCATTGAGCGACCATTTTGAGTGGCAAATTCGAATCGCCTCATCCAAGAATGGCCATGCACGCCCTGCCAACTCCATATGACCCGGTGGCTGAACACTGGGAATCGTATATGTTAAGGTTCAAATGCTTCCTCAAGGCAAATGATCTTATGGGTGGTTCCCAACTCCCGCAAGAAGAACCTCTTCCTGGGTTACTGCGGCCGAGAGGTCTTCGAAACAGCGAAGGATTTATCGGAGCCAACTCCGATCCAAGCGGTTCCCTGGGCGGCGTTACAACAGACTCTAAAAACTCATTACACACCCAAACCATTGAGGCACGTTCGCCGCCATGAATTCAACGTGTGGAACCAACAAGAGGGAGATTCCATAAACCAATATATTGCGGCCCTGCGAAAAGCAGCATCATATTGCGATTTCCGTGACCTGGACGACCAAATTTTAGACCACTTAATCTGCAGCATGCGGGACATTAATTTGCAGAGACGTCTGTTAGCCAGATCAAATATGTCTCTGCAGATCGCACTTGATGAAGCCAGGGCATCCGAATCTGCAGACAAGTACACGGAAGCATTATAGCGCCAACACAATGTGCCACAAACCGCGCAGAAGCAAACATGCGTACATCACAAGGCTGCTGAACAAGAACCCTCTGACAGCGAAGACGATGACAGCTACTGCATGCGCAGTAGCCACACAAATTCAACTCACACCTGCAGCCCTGCGCAAGCTGCGGAGGGGACCATGCCCAGTTTACCTGTTGGTTTTGGGACACAACCTATCAGCGTTGCGACAAGAAGGGGCACATTGCCAAAGTGTGCTGGAGCAAATTCCCTGTCACCGCTTGGCAGCCAAAACCCAATCCAAACTGCCAACAGAGGCCCAACCCAGGGGCCTGGTGGAAAACTCAAGGGCGCCCAGAGAGAGAATTTAAAGTGACCTATCAAACCATGATAGGGCAAGTTCGCACCAGGTGGCAAAAAAGCTGAAAGTCACAGTCCTCATTGAGGATGCTCCCTGCGAGCTTGAAGTCGACACTGGGTCATCTCTAATGATCATTTCCTGGTTGACCCTGAAGCAAGCCATCCCGAGC
Organism: Natrix helvetica; assembly: GCF_964273705.1. Classification (NCBI taxonomy): domain Eukaryota; kingdom Metazoa; phylum Chordata; class Lepidosauria; order Squamata; family Natricidae; genus Natrix; species Natrix helvetica. The sequence continues at coordinate 27,417,256 of NC_138560.1, forward strand.
CTGAAAAGACGGCACCTTTGCATTCCAGACATCAGCTTGCGTGACTACCAGGGGAACCGAGTCCCCATCGTGGGCCAAGGCACTTTCCGAGTGCAGTTCAAAGACATCAGTGCCAAGCTTCCTGTAACCGTGGCCAGCGCACTGCTACAGAGCCTCCTGGGGCTTGATGGGTTTGAAGCCCTGGGGTTGGAAGTCACCAGAATCAACTCCGTAAAGGACGGCGGCACAGAGGCGATTTTTAAGGAGTTCGAGGACGTCTTTGGCTCTGGTCTTGGTAAGTATGTGGGGACGCCAATCTCTTTTAACTTGGACCCCAACATAGCACCTATCAGGCTCAAACCCAGGAGAGTACCTTTCACTCTCCGCCCTAAAATCGATAGGGAAATTGACAAACTAGTGAGTCAGGGGATCCTAGAGCCAGTCAACCATGCACGCTGGGAGACCCCTATAGCGACCCCGGTCAAGCCAGATGGGTCAGTCCACATCTGCGTGGACTATAAATGCACAATAAACAATGCGCTACAACTAAGCGCCTACCCTGTGCCCATTGTACAGCACCTACTACACTCGCTAGGGCCAGGAATTTGCTAAATTAGATATGACGCAGGCATACCAGCAGTTGCCTGTAGATGGTGCCACAGCGGAGGCTCAAACCATCGTGACGCACAGGGGTGCATTCAAATGCCACCACCTGCAATTCAGAGTTAGTATCGCCCCTAGACTGTTCCAAAGCATCATGGAACGGCTTTTGCAGGGGATACCAGGAGTCGTCCCCTATTTCGACGACATATTGGTATCGGCTGCAAACGAGGTGCAACTTTTTAAAAGAGTTAGGGCTGTTTTGACCAGAATTCGCAAAAAAGGCCTCTGGCTCAAAAAAGAAAAATGCAAAATTAATGTGGCCAGGGTAGAATTTCTGGGGTACATGATTGATGGCTCTGGGATCCATCCGACATCCCAAAAATTAAAAGCTATCCAGGAAGCCCCCACACCTCGCAATCAGGCTGAGCTACAGGTGTTCCTCGGGCTCCTTAACTTCTACAGCATCTTTCTCAAACAGAAAGCCACCGTCGCTGAGCCCTTGCATCATCTCCTGTCCAAGAACGCCAAATGGTCCTGGGGCCGAGCCGAGGCTGCCGCATTTGCCGCGGTAAAAACGCCTTCTGACTGCTGACTCCCTGCTGGTCCAGTACAGCCAGACCCTGCCGCTGGTGTTAACGTGTGATGCATCCCCCTTTGGCGTCGGCGCTGTCCTCAGCCACCACATGCCCAATGGCACAGAAGCCCCTATTGCTTTCTACTCACGAACCTTGTCTTCCACTGAAAGGAACTACAGCCAAATGGACCGAGAGGCTTTGGCTGCTGTAGCGGGAGTCAAGAGGTTCCACAAGTACCTTTACGGCCAAGACATCGAACTTGTGACGGACCACAAACCATTGATAGGGCTACTGGCTGGGGACCGACCTACCCTGGTATCTTTGTCTCCTCGCATGACCAGGTGGACTGTTTTCCTGGCTGCTTACTCCTACAAACTAATTCACCGGCCTGGTTCCATGTTGGGACATGCCGACGCCTTGAGCTGCTGTCCCCTACCTGAACTGCTGGCCGACCCCACTCCTGAGACACTGGTCCTACTTATTGACTGCTTGGAGTCTGGACCTGTCTCATCCAATGACGTTGCCTGTTTTTCTGCTAAAGACTCTACTATTAAGCAGATTTTAAACTGGGTGTGGAGGGGGGGGCAAGGGGCCTATTGGGGCCAAATTTAAAATGTTTTTTACTAAACGTGATGAGTTGTTGGTAATCAAGGGCTGTTTACTGTGGGGGGACCGGGTGGTTGTTCCAAGCAAACTGCGAAAGGCAGTATTGGAGGCATTACATGTGGGGCATCCTGGCATTGTCTGTCAGGCCTGCAATTCTGTTCCTTTTAGGATCTTTGGCCTGCCACAATATATATATATATATGTTGTAATTGTACTGATAAATAAATAAAGGGAGACTAGGATAGATCTATTTCGAGCTAATTAGCTCTCATCAGCTAGCCATACCTGAGAGCTAATTAGCTCGAAATAGATCTATCCTAGTCTCCCTTTATTTATTTATCAGTACAATTACAACACAAATATAAAAAGGCAACAGTAAAAATAAAAAATATGGTTTTCTGCCTGCATGGTCTTCTATGATAAGCCGAAGGACAGAAAGAGGGAGTAGTGACCTTCCTCCCATATTTAGTCATACCAGGGGTTGTAACACACATACATACATACATACATACATACATACATACATACATACATACATGTATGTCTTTGGTTGTTCGGGTTTTCTCCCACGTAGAATTGGAAGTATCTTCACGACGTTTCGATGAAGTCTCATTCATCATCTTCAGGCTGGTGCTTCCGGCTTGGTGCTTCCAGGAGCAATGTGAGATCTCAGCCGGTTCCTCCTTTTAACTGCCAGTGGGGTTTTGTGCTGATTGGGTGGGAGCTTGGCTGCATTCTGATTGGGTGGAGGTGTATTCTGATTGGTAGGGGGCTTGGCTGTGCTCTGATTGGATGGGAGTTTGGTTGTGCTCTGATTGGATGGGGGCGTGTTCTGTTTGGGTGGGGGCCTGGTTGTGCTTGTGTTAGTCTGAGTTGCAGAGGGATTTGAGCTGGTGAGCTGCTTTACTGTTGTTTGGCTTCACGTTTGTGGTCATGCCACATCTCCGTGGTGGGCATCAGTTTGCTTAATGTATGGATCGGAGGGGTTTAAAGTGGCTAATAATGTAGCTGTGGTCTGGCTTCTGGTTTGTGGTCCGGCTTCTGGTTTGTGGTCATTATCGGTGTGGGTTTGGGCTTGCTTTTTGCGTGGATGTGTGATAGTGACATCCTGTGTGGTTTTCGTGAGTGTGGGTCTGGTATCATTCTTTGTGTTAGGGACTCGTTTGTCAGTGAGGGCGGGTTTCCAAATGGCTGGTAGGCGGGAGGTATCATCTCGTTTACTCATGCTGTGTGGTCGTTTTTCTATCTCAATAGCTTCTCTGATTATTCTGTTGTTAAAGTGTTCAATTTTGGCAATAGTTCTGGTCTTTTTAAAGTCTATATCATGTCCTGTGGCTTTGAGGTGTTGGACCAGGGAAGAAGTTGGTTCCTCCTTTCTGGCTGAGTTTTTGTGTTCTTCAATGCGTGCCTTTATTCTTCTGTTGGTTTGTCCGATGTATGTGGTGGTGCAGGTGGTGCATGGGATTTCATATACTCCTTGATTTTCTAACTCTATTTTGTCTTTGGGGTTTCTTAGGATCCACCATCCTAAGAAACCCCAAAGACAAAATAGAGTTAGAAAATCAAGGAGTATATGAAATAATATTCTTATGCTGTTTCATTGGTATAGTAGTTGGGAGGGGGGAATAGAAAGGAGTAGGATTGTGGAATGTATTGTTATGGATTTTCTTAGAAGCTCAAGGTCGTCTTTTGTCTCCGCACCTCAACACCTGGCCGGAAGAAGAGGGGTGTACATGCCAGCGTGGAAGATGAAGATTGGACCATGTGATGAATTATGGGGTGTGGGGATAGATGAACTTTTAACTGGGTGAACTCACAGGATGTACGTTAGAGTTGAAATTTCACAGCATAATGCCAAAATGTCTGTCTTATTAAATTGGAGTTTTAAGGATAACTTTGCCTTGGACAATGATTTAATTCTGCATGATATTTGGAACGCTGACATTATTTCAACTCTCCCATAATTTTTTTTTTCTTTCATCGGGGTACTGAATCCCAGTTCTGACCCAATCCTGGGCAGGACGAAATTTCAGTGAAGATGGAGGAAGGAAAGAATGCAGCAGAGAAGGCTAAGGATGATGGATCGCTTATTTTTGTCGAAACTATCTATGCACCTTCTAAAGAAATAGTTCAACATGCAAAGGCGAGGGAAAGGGAACTTCAGCTGGGTGCCCGGCGAAAGGAACCGAAACCAAGATTTTCCTCACAGACGGAATTAGACCTGTGAGATGAAGCTTCGGGATTTATTGCTTCTCAGGAATGCCTGCTAGAAGGAGAGGGCCCCCCCAAGGGAACTCCGACAGACGACTGGAGGATAGGGGGAAGAGCAAATGAATGGAGGTCTCAGTCGCTCTCATGCAGCCAGTCTTTGATGGGCCTTCAGGACCAATTCCGACGCCTAAATGTGAGTGAACAAAAACCCCTGGGGCCCCCAGAAACACCCAGGTGGAGCCTAGCAAAGCCCACATTATCCTTTCCCAGCAGAGAAACTGCTGCGCAGTGGAGTGGAGACCTTGGTTCTTTCCACACAGCCATCAGTGAATCAGCACCCCCACCTCCTGGAGTGAAAAAAAGTTGGGAAGTAAAAACTAACCAGCCGAAAGGGGCCTGGAACACTTTCACCTCCCCCCCTCTGCAAAGTGATGGCTCTGAACCCATCAATCAAGCCAATCCAGGTTGGGCTTTCTTCCCGGGTCGTGGATGGGCTCAATGCCAGTGGACGCCTGCCCCTTCCCAACTAATGGCGCCACCCCAAATAGCTGCCCAGAGGCAGAGCCAGGGACTGGGACCACCACAGGGTCCAGCCCCCCCCCCACCAATGCCTCAGCAGGCTTTTGCCCAACTGATGGGTGTGGCCCCACAAAGAAGCTTACCATCCCAAGCAGCAGGCCGACAGGTTGCTCCGGTTCAACCACCAGCACCCACTCCTCCTCCCACACCCCAAAGGTTCCGTGCAACCTATGATGGCAGGCGAGACAAACTAACTTACTTTATGAATTGAGTATTGGCGTACGTTGACCAAGTAGGCCCACAATACCTGACGGATTGAGAACTGATCCAAGAAATAGCAGAGGGGATGAATGAAGGAGAGGCAGCACAATGGATAGCGGAACTCCATGAAGAAGCAGCTCCTGAGTTAGATGACATAACGGGGTTCATTCAACTGATGCGGGCCCGATTTTACGATGTGGCCCAACAGGTAGATGCTGAAGACCAGATACAGGAATTACGACAGGGGGGTTGGCCGGTCAAAGAATTAGTTTGGGAATTCCAGAGAATAGCTGGAAGACTACGATACTGGCCAGAAAGACTATACGTTCAAAAAGGCCTTAGATCCCAAACTGAAACAAGTTTGTGCCATAACATAAGGGGGACCCCAGATCGTATCCAAGAATGGTACACCACTGCAATCATACTGGACCACGAGATTAACACCTATCCAAAGCCAGGTACCAGAACCCCTGAAAAAAAACCGTTAGCCCACCGAACGCAGAGGCAGCAAACTGAAAAGCCCCCACCAACCCCTCGTTCCTGGGGCCCCAAAATAAAGTGCTACCGTTGTGGTCAGCTTGGCCACCGGGCATCTACATGCTGGGCTCCAGCCCCAGTTCCACAACCAGGCCAACCACCTGCCAGCACAATCAAGAAAACCCCCAGTAAACCACCAGAAAAAAGTCGTCTGGCACAACAGCCAGCAGGGGCAGAGAGCGGAGCCACTGAAAACGCCCTGGCCACCTCAGAGGAGGAAGAGGAAGGAAACCCAGAAGACGACCCAATGGTGAGTGCACCTATCCGCCCCTTCCAGATAAAAGCCAAACTCCAAATACCGAAAACGGGGGTAGAAGGGGAAGTTGGGGTGATTATAGACACCGGCTGCACCCGATGCTTAATCAGCATGTCAATAGTGGAGCAACTAGGTATACGCACCAGACCCCTAAAACAACCCATTCCGTTTGAGCAAGTGGATGGAACCCTAATTGGGGGAGCTCCGGCTACAAAGATCACTGAGTTAATAAAGCTGGTGATAGGCTGCCACTATGAGTTCCTCAGATTCATCGTGGCCCCTGGAATGCAGGAGTCAATTATCCTAGGGCTTGCATGGTTGGATAAGTGGGAACCTACTATAAAGTGGGAGGATGGCGTTAGAAAGGTGACTATTGGACTTGGGCCGTTACCACCGGTGGAACCAAAAGGCCACCCAGGAACGTTGGAACCTAACAGCCCAACCCATCCAGAACCTGCAGCAACCGCAGCAGACACTAAACCTCCGGGAATCCAACGAGTCCCAAAGATCTATTGGGATCTGGCGGAGGTGTTCAGTGAGGAAGACGGAAACTACCTTCCACCTCACCGCGCCACAGATTGTGCAATAGAGTTCAAACCTGGGGTAACATTACCAAAGCCCAAAATGTACTCTATGACGCCTAAAGAGATGATAGAATTGAGGAAATACATCGACACCAATTTGAAAAGAGGGTTTATTGAACCAGCAAAATCGAAAGTAGCGGCCCCAGTGCTCTTCAGGGAAAAGAAAGATGGGGGGGGGGGGTTTCCTCTGTGTGGACTTACGAGCTTTGAATACGGTATGCGAAAAGAATACCTATCCCCTCCCTCTCATGAAAGATATGTTGAACCACTTGGCTAAGGGCAAGATCTTCACCAAGCTGGACTTGAGAGAGGCGTATTACCGTATACGAATCCGGAAAGGGGATGAGTGGAAGACCGCTTTTAATACTCCCTTAGGCAGCTTCCAATATAAAGTCATGCCTTTCGGACTACAAGGAGCACCCGCAGTATTCATGCAGTACATAAATGTGCTACACGACCACCTGTACCGCGGAGTACTCGTTTATTTAGATGACATCTTGATCTTCTCTGAGACCATGGAAGAACATGTGAAACTGGTACGGCAAGTCCTGAAAAAACTTCTAGTTGCCAAACTTTATGCAAAATTGTCAAAGTGTGAATTCCACAAGACCTCGCTAGATTACCTGGGATATCGTATCTCCAATGAAGGAGTAGAAATGGACCCAGGAAAAGTGAAAGCGGTCTTAGATTGGAAACCTCCAAGCACTCGCAAACAATTACAAAGCTTCCTTGGATTTGCAAACTTTTATAGGCAGTTTATTCCAACCTTTGCTGAAATTGCCCTACCATTGACTGACCTATTAAGAACGGGGCCTTCCCCTACTAAACCAAAAGCAAACCAACCATTAAAATGGACAATCGACTGTCAAAAGGCTTTTAAGAAACTAAAACGGCTCTTTGCCCAAGAACCCATATTGCAACACCCTGATCCAGAGCGACCTTTCATAATCCAAACGGATGCCAGTGATGTCGCAATAGCCACGGTGCTACTACAAAAGAATAAAGAAGGCCACCTCTTACCATGCGCTTACATCTCCAAGAAACTCACCACTACGGAAAGAAGAGAGAAGAAGGCATTTGCCTTCTACGGAAAGAAGAGAGAAGAAGGCATTTGCGATCAGGTGGAGCACGCTCACCTGGAGACATCTCCTGGAAGAGGGGATATACCGTTCGAGGTATGGACTGATCATAAAAACCTCAAAACTCTCCTTGCCCATCGGAAGTTATCCCCCAAACAAGTTCGTTGGGCCCAATATTTCCAAAGATTCATGTTATGTGGGCTATCAGCAAGACAATTGGTCGGACTTGCTACCCTTAGCTGAAGTAGCATATAATAATGCGGCTCACAGCAGTACAGGATTAACTCCTTTCCAGATTACCAGTGGCATGGAATTCGTTCCCATGCCTGAACTACCTAAGGAACCTCCCTCATCCATGTCCCTGAATGAATGGCTGGAGGCACTAAAGAAGTGATGGGAGAATATGAAAAAGGTGCAAACAGATGCGGCAGAAGCCTACAAGAAGCAAGCTGATAAACATCGTTCCCTACAACCCCCCTTTCGAGTGGGGGACAAAGTTTTTTTGTCTACTAAATACATAAGATTAAAGATGCCTAGTAAGAAATTAGGTCCAAAATTTTTAGGTCCTTTCCCAATAGAAAAGATAATTAACCCAGTTACAGTTCGACTCAGCCTACCCAGACTCTTAGGGAAAATTTACCCGGTATTCCATTGTAGCTTATTGAAGCCGGTAAGGGAGTCTAGCACAAGACCATCCACCCAAACTCCACCTCCTCCCGTAGTGGTAGAAGGGGAAACACATTATGAAGTGAAAAAAATATTAGATTCCAGGCTGTATAGAGGTCGTTTACAATATTTAGTGCATTGGAAGGGATACCCTTTGTCAGAAGCTACGTGGGTGAAAAGTTGGGATCTGAAAGCAGATAAATTAGTGAAGCAATTCCATGAGAAATTCCCTGATAAGCCAAAGGGTCCGCCTGGGGGAGGAAGAGGTGGTTAAAATTTGATGGTTAACATTTATGTTATTCTCTTTTCAGGAAACGTTTTTCTCTTGAGGAGAGGCCACCTGTCAGGCCTGTAATTCTGTTCCTTTTAGGATCTTTGGCCTGCCACATAATTAAAACATATATATATTATGCTGTTTCATTGGTATAGTAGTTGGGAGGGGGGAATAGAAAGGAGTAGGATTGTGGAATGTATTGTTATGGATTTTCTTAGAAGCTCAAGGTCGTCTTTTGTCTCAGCACCTCGACACCTGGCCGGAAGAAGAGGGGTGTACATGCCAGCGTGGAAGATGAAGATTGGACCATGTGATGAATTATGGGGTGTGGGGATAGATGATGAACTTTTAACTGGGTGAACTCACAGGATGTACGTTAGAGTTGAAATTTCACAGCATAATGCCAAAATGTCTGTCTTATTAAATTGGAGTTTTAAGGATAACTTTGCCTTGGACAATGATTTAATTCTGCATGATATTTGGAACGCTGACATTGTCAGGATGAAATCCTTGGCTAGGAGCTACGTCTGGTTGCCTAACATGAACAGGGAGATAGAAGAGTGGGTGGCAGGAATCCAGACCAGCTCCCCCAGAGGTGCTCGCTAAGGAGTGGGAGCACCCTCAGACACCCTAGTCTAGGGTGTACATTGACTTTACAGGCTTTGCAGTTCATGGCCAAACGTTCCTCGTAGTTGTAGATGCATATTTGAAATGGTTAGAGGTAGCCCTGATGACTTCTACCACGGCAGAGGTGGTCATCAAGGTGCTATGGAGACTTTTCTCCACACATGGCCTTCCCGACGTCTTGGTCTCAGACAATGGGCTCCAATTCACGGCCATGCAATTCAAGACTTACTTAGCTAGCCAGGGAATTCGGCATGCCCTGGTCGCGCCATTCCACCCGGCTTCCAATGGTCAGGCGGAGAGAATGGTGTGATCAGCTAAAGAGGCCCTCGCCAGAATGGGCCCGGGTGATTGGCAAACACGGATTGATCACTATTTGTTAATTCAACACATCACGCCAAGCGCCACCATCAGGAGAAGCCCCTCTGACCTTCTCATGGGTCGCCGACTAAGGTCCCACTTAGACTGGCTACACCCAAACTACTCTGCCACATCACCCCCAGACTCCACAAGCAAGATTCGAAACTTTAGCATAGGGGATTCAGTATATGCCCACAACTACGCCGGGGGAAATCTGTGGATTCCTGCTACGGTGATAGGCATCACTGGGCCTCGCTCTTATCTATTAGAGCTAGAGGATGGTAGAAACTGGAGGAGGCATATTGACCAACTCCATGGTCGCCTCTCCCACTCCAATCTTAGAGCACAAGACAAAATTCCGAAACAAAGCAGCCAAGGCCCTACCCAAAAGGAGCAAACATTCACTTCTTCCACAGCCAGCTCAAACCCGCAGGTACCGTAAAACTTATCTGAGTTTGTTGCAGGCCCACAGCGAGCTCCAAGCGAGCAAAGCCAGGGAACTCCAGCCGCGGCCTGGGGTAAGTTCCAGCAGGTTTCACAGAGTGGAGCTGGAGAGCAGATAGGTCCTTCTGACCTGCCTGAAGAACCGGTTCCAAATGAGCCGCGCAGGTCTGGTAGAGCGAAACAAAGACCTGCCTACCTCAAAGAGTATGTGACCAATAGGAGCATCCCGACCAAGAGGGGAGGGGTGTTAGATATTAACACTAGCTACCATGGTTTCCACTCTGGTACTCTGTTCTGGCGGGAACAGAGGTTTAATCTGATTGGCTAAGAGATCTGACAGCTCCCTATAAAAGAAGAGCTGTCAGACCAAACAGTTGCTGGATTGTACATACTTGTCTGTCTGAATAAAGAGCTGTTGTTGCGTTAAGCCAGTGTCTGCCTTCTCATTGACCGATCTAACACAAAGTCTTGCACTGGACCAGGGGGCTGAAATTGGAATTTCTTTTCTCCCCTGTTGCATACCTTGGCAACAGGATTGTTTCTCTCTGCCTCCTTTTCCAGCCAAAAAACATGCCGGCAACGGCAGTGACAACTGAGGGAACCAGTTCAGGGATGTGGCCAGGCTGCCATTACTACTGTTTCAGAAGGTATGCCAGATTTTTACTACATATTTGGCCGAACTGGACCAAATAGACAGGAACCCACCTCATATCAGAGATGGGTTCCTACCTATATACATTGTGTCTCTTCTAGAATCAGTAATTATAGTCAGTAAGTTTCACCAATATTTGAGAGTAGTTTTTTGTCTGTTAGTCTGTTACTCTTACTGTTGCATCAGCCACTCTTTGTCTCTTTATTGCTAGATATCAGCTTCCTCCTATTTAGTGCAGTCGCCGTCACTTCTCCACTCCCCAATTTCTATCAAAAAGCTTCTTATAAAGGTTTTATTCCTCACCACTAAAATCCAACACCGTCTCGATCCAAATGTTTAGTCTGTTCTTTTAATAAACACCAATTCTGAACTTTCACACACACCTTTCCTCTCAATCCATCAGTGTCAATATCAATATTTCCAAACCTCTGATCACACCATTAAATTGACGCTATTTTCTGGGGCTGCTTCCTCCTCACCTTGGAGAGAATCAGAATCAATTTTTGCCAAGACTTAATGCTGTTTTCCCTGCTGTTTTCTCTTCCTACTCCGTTCAGTCATCAGGCCATCACGCCTCCGGATCCACCATAAAAGCCAATCTCTTTTGTGCCGGATTCAAGTGGTTCCTCTTACCATAACGGAAGATCGCTACTCTCCACGTTACCTCTGGAGCTTCCCCTCTACATTGCTGATTTCTCCAGGATCCAACTTCGCCTCCAGGGGACTCCAAATGCAAAAAAATCAGGCAAAGGGAATGGAGTGCCATTCCTTTGCATCGCACCACCGTGATGTCACCACCGGAAGCTCTATATATGTGATGGTGAACCTATGGCATGCATGCCACAGGTGGCATGTGGAGCCCTCTCTGTGGGCATGCAAGCCATTGCCTAGCTCAGCTCTACCGTGTATGCATATACACTTCCCGCCAACTAGCTGATTTTTGGGTCTCTGTGTGCATACGAGGGATGGGTGTATATGCGCAAGGGTAGCGCAAGGGGTGTGCCCCATTTTTGGGTGCATTGCATTATGGGTATGGGCAGGAACGCACGCTCTGTCGCATACATGCTTTCATCATGTGAGGAAAAAAAGGTTAGCCATCACTGCTCTATATCTACAAATTTAATCACTATTAAAAAAGGCAATACAATTTATTTAGCCTAACCTGTTTTTAACAAACCTATTCTGGCTTCTAGTAATCACCTTATTTGTTTCTAGGTGCTCAGAAACCTGCTGTTTGAATATCTTTTCCATTATTTTTTCCAGATATTGATGTCAATCTGATTGGTCTCTAATTTCCTAGATTTCCCCCATCCTTTTTTTTAAGATTTGAGAGCTCTGCTCCAATCCTTTGGCAGTTCTACACCTGTCCCATTGTTGTACATCCATTAGGAAAGTTATCTCTTGTCCTGCCTGCTAGACAAACTGAATAATTCTGCTCCTTCTTCTACAAGACAGTCCTTCGTATCCTTGGACAGATTTCTTTTCTCTCTTTCTTTTCCCTACTCAAATGCAGAACATTGCATTTGGCTTTATTGAATTTGAGCTGGTTGGGGTTTTTTGCCTGTTGTTCAACTTGTCAAGATCTTCCTTGATTTTGTCATGCTATGCTGTTTGTTATCACTGCTATTTTTTAATCATGTGTTCTAGTCTCTTGTCCATATATACATTCTCTTTAGACTACATGCATGACCCTATCTTTGTTAACTGGACTTGAAACAATTCTGTTCTTAATCTATGTTACACTGAAGCTATATTTTCAACTGTGAGCCACCCAGTTTCATTAGCAGTTGGGTGGCATGCCCATTTGATAAACAGATACATGTTTTTTTGGGTAATAGAGTTTGTTTTACTGTACACAATTGCCTGATTTATTGATTTTTCTTCTCTAACTGGCCTTGAGTAGTGGCTAATCTGAAAGGTCCCCATTTGCTGAGTTTCTCATCCTGTTTCTATTTGAGGTGGACTTTTCCTGTGGAAGGATTGCTGGTTGAGGCAGAATTGTTGCTGATCTTTTGCAGAGGTGGCTATCTCCAGCTGCCTTCCCAGCAGGCTCAGGCTGGATGTGTAATGTGCTTGGAGGAAAGTAGCAGCCACTAGGGAATTTCTCTCCTACTGACATTGAATGAGACAAGCTCTGTTCTGCTGAATGTGCCCACCCACCACTGGCCAAGACCAAGAGGTTGCAAAGTTCCCAGATAATCTTTCTCCTCCCGGTGATTATTAACAGATTAACAGACTTGGAAGGGACTTTATAGATCATCTAGTCCAAACCCAAGCAGGAGACTCTACACCATTTCTGACAAATGGCAATCCAATTTCTTTTTGAAAATCTCAAGTGATGAAGCTCCCACAACTTCTGAGGACAAGCTGATTGTTCTCACTGTCAGAAAGTTCCACCTTATTTCTAGGTTGAATTTCTCCTAGGTCAGTTTCCATCCATCATTCCTTGTCTGGCCTTCAGGTGCTTTGGAAAATAGCTTGAGCCCCCTCCTCTCTGTGCTGCCCCTCAAATATTGGAACACTGCTATCATGTCTCCCCTTGTCCTTCTCTTCTCTAGACTAGCCATGCCTAGTTCCTGTAACTGTTCTTCATATATTTTAGACTCCAGTCTCCTAATCATGTTTGTTGCTCTTCTTTGCACTTTTTCTAGAGTCTCAACATCTTTTTTATAGCATGATGCCCAAAACTGGATGCAGTACTCTAGGTATGGCCTTACTAGAGCTTTATAGAGTTATTAGTACCTCACTTGATCTTGATTGTATCCCTCTGTTAATGCAATTTAGGATTGCATTGGCTTCTTTGGCTGCCACTGGACACAACTGGCTCATATTTAACTGGTAATCTACTAAGACTCCAAGATCCCTCTCACAGTCACTATTATTAAGCCTGGTTTCACCCAGTTTATATCTGTATTTTGGTTTTTTTTAACTAGGTGTAGGACTTTACTTTTCTCTACATTGAATTTCATTTTGTTAGATATGGCCCAGTATTCAAGTCTGTCAAGATCCAGATGGATCTTGAGCAATGTTCCCTCTAATTTTTTTTCAATGTGTGCGGAAAAGTATAGTGTTTGAGCAGCATATTTTCATGCCTGAGCACCTGATTTTTTTTTAGCCATAATTGCCATCAGAGCAGATGTTGGGGAGGGGGGGCAAGGAAGTAAAGGGTCCCCTCCCTCTCCCTCAGACCCCCAGGAAGGAAGGAAGGGAAGGGAGGGGGAGGGAAAGGAAAGGAAATGGGAAAGAAGAAAGGAAAGGAAAAGAGAAAGGAAAGGAAAAAAAGGAAAGGAAAAAGTGAAATTATTGAATTAATTAATTACATAGTGAAATTAACACCAACAGTAGCATCTCTGTCTAGTTGTATTTATCTTTAAGAAACAAAAATAATCAAGCAGGGTGATAGATTGCAGAACGGCTTTCAGAAGTGAGTGTCTTATCTGAGCAATATGAAGACCTTTTCTTGAGCTTTACTTCAGGAAATCAGAAGAAAGAATAATCACTATGTAGTGAGCAGACTAACCCGATTAGTTCACTCCCAAAAACTACAGGAAAAACATGATATTATAATGTTAGATACTCCCCCCTCTAGTTGTTGCAAGGACAATAGTAGTTTCCAGTCAGGTCCTCTCTTTTCAGGTGGAAACAGAGAGAGACCTGATTGGCTGAAGCGCTAGCCAGATCCCCTTTAAAAAAGGGAGCTGCCAGACCTCTCACTCAGTGGATGCCTGTACTTGACCAAATAAAGAGCTGTTGTTTTCTTAGCCTTTTGTGCCTTTCATTACCCAATCTAACATATAGAAAAACACAAAAAAGTTCTGTTTTTTTGGCAGCAATCTGCTGTGCAAGTCACTCAATAGTGATTCATTAGCACTTCCTCAGTTATCCTGCATTTTAAAAAAAAGCTAGCAGAAAGCCCTAACATTAGCTGACTTAGGCTAGCAACATAAAAAGGGCTCTGAAAAAAAAATCCAAAGAGATGAGGATTCTGCTTCCATCATTAAAGAGAGCTGTCAATTTACAATTATCAAAAACAAGATACCATTTATTTGGCCTCTGCACCAATCCATCCTACTTTTGCCCCATATTCATGAGAAGTAGAAATCACAGGATGAAAGGTATGGGAGTTGAGTTTATTTATTAGATTTTTATCCCACCTTTATTACTTCATAGGTAACTCAAGAAAGTGAACATACATAATACTTGGGTATGGAGAAAGGAAGGGAAATGGAAAATAAAGAAAGGAAAAAGGAAAGGAAAGGAGAAAGGAAAGCAAAAGAGAAAGGAAAGCAAAAGAGAAAGGAAAGGAAAAGGAAAAACAAAGGAAGATAGAAGAAGGACAGAAAGGGAAAAGGAAAGAGTGGAATGGTACTGCACAAAAACCAAGTCTCAAGATCCTGTGGACCCCTTTGGCTCAGGCAATCCAATTCCCCGCTGCTTCCCTCTCTCTGCAAAGTGAAGGGATCTCAGAAAGGCTGCCTAGCTCAGAACGGGGCTTCAGACGAAATGCCTGAGAAACCCCGGATGTACAGGGAAATGCAGGCTACAACCAGCGAATCGCGTTTTCCCAGGAACCAACGAAGCCCCAGAGGACCAATGAGAATTCTCCCTTCTGCAGCGTCATCAGTCTCTGGGTAGAGTCTTCTTTGATTTGACCAATCACCAGATGGAGGAGAGAGTTCGGTGCAGAGAGAGGGGATATTTTCAGTAATATTTTAAGACGTTAAAAAACAATGCCCGCAGTTTGAAACTTCTGCACGGTGTTTGTTATGTGCGCGGCCGTGCAGGCGCGCAGCTTAGAGGGAACAGTGAACTTGAGCCTATCTTCTAAGGTGTTATTGTGCCTAAGTGCAAGGGGCATGCATAAGTGCCTACCATCCCTGTTGTAATGTTTCTTTTTATTCGTATCCATTTCATGTATTCAAAATCATGTTTATACTTATATATGTTATCTAATACATGCTTGATGAGAATAAATAAATAATTAAATAAATAATTAAATAATTAAATAAATAAATAAATAAATAAATAAATAAATAAATAAATAAATAAAAAATAAATAAAAATAATCCTGCCAGCTTAGTATCATCTGCAAATTTGGTAAATTTCCTTTCTATTCCCTCATCTAAGTCATTTATGAAGATATTGAAGAGTACTCGGCCTAAGACAGAACCTGGTGGAACCCCATTGCTTACTTCTCTCCATGTAGACTTAGATCCATTAAGGAGTACCTGTTGAGTACTGTTTGTCAGCCAGTTGAGAATCCATCTGGTGGTGAAGCTATCTATCCCATTTTTTCTAGCTTAGAAGTAGGTTATGGTCTACTTTGTTGAATGCCTTGCTGAAGTCTAAGTATTTTGCTGGTCTACTAATTTAGTCACCATGTTGAAGAATGAAATAAGTTTGGTTTAGCATGATCTGTTTTTAACAAACCCATACTGGCTTTTAATTATTACTTTACTCATTTCTACCGTGTTTCCCTGAAAATAAGACAGGGTCTTATTGTCAGGGTTCCAAATAGCATCCAAAATTAAATCAGTCCATGGCAAAATATTGCTCAAAGTTCCAAGAGAGCCATGTGAGGTGGAGCATTTTTAGGAATCCAAAGTGGCCTCCTAATTTCATGTCGTGGCTTAACTGCAGTACTTCCAGCATCAGGTTCGCAGGAACATACAGTTTGGATCCTTTCCAGGCTAAGCCATCTCTCATTGTCAGAATGCCCTTGTTGTCGTTGAGCCAGGGGTCTGCCGGTAGTGCCAATTTCATTGCTGCAGTCAGCTTGTCCTGGATGAGGATAGGCGACCAGTTAGTCTGGCTTCTGGTGGTGACCATTTGGTGGGGAGGGGGAAGGATGGGGTGAACCACTTTTTCTCTTTTTCTGTTGTAGTGCAGTTTTCTTGATAAGGCATCTGTCAGCAAGTTCTTCCCTGCAGGGATGTGCTTCAGTTCGATTTGAACCTTCGGAAGTATTGTGCCCAGCAAACTTGCTTTGGAGACGGCTTTTGAGGGCTTTGAGGTTTTTATGGTCAGTCTGGATCTTGAATGGCACACACACCCCCTTCCGAGAAATGTCTCCAAGTGAGTAGGGACAACCTGACCATATATGCTTCTTTCTCCCAAATGGCCCACCTTCTTTCAGTAGCAGTGAGTTTTTGGGAGACATAAGCACACGGCAAGAGTTGTCCTTCCTTGTTCTTTTGCAACAACACTGTTGCTATAGCCACATCACTGGATTATGAATTGCTGTTCTGGGTCAGGGTGTTGCAGTATGGGCTGTTGGGCAAAGAGCCATTTTAATTTCTCAAATGCTTTTCGATAGTCCATTGTCCATCCAATGGGTTCGTTTGCCTTTGGCTTTGTCAGGGAAGGCCCTGTTTTTAACAGTTCAGTCAATGGCAGGGCAACCTCTGCAAAAGCTGGGATGAATTACCTATAGAATTTGGCAAATCCAAGAAAACTTTGTATCTGTTTGCAGGTACGTGGGGGCTGCCAGTCTAACACCACTTTCCCTTTCCCTGGGTCAATCTTTATCCCCTCGCTGGAAGCACGATAGCCAAGGTAATCCAGTGAAGTTTTGTGGAATTCACACTTTGATAATTTAGCATATTGCTTGGCAGCTAGAAGTTTTTCCAGAACCTGTCGTACCAGCTTCATGTGCTCTTCTAGGGTCTCAGAAAAGATGAAGATATCATTAAGGTAAATGAGCACCCCTCGGTATAGATGCTCATGTAGCACTCATTTATGTATTGCATGAAGTCTGCAAGGGCCTCTTGTAGCCCAAATGGCATGACTCTGAATTGGAAGCTGCCCAGGGGGCAGTTAAATGTGGTCTTCCATTCATCTCCCTCCCTGATATGTATGTGATAGTACGCCTCTCTCAAGTCCAGTTTGGTGAACACTTTGCCCTTAGCCAAGTGGTCCAACATGTCTTTTATGAGGGGTAGAGAGTAGGGTAGGGTCTTTATGCATATGGCATTAATCCCGTGCAGATCAATGCAGAGACGTCCTCCCCATCTTTCTTCTCTTTGAAGAGCATGGGCCCTGCTACTTTCGTCTTAGCTGGCTGGATAAAGCCCCGCTTTAAATTGATGTCAATGTACTTCCTTAATTCTACCATCTCTTTAGGAGTCATGGAGTACATTTTTGGCTTCGGTAGGGTGGCCCCAGGCACAAATTCTATCGCACAATCGGTGGGTTGGTGAGGGGGAAGATAGTTGCAATCCTCCTCACTGAAAACCTCTTCTTTTGGCACTTGCTGGATGTCTGGGGGTTTAGTGTCTACTGCAGGGGCTGCAGGGGCTGGGTGGTCAGCTTTGATGGGTTCGATAGTCCCTAGGTAACCCTGTGACTTAAGAGGGGCAGTGGCCCAAAGCCTATGATCAATTTTCAAATGCCATCCTCCCACTTTATGGTCAGTGCCCATTTGTCCAGCCATGCAAGTCCCAAGATAATTGACTCATGGATTTTTGGAGTTACGATGAATCTGAAAAGTTCATAGTGGCACCCTATCTGCAACTTCACCAAGTTGGTGATTAGCTTGGCAGGGTCCCCTCCAATTAGCGTTACATCCACTTGCTCAAACCAAATGGGATTGGCAAGGAGTCTTTTGTGTATGCCTAGCTGTTCCATGATAGACATGCTGATTAAGCATCTGGTGCAGCCTGTGTTCATGATTGCCTCAACTTCCACTTCCACATCTTGGGCACTATGGGTTTGGCTTTGATGGCAAATGGGTGGATGGGTGCATTTATCATTGCGTTGTCATCCCCCCTGTTTCCGTCATCTGGGCTTGGCAAGGGCCCTTTGGCTGGACCTCCACTGATTCCTGGGGAAAGGGTTTGCTTGTTTAGCAAATTTTCCAGTCTTTCTTCTCCCAGGCAGCTTCATTTTCCTCAATGGTGGCTGAGGTTCCTGAAGGAACTGTCCCTTCAGCCCTTTTTCCTGTCTTGCTATCGGCAGGGAATAATCTTTGGAAGGAGGAGCTTTCCAAGCTTCCCCCCTGCTGCTTTGTGAAGGGGGGAAGAGCTGCTGCACCTGATGCTGGTTTTGTGCTGGTGTAGGTGGCGGCGAGAAAGAGGGCAGCTCAGCTGCTACTCCTGGGTCTTCTGGTTCTCCCTGTTGGAGCATTGCAGCTGGGACTGGAACCAGTTGTGGATTCAGTCCCTGGGGTTTCCCTGGGCCAGTTATCTGAAATGGTGCCATCAGGCATCCATTGGTATTGCTCCCATCCATGGCCCAGGAAGACAGCCCATCCCAGTAGGACTTGACTCACATGCTGCAGCCCAAACATCAGTGGCTGGCTAGGGGGAGAATCCCACTGTCTGTTGCTGGCTGGATTGATATCCCCATCCCATTTGAGGGGCCATCTGTGCCCCAGGGTGGGAGGGGGAGTGCTGCCGTTGGTCTTATTCCAGTGGCAAGGGTGTGGGCTGATCCATTTGCCATTGTATGGAAGGAGCATTCTCCATTGCGTTGTGGAGTCTCAATCTGGGAAGGTGAACGCTAGCTGGGCCAGGGTCCACCTGGGTGGTTCGGAGCTAAGGCAATGCTTGATTCCATTCAGGTTTAGCTGTCCAAATTGGTCTTGGAGGCCATACAGGGCTCTTTAATTCCAACGGTCGCAGGGAGGGGCAGATACGAGGACAGATTAAGAACTTACAGTCGGTTGGGAGACCGTGGTTGCTGGTTACACCCGGTCGCTTGTACCAACCCCCGCGTTCTAGGTGGTTAAGAGTTACAGACCCAAGGCCTGAGGCTGTTGTTATGCAATGCGAGGTCCGTTGTTAACAAGGCCCCCCTCATTCACGATCTAATTTTAGAGGGGGAGCCGGACCTCGCGGGAATAACGGAGACCTGGTTGGGCCACGAGGGAGGTCTTCCCCTCGTGGAAATGTGCCCACCAGGCTACCGAGCATTTCACCAGCCCCGGGCCCAGGGAAGGGGCGGTGGGGTGGCAGTAATTATTCGGGAGGACTTAGAGCCGAGGGAGTCTACTGTGCCACAGACGTCCGGATGTGAATCCCGTGTTGTGAAATGGGGCCCTGGGAGACAGTTGGGCCTGCTGATAGTATACCTGGCTCCTCGCTATACATCAGCGGCCCTGCCCGAACTCCTCGAGCTGATCGCATCGGTGACGGTTGAGACCCCCAAACTTTTAGTGATGGGGGATTTTAACCTGCCATCGATGGGAGAAGCATCAGAGGGGGTTCGGGAGTTCATGGCTTCCATGACAGCCATGGACCTGACTCAAATGATTCAGGGCCCGACACATGAGGGAGGACACACTCTGGACCTTGTTTTTGTCTCTGGCCAGTGGCTGAGTGATCTGGGAGGAGGGGACTTAACCATCACTCCCCTGTCATGGTCAGATCACTCACTCCTTCGTCTTGACTTCCCTGGTGCTACCTCCCGCTGCGGGGAGGCGGAACCGGAAAGTACCAGATGGTTCCACCCCAGGCGCCTGATGGAACCTGATAGGTTCCAGACGGAGCTTGGGCCACCTCCTGTAACCTTGACCCGCCCCCGGGTAGAGGACCTGGTGGTCGCATGGAATAATGCGACTACCGGGGCCTTGAACCGGGTGGCGCCTTTGCGGCCTCTCCGGCGGCAACGATCCACCCTGGCCCCTTGGTTTACCGAGGAACTAAGGGTGATGAAATGCCGCAAGAGACGTCTAGAGAGTCGTTGGAGATCCTCTCGCTCCGAATTTGATCGAACACAGGCACGAGCCCATTTAAGGACGTACCTTGTGGCATTGGGAGTGGCCAAACGCCAATATTGTGCCACTCTCATTGCATCCGCGGAGAACCGCCCTGCCGCCCTGTTTTGGGTGTCCCGCTCCCTCTTGTTTCAGAGGCCGCGGGAGGCCCCTCTACAGGGCAGGGCAGAGGAATTTGGTAAATATCTGCAGGATAAAATCGCTCAAATCCGGAGGGATTGGGTCCCTGTCAGTGGTCCAATGGAGACGTCCATGGCGAGTCTTGAGGAATCGATCTGGGAGGAGTTTGACTTGGTTGCCATCGAGGATTTGGACAGAATGCATGGACGACTGCGACCCACCACATGTTTATTGGACCCGTGCCCCTCCTGGCTTGTACTGGCATCCTGGGAGGTTACACGAGACTGGCTCCTGGGCCTAGTGAATGCTTCGTTGAGCGAGGGGTCTCTCCCGGCCGCCTTGAAAGAGGTGGTGGTGAGACCCTTGCTCAAGAAGCCTTCCCTGGACCCTTTGGAGCTGGCCAATTATCGTCCTGTCTCCAACCTTCCCTTTTTGGCGAAGGTTGTAGAGAATGTGGTGGCCCACCAGTTTCCATGTCATCTGGAGGAAAATGATTATCTAGACCCGCGCCAGTCCGGCTTCCGCCCCGGTCACAGCACGGAGACGGCCTTGGTCGCGTTGGTGGATGATCTCTGGAGGGCCAGAGATAGAGGTTGTTCCTCTATCCTGGTCCTATTAGACCTCTCGGCGGCTTTTGATACCATCGACCATGGTATCCTGCTGCGCCGGCTGGAGGGGTTGGGGGTCCGGGGCACCGTTTTGCGGTGGTTCGGCTCCTACCTTTCTGGCCGGACGCAGCGTGTGTTGGCAGGAGAAGAGAGGTCGACCCTACGCCCCCTTACTTGTGGGGTGCCACAGGGGTCGGTCCTCTCGCCACTCCTGTTCAACACATATATGAAGCTGCTGGGTGAGATCATCCGTGGTTTCGGGGTGGGATACCACCTGTACGCTGATGATACTCAGCTGTACTTTTCCACCCCGAACCACCCCAACGAGGCCATCGAAGTGATGTCCCAGTGTGTGGAAGCCGTACGGATCTGGATGGATGACAACTGACTCAAGCTCAACCCCTCCAAGACGGAGTGGCTGTGGGTACCAGCTCCCTGGTTCAGCCAATTAACTCCATCATTGGCCATTGGGGGCATTCAACTTGCCCCCGTGGAGCGGGTGCGCAATTTGGGCGTCCTCCTGGATGCCCGGCTGTCCATGGATGACCATGTGACAGCCGTGGCAAGGGGGGCGTTCCACCAGGTTCGCCTGGTGCGCCAATTGCGCCCCCTACTGGACCGGGACGCCTTACGCATAGTCACTCATGCGCTGGTGACGTCTCGCTTGGACTACTGTAACGCTCTCTACATGGGGCTTCCCTTGAAATGCACCCGGAGGCTACAGTTGGTCCAGAACGCAGCCGCGCGGGTAATTATGGGGAGTACTAGGTACTCCCATGTGACACCGTTCCTGCGCGAGCTGCACTGGCTTCCTGTGGTCTATCGGGTGCGTTTCAAGGTTTTGATAACAATCTTTAAAGCGCTCCATGGCTCAGGACCTAGTTACTTGCGGGATCGTATTCTGCCCCATACATCCCTGCGACCAATCCGCTCGCACAGAGAGGGCCTCCTCCAGGTGCCGTCCACTAGACAGTGTCGGGGGGCGGCACCTAGGAGTAGAGCCTTCTCTGTGGCGGGCCCAGCCCTGTGGAATGACCTCCCTCCGGATATTAGGAATACCTCTGACCTCCGCTCCTTTCGTATTAAGCTTAAGACCCACCTATTCCAAGTAGCTGGCCTGGCTCAACTTTGATCTAACCATATCGCTCCTGACGGGTTTTTAATTGGGTATTTTAATTATATTTAATTATTTAGGGGTTTTTTAATCACTGTATTCTAATTGTTTTTTATTCATCAGCCGACCTCCTCCTTGTGTATGTCTCGGTATATGTCTCTGTTATATGTTTGTTTTGTCCACATATTTATTTCATATGTTTCATTGTACGCCGCCCCGAGTCCTTCGGGAGAGGGTGCGGCTAAGAAATAAATATTTATTTATTTATTATTTATTTATTTATAGTCTGCGTGAAGGTGGCTGGTGTCTCCATCCATTGGAGTGCCCAGTCGGCGTCTGCTTTGGTCCCCTCCACTCCTGGGTTGAGGCTGCTTGCACCCCCCCACCCCGTGGCTTCAACAGCAATTCCTTAGGGGAAGTAAATCCTGAGGCTTCATCTTGCAGAGTTAGTTCTGATTGCGACGAATGCCTAGGGGCCGGCTCTTTGCACCTGGCTCCCAGCTGGTGTTCCCTCTCCGCGGCCTCTGCGGATTCCACCACAGCTTTGGAAGGCACAGAGATGGTCTTGACATAGATAGGTGCACCGTCATCTACTGCTTTCTCTGTAGCTTTCTTCTCCTCTTCCATCTTCCCTTAGTCTTTGTGCCGCCCGGGTTCGGTTTGGTGCTGGGGTTCAGGACCCCGGACAGCACTCCGAATTTCGGGGTAGCTGTTGAAGTATTTCATTTTATTTTTTTATAAAAAATTCTTTTGAATAAACACAAACAAACAAGACACAACAAACACCACAAAAACATCTTCCATTACAAATTGTAAAAAGTGTGTCAATTGGTTACAAAGAACTTTCGTGCATCCCTTCCACTGTCATCACCTATGATTCATATCAGGTTATATATTTTACATCAGATATATTTATATATATATTACTATCATCAGACCTCATCCTTCATATGACTATAATTGTTTTAACGTCCTTTATAACAAATATTCCAAAGTTTAAAACAAAACCACATAATGGCATTCCATTATCTATTTTCAATATCATCCAACAACATTATATCTTTATAACACATTCAAAATAAAAATTAATTATGTTTGAATTTTTGCGCCTCTTTTCTTAATCACTGTTTACAATTTATATCCAATTTTCCTTTTATCATGTTGATACAAATATTACATTATCAGTCATTTATTTGACAATAGTTTGACAAAGTTTATCTTACTTTTCCCCCCTTTTTCACCATTTAAAATTTATACCAAATTTCCTCTTATCAAACCAATACATATTTATACATTGTTATCATTATCAATTATTTATCTAACTTTATCCATTATCACCTCATTTTTAACACAATGCTCTAATTTTAACTAACTCTAACTAGTGTTTTGTTATTAGTTATTATCCCTTCTGAAAACTGGTTCATTCTTTGCTAAACTTTGAAGCTAGCATGTCCAAAATTTCTTTGCAACATGAATCATGCTGCACCACATTTCCAAATGTTTGTGCACATTGAAGCTTTTCTCCTTGCAACACCATAAAGATTATCCTCTTTTATGCCCTGTGCACATACATTCCCACTTCTCTTTATGAGACACCTCCCATTTACAAATATGGTCTCAGATCCTTGTTTGTCTAAACTAGAGACCCTCAGCAAATTATGCTCCATTTCAGACACACATAATATATCATTAAATCTCATTTCCAGGTATGGAATTTGCACACTGCCTCTTCCAATTACTTTAGCCTTCTGGTCATTTGCCAAGGCTACTGCATCTCCAACAGCTGGATCCATTCTGTAAAACAATTTAGAATTATTAACAATTGTTTGACTTGCACCACTGTCTATCATCCATTTGTCTCTGCTTTCACAATAGCTGACTTATGCCACAGTGGCCTGTTCATCTATATCCGTTCTTCCTTGCAAACATCTTAACATTCCATCTTTGCAGCCCAAATAATATAGTTCTCCTGTCCCAAACGAGGCACAGAGCTTTCCTTAATCACAACAGCAGCCATCCTGCAATCTTTCTGTGCCTTGTTTATCTTTTAACACAGGCAGTCTTCACAGCTTAATTACAGTTCAGTCTTTCTGTGTGTTCTGGGCCCATAACCTGTCAATTTGTTGCAGAAAATCACTTCCAGAAAGCACATACAGATAATTGATTCAGCTGGATTCATTAACTTCTTTATATACATTTATATAAATACACATGAAGATAAATGTATAATACTAATATAGGTGTCAGCGTTCCAAATATCATGCAGAATTAAATCATTGTCCAAGGCAAAGTAGTCCTTAAAACTCCAATTTAATAAGACAGGCATGTTGGCATTAAGCTGGTGAATTTCAACTCTAATGTACATCCGGTGAATTCACCCAGTTAAAAGTTCATCATTTTTCCCCACACCCCATAATTCATCACATGGTCCAATCTTCATCTTCCACGCTGGCATGTACACCCCTCTTCTTCCGGCCAGGTGTCGAGGTGCGGAGACAAAAGACGACCTTGAGCTTCTAAGAAATTCATAACAATACATTCCACAATCCTACTCCTTTCTATTCCCCCCTCCCAACTACTATACCAATGAAACAGCATAATATATATATGTTTTAATTATGTGGCAGGCCAAAGATCCTAAAAGGAACAGAATTACAGGCCTGACAGGCGGCCTCTCCTCAAGAGAAAAATGTTTCCTGAAAAGAGAATAACATAAACGTTAACCATCAAATTTTAACCACCTCTTCCTCCCCCAGGCGGACCCTTTGGCTTATCAGGGAATTTCTCATGGAATTGCTTCACTAATTTATCTGCTTTCAGATCCCAACTTTTCACCCACGTAGCTTCTGACAAAGGGTATCCCTTCCAATGCACTAAATATTGTAAACGACCTCTATACAGCCTGGAATCTAATATTTTTTTTCACTTCATAATGTGTTTCCCCTTCTACCACTACGGGAGGAGGTGGAGTTTGGGTGGATGGTCTCGTGCTAGACTCCCTTACCGGCTTCAATAAGCTACAATGGAATACCGGGTAAATTTTCCCTAAGAGTCTGGGTAGGCTGAGTCGAACTGTAACTGGGTTAATTATCTTTTCTATTGGGAAAGGACCTAGAAATTTTGGACCTAATTTCTTACTAGGCATCTTTAATCTTATGTATTTAGTAGACAAAAAAACTTTGTCCCCCACTCGAAAGGGGGGTTGTAGGGAACGATGTTTATCAGCTTGCTTCTTGTAGGCTTCTGCTGCATCTGTTAGCGCCTTTTTGGTATTCTCCCATCCCTTCTTTAGTGCCTCCAGCCATTCATTCAGGGACATGGATGAGGGAGGTTCCTTAGGTAGTTCAGGCATGGGAACGAATTCCATGCCACTGGTAATCTGGAAAGGAGTTATTCCGGTACTGCTGTGAACCGCATTATTATATGCTACTTCAGCGAAAGGTAGCAAGTCCGACCAATTGTCTTGCTGATAGTCCACATAACACCGGATATACTGTTCCACCATCGCATTGGCCCTCTCTGCTGCCCCATTTGTGCTGGGATGAAATGCTGAGCTGAGTCCCTGCGTGGACCCGATCGATTTTAGGAATTCTCTCCAGAACTTGGCGGTGAATTGAACTCCGCGATCTGAAATGATCCTTTTTGGAACTCCATGTAGGCGATAAATGTGTTTCACAAACATTTTCGCTAATTTCTTTGCAGATGGTAGGCTTGAACAAGCGATAAAGTGTGCTTGCTTGGAAAACAAATCAATAACTGTCCAGATTACTTTATTACCACTGCTATCTGGAAGTTCGACAATGAAGTCCATTGCTATCTCTTCCCATGGTCGGCTAGGGTTGGCCACTTGTTGTAGTAGTCCAGGGGGCTTTCCCGGACGGGTTTTCATTGTTGCACAAGTAGCACAGCTTCTTACATAATCTTCCACCTCCGACCTCATCTTTGGCCACCAAAATTGACGTCTAGCGAGGTGGAGAGTTTTCAGGAATCCGAAATGACCTCCTAGTTTCGCATCATGACTCCGCTGTAGCACTTGCAATCTCATTTCTGCAGGGACGTACAGTTTGGATCCCTTCCAGGCTACGCCATCATTAATCGTTAGGATGTCTTTGTTGTTGTTGAACCATGGGTCTGTCTGGAGGGCTGCTTTCAGTTCGGTTCTCAGTTTATCTTGGCTTCGACTGATGACTTGAGCTGCCTTTTGGTGAGAAGGAGATATGATGGGGTGGAAAATTTCTTCCTTCTTACTGTCAAACTGGGGTTTTCTCGACAGTGCATCTGCTAACAAGTTCTTCCCTGCGAGGATGTGTTTAATTTCAAATTTGAACCTTTGGAAATATTGGGCCCAACGGACCTGTTTGGGGGATAACTTTCGATGGGCAAGGAGAGTTTCGAGGTTTTTATAATCAGTCCATACCTCGAATGGTATATCCCCCCCTTCCAGGAGATGCCTCCAGGTGAGCATGCTCCACCTGATCGCGAATGCCTCCTTCTCCCAAATGGGCCACCTTCTTTCCGTAGTGGTGAGTTTCTTGGAGATGTAAGCGCATGGTAAGAGGTGGCCTTCTTTATTCTTTTGTAGTAGCACCGCGGCTATCGCGACATCACTGGCATCCGTTTGGATTATGAAAGGTCGCTCTGGATCGGGGTGTTGCAATATGGGTTCTTGGGCAAAGAGCCGTTTTAATTTCTCAAAAGCCTTTTGACAGTCGATTGTCCATTTTAATGGTTGGTTTGCTTTTGGTTTAGTAGGAGAAGGCCCCGTTCTTAATATGTCAGTCAATGGTAGGGCAATTTCAGCAAAGGTTGGAATAAACTGCCTATAAAAGTTTGCAAATCCAAGGAAGCTTTGTAATTGTTTGCGAGTTCTTGGAGGTTTCCAATCTAAAACCGCTTTCACTTTTTCTGGGTCCATTTCTACTCCTTCATTGGAGATACGATATCCCAGATAATCTAGCAAGGTCTTGTGGAATTCACACTTTGACAATTTTGCATAAAGTTTGGCAGCTAGAAGTTTTTTCAGGACTTGCCGTACCAGTTTCACATGTTCTTCCATGGTCTCAGAGAAGATCAAGATGTCATCTAAATAAACGAGTACTCCGCGGTACAGGTGGTCATGTAGCACTTCATTTATGTACTGCATGATTACTGTGGGTGCTCCTTGTAGTCCGAAAGGCATGACTTTATATTGGAAGCTGCCTAAGGGAGTATTAAAAGCGGTCTTCCACTCATCCCCTTTCCGGATTCGTATACGCTAATACGCCTCTCTCAAATCCAGCTTGGTGAAGATCTTGCCCTTAGCCAAGTGGTTCAACATATCTTTCATGAGAGGGAGGGGATAGGTATTCTTTTCGCATACCGCATTCAAAGCTCGTAAGTCCACACAGAGGCGAACCCCCCCATCTTTCTTTTCCCTGAAGAGCACTGGGGCCGCTACTTTTGATTTTGCTGGTTCAATAAACCCTCTTTTCAAATTGGTGTCGATGTACTTCCTCAATTCTATCATCTCTTTAGGCGTCATAGAGTACATTTTGGGCTTTGGTAAGGTTACCCCAGGTTTGAACTCTATGGCACAATCTGTGGCGCGGTGAGGTGGAAGGTAGTTTCCGTCTTCCTCACTGAACACCTCCGCCAGATCCCAATAGATCTTTGGGACTCGTTGGATTCCCGGAAGTTTAGTGTCTGCTGCGGTTGCTGCAGGTTCTGGATGGGTTGGGCTGTTATGTTCCAATGTTCCTGGGTGGCCTTTTGGTTCCACCAGTGGTAACGGCCCAAGTCCAATAGTCACCTTTCTAACACCATCCTCCCACTTTATGGTAGGTTCCCACTTGTCCAACCATGCAAGCCCTAGGATAACTGATTCCTGCATTCCGGGGGCCACGATGAATCTGAGGAACTCATAGTGGCGGCCTATCACCAGTTTTACTAACTCAGTGATCTTTGTAGCCGGAGCTCCCCCAATTAGGGTTCCATCCACTTGCTCAAACGGAATGGGTTGTTTGAGGGGTCTGGTGCATATACCTAGTTGCTCCACTATTGACATGCTGATTAAGCATCGGGTTCAGCCGGTATCTATAATCACCCCAACTTCCCCTTCTACCCCCGTTTTCGGTATTTGGAGTTTGGCTTTTATTTGGAAGGGGCGGATAGGTGCACTCACCATTGGGTCGTCTTCTGGGTTTCCTTCCTCTTCCTCCTCTGAGGTGGCCAGGGCGTTTTCAGTGGCTCCGCTCTCTGCCCCTGCTGGCTGTTGTGCCAGATGACTTTTTTCTGGTGGTTTTCTGGGGGTTTTCTTGACTGTGCTGGCAGGTGGTTGGCGTGGTTGTGGAACTGGGGCTGGAGCCCAGCATGTAGATGCCCGGTGGCCAAGCTGACCACAACGGTAGCACTTTATTTTGGGGCCCCAGGAACGCGGGGTTGGCGGGAGCTTTTCAGTTTGCTGCCTCTGCGTTCGGTGGGCTAACGGTTTTTTTTCAGGGGTTCTGGTACCCGGCTTTGGATAGGTGTTAATCTCGTGGTCCAGTATGATTGCAGTGGTGTACCATTCTTGGATACGATCTGGGGTCCCCCTTACGGCACAAGCTTGTTTCAGTTTGGGATCTAAGGCCTTTTTGAACGTATAGACCAATAGTCTCTCTGGCCAGTAACGTAGTCTTCCAGCTATTCTCCGGAATTCCCAAACTAATTCTTTGACCGGCCGACCCCCCTGTCGTAATTCCTGGATCTGGTCTTCAGCATCTACCTGTTGGGCCACATCGTAAAATCGGGCCCGCATCAGTTGAATGAACCCCATTATGTCATCTAACTCAGAAGCTGCTTCTTCATGGAGTTCCGCTATCCATTGTGCTGCCTCTCCTTCATTCATCCCCTCTGCTATTTCTTGGATCAGTTCTCGATCCGTCAGGTATTGTGGGCCTACTTGGTCAACGTATGCCAACACTCGATTCATAAAGTAAGCTAGTTTGTCTCGGCTGCCAATAATAGGTTGCACGGAACCTTGGGGGTGTGGGAGGAGGAGGGGGTGCTGGTGGTTGAACTGGAGCAACCTGTCGGCCTGCTGCTTGGGGTGGTAAGCTTCTTTGTGGGGCCACACCCATCGGTTGGGCAAAAGCCTGCTGAGGCATTGGTGGGGGGGCTGGGCCCTGTGGTGGTCCCAGTCCCTGGCTCTGCCTCTGAGCAGCTATTTGGGGTGGCGCCATTAGTTGGGAAGGGGCAGGCGTCCACTGGCATTGAGCCCATCCATGACCCGGGAAGAAAGCCCAACCTGAATTGGCTTGATTGATGGGTCCAGAGCCATCGCTTTGCAGAGGGGGGGAGGTGAAAGTGTTCCAGGCCCCTTTCGGCTGGTTAAGTTTTACTTCCCAACTTTTTTTCACTCCAGGAGGGGGGGGTGCTGATTCGCTGATGGCTGTGTGGAAAGAACCAAGGTCTCCGCTCCACTGCGCAGCAGTTTCTCTGCTGGGAAAGGATAATGTGGGCTTTGCTAGGCTCCACCTGGGTGGTTCTGGGGGCCCCAGGGGTTTTTGTTCACTCAAATTTAGGCATCGGAATTGGTCCGGAAGGCCCATCAAAGACTGGCTGCGTGAGAGCGACTGAGATCTCCATTCATTTGCTCTTCTGCCCATGCTCCAGTCGTCTGTCAGAGCCACCTTGGGGGGCCCCTCTCCTTCTAGCAAGCATTCCTGTGAAGCAATAAATCCCGAAACTTCCTCCCGCAGATCAAACTCCGTCTGTGAGGGATATCTTGGTTTCGGTTCCTTTCGCCGGGTGCCCTGCTGAAGCTCCCTTTGCTTCACCTCTGCTTGTTGAACCATTTCTTTAGAAGGTGCATAGATGGTTTCGACAAAAATAAGCGATCCATCATCCTTAGCTTTCTCTGCTGCATTCTTTCCTTCCTCCATCTTCACTGAAATTTCGTCCTGCCCAAGGTTGGGTCAGAGCTGGGATTCAGTACCCCGATGAAAGAAAAATTTTTTTTAAGGGAGAGTTGAAATAATGTCAGCGTTCCAAATATCATGCAGAATTAAATCATTGTCCAAGGCAAAGTAGTCCTTAAAACTCCAATTTAATAAGACAGGCATGTTGGCATTAAGCTGATGAATTTCAACTCTAATGTACATCCGGTGAATTCACCCAGTTAAAAGTTCATCATTTTTCCCCACACCCCATAATTCATCACATGGTCCAATCTTCATCTTCCACGCTGGCATGTACACCCCTCTTCTTCCGGCCAGGTGTCGAGGTGCGGAGACAAAAGACGACCTTGAGCTTCTAAGAAATTCATAACAATACATTCCACAATCCTACTCCTTTCTATTCCCCCCTCCCAACTACTATACCAATGAAACAGCATAATATATATATGTTTTAATTATGTGGCAGGCCAAAGATCCTAAAAGGAACAGAATTACAGGCCTGACAATAGGTTTTCTTCAACATAGTAGTAGTTACAAGCAAACACAAGCAGGAGAGAACAGTTTCATTTCAGAGTTCAGAGCAGACAGAGTCTTAAGTTTCTGTTTCAATTCTTTGCACAGATTCGGAAGGTTTAAGCTCTCATTGACTGACTTAGTTGCTATGCCTGTTCATTGGTTAACTTTGTTACCATGTCTTTCCCAGTCATGAATATTTTAACATAGTTTGCCATGAATCTTCATTTGAAGTCTCTGGATGTCCATATTTAAAACAGAATGAAATCAGATCCACCTGACCATTCATTTTACATAAATGTCTGTTCCAAATTATTATGCTTGGTCATGGAATTGGTTTTAGCCAAATCTCAAGCATATTCCTAAGATTTTTTGTTGTCCTGTCCCAAGCACTCACAAATACGCAAAGAGGTAGTTTTATCCTCTTTATTAAATGACATTTGCAACACATGCATGTGCAACATAGAGATAAGCTCACCCCAAAGTTCACCAAGTTTGGAGTTCTAAATCATAGTGGCAAGCAGGAGAGTAATCAAGCAAGTCTGAGGGTCAGAGCTTGTCGCAGTTTGTTAGTTGGCCTGGATTATGAGGTTCAAGAGTTAAGGCACATGAAGGAAGAATTAACAGGCAGTTGACATCAAAAGACAACTTTTGCCTGCTGTTCTATTGTTGGAAGAAATGTCCTTCTGGGTTCAGCTCCAAGTGGGGAAAAAGACATTGGAGACATGGAGGCTGCTTGGAAAGATGGTTTAATGGTGGACAGGACCACATGGCTTGAGTCCTGAACAGAAAAGGTGATCACATGCTTCAATGTTGGGTGAAGAAGAGAGTGAGATGCTGAAAGTTCCTGGCTTTATACTCTCTGTTCGGCCCCACCTCTCTGTTTCCTGTTCCTGTGTAAGAAATGTATTCTGATTGGTTGAAATATTCCTTCTTAGCAAAAAAATTATATAATAACGGGATCTGGTTCAAATGGCTGTTACCAGAAGGCATGTTGATTTTTTGGGAGGGCAGTAGAATTAGAATTAATACAGTTGCGGAAGCAGAGGCTTTCACGAAAAAACATACTGCTCTATTAGGTGATGTGGGGGATCCTACACAAGATACAAAGCAGGGAGGGGCTGAGGCTCTGCCAGTGGACGGGGCAGGGGGGGGGGGAAGAGGATACAACAAGAAGACTCAGATCACAAAAGTGAATTGAAACACTATTCCAAATGTTGTTACAATGTATTTTTAAGGAAGTGACAAAAGTAAAATGATTGAAACATACTGATGATCTGGTTAAACTTAAAACTGCTAATATCTAAGCAAATGTTTATAGTTTTCTATTTTTCCTTTTTGTAAAAGTTGCGAGACCCGGGGGGGCTTCTCCCCCCCCCCGCACGATGTAGCTGTCAAAATGTTCCAAAACCTTTTACCCTTTTTCCTTTGTAAAATTTTTTAAAACCAATAAAAATTTTAAGAACAACAACAAAAAAAAGATGGATCATTTGACTGCTATTTGGTTCATCTCTGGCAATAAAGCCTGATGGGAAACAGGAAGTTTCTTCCACAGCTAGAAAGAGGAGAGCACCAGGATAGGTGGTAGAATAAAATGGTGCACCTGTCTACCTGAGCCTGAGGCTACTAGAGACAGTCAAGGTTTCCCCCTGGAAAGGCCAGGTCACCCTCTGCCGTGTCCATCAGAGAATGAGAACCTAGAGCATCGTCACCCCTCCAGGGTGCCCCTCTTTCTGTTCTTGAGCCATGGGAGGCTCCCCCTGCCTCCACTGCCCTTCTGTCACTAAGCACATTGCAAGATGAATGCCACAATTCCCTTCCTGCAGCAAAATAATGCAAATGATAAATTATGTAAATCACAAATGCATCTTTATGTTGAAAAATGCCGCTTTCCTTCTACACTCCTCAGCTTTTTCCCCCCTTTCTTAGTCTTTGTTCTGTATGGGGAGCTTCTCATTCTTCCCCCTTCCCCCAAGAAGGACACCCCCTCTTTGTCTCTTCCTCCTCCTCTTATAGCATCTAAACTGCATTGTGGAAAAACATGGGTTTGTTTTGGTTCATTAAGAAATACCTGTATTCATTTCCTAAATCAGATATGATTACAGTACAATAAGAACAGTAATTAGCATCAGCGAGTGATCATTAGAGACCAGGACTAGGTGGGTAACAGGCTTTTGCCCCTTCCAATTAAGCATCCTCCTGAAAGAGCCCCACTGGGGCAGCTTGTTACACTTCCAGAAGGGAAGCAAATGCTAGGAGAATCAACCTTCAGCAGGCTACCAGCGTGGAAAGCAATGGGGTTTGGGAAAACAGGGCTAAGTTAAGTTAACAGTAACAGAGTTGGAAGGGACCTTGGAGGTCATCTAGTCCAATCCCCTGCTCATGCAGGAGACCTATACTAGGTATTTAAACTGACAACCTTTCTGATTGACAAACTCAGAGTTTTAGCCACTGAGCCACCTAGCCAGGGAGTATCCTTCTGCTTGGAACAGCAGATTAAGGGGGCGGGAAAACCTCTGAAGTCCTCCACTTGCTCAAGACTTAAGCAGAGAAATTTGGGTGGGGCTATAACCCAGCATTTAGCCCCCTTTTTATTTCCTCCATATCTATGGCCATGACCCTAAATGCCTCCTCTAGAGAAAGAAATGCTACACAATGGGGGAGGGGTAGAATAGCATTTTTGCACGTCCTAGGATCCTATTTAACTACACCACAATTTAGTATCAAAATAATGAGAATTGGTGGCATCATCTTCCATTGTTTAAATAGATATTTCAAGATTTAGGATAGGTTTACAACACTACAAATTACACCCACAATAATCCAGAGGAATTCTAGTGGAAAACCTGGGGAAAAACTGGTTACAGTAGTTTCTGTGATATATGCCTACCCAAATTAGGCATGTACAAAGGGTCAGGCAGAGGTTGTTCAGACTAGTGAACAAATCTTAGATGAATACTATCTTCTAACCTTGTTGTATGAAGCCTAAACATTTCAAGTTTCTTCAATATATTTTCCTGTAATTCATGCTTTCCTCATCATCTGCTCTAAACCTTTCAAATTGATCTGAATCTTTGTTAAAGTGTGGTGTCCAGAACTGGACACAAGGTGAGGCTGACCACCACAATATAATTGGAACTGCTCCCTTCTAAGAAAGCATCGCTTGGTGCAGCCTAAAACAACACTTTGTCAAATTGCTTTTCTTTTGCTTCCAGAAAGCACATCACTTCTGTTAGATTGGGTATTGAGAAGGCAGAGACAGGCTTGTGGTAACAACAGCTCTTTATTAACAGTAGAACAGTATGTACAATCCAGCAACTGCTTGGTCTGACAGCAGCCCATTTATAGGGAGCTGTCAGACCTCTCAACCAATAGGATTCAATCTCTATTCCTGCCGGAACAGAGGACCTTGGTGGAAACCATGGTAGTTAGAGTGAATATCTAACACCCTTCCCCTCTTAGTTGGGATGTTTCTATTGGTCACGTAATCACACAGGTAGGTGGGTTTTTGTTTAGTCCTACCAGACCTGCGCTGTTCATTTGGAACCGGTTCTTTGGGCAGGTCGGATGGACCTGTCTGCTCTCCAGGTCCGCTCGGTGGAACCTCCTGGAACTTTTCCCAGGCCGCAGCTGGAGCTTTGGGGATTTGTTTGTTTGGACCTCACTGTGGGCCTGCAACAAATTCAGATAAGTCCCCCGGTACCCTCGGGCTTGAGCTGGCTGTAGAAGGAGTGAGTGTTTGCTCCTTTTGGGTAGGGCTTTGGCTGAATTGTTCAGGAGTTGCATCTGGTGTTCTAAGAGTGGAGTTGGAAAGACAGCCATGGAATTGGTCAATATGCCTCCTCCAGTTTCTACCATCCTCAAGCTCTAAGAGATAAGAGCGAGGCCCGGTGATGCCTATCATCGTGGCAGGGATCCACAGAGTTCCCCCGGCATAGTTGTGGGCGTATACCGAGTCCCCTACACTAAAGTTTCGAATTTTTCTTATGGAGTCAGGGGGCAATGTGGCAGAATAGTTTGGGTATAGCCGGTCTAAGTGGGACCTTAGCCGGCGACCCATGAGAAGCTCGGAGCGGCTTCTCCTGGTAGTGGCACTTGGCGTGATGTGTTGAATTAACAAATAGTGATCAACCCGTGTTTGCCAATCTCCTGGGCCCATCCTAGCAAGGGCCTCTTTTGCAGATCGCACCATTCTCTCCGCCTGACCATTGGAAGCCGGATGGAATGGAGCGACCAGGGCATGCCTGATTCCCTGACTTGCTAAGTAGGTCTCGAATTGAATGGCTGTGAATTGGGGCCCGTTGTCAGAGACCAAGATGTCGGGCAGGCTGTGTGTGGAGAAAAGTCTCTGTAGCACCTTGATGACCGCTTCTGCCATGGTGGAGGTCATCAGGACTACCTCTAATCACTTCGAGTAAGCGTCCACAACTATGAGGAAAGTTTGGCCATGAACTGGGCCAGCAAAGTCAATGTGCACCCTAGATTAGAGTGTTTGAGGATGCTCCCACTCCTTAGCAGGCACCTCTGGGGGAGCTGGTCTGGACTCCTGGCACGGTATGCAGGTAGCCACCCATTCTCCTATCTCCCTGTCCATATTAGGCCACCAAACGTAACTCCTAGCCAAAGACTTCATCCTGACAATTCCAGGACGCCCCACATGTAAAGCCTCCAATACTGCCCTGTGCAGTTTGTTTGAAATAACCACTCGGTCCCCCCACAGTAGACAGCCATTAATTACTGACAACTCATCGCGTTTTGCAACATACAATTTACAATCAGCCCCAACAGGCCCCTTGGGCCACCCCCTCCACCCCCAGTTCAAAATTTGTTTGATGGTGGAGTCCTTTGCAGAATGATGGGCAACGTCATTGGACGAGACAAGTCCAGTGTCCAAGCAGTCAATGAGCAGGACCGGTGTCTCGAGAGTGGGGTCAGCCAGCAGTTATGGTAGTGGACAGAGGCTCAATGCATCTGTGTGTTCCAATGTGGAGCCAGGGCGGTGGATTAGTTTGTAGGAATAGGCAGCCAGGAGAACAGTCCACCTGGTCATGCGAGAAGATAATGACACTGGGGTAGGTCGGTCCACAGCCAATAGTCCCAACAACGGCTTGTGGTCAGTCACAAGTTCGAAATCCCAGCCATAAAGGTACTCATGGAACTTTTTGACTCCCCCCACTGCAGCCAGAGCCTCGCGGTCCATCTGGCTGTAGTTTCTTTCCTCAGAAGACAAGGTTCGTGAGTAAAAAGCAATAGGGGCTTCTGTGCCATTGGGCATGCGGTGGCTGAGGACAGCACCAACGCCGAATGGATATGCGTCGCAGGTTAACACCAATGGCAGGGTCTGCCTGTACTGGACTAGAAGGGAATCAGCTGTCAGTAGTCGCTTGACTGCGGCAAATGCGGCAGCCTCGGCTCTGCCCCAGGACCGCTTGGCGTTCTTGACCAGGAGATGGTGAAGCAGTTCAGCAACGGTGGCTTTCTGTTTGAGAAAGACGCTGTAGAAATTAAGGAACCCGAGGAACGCCTGCAGCTCGGTTTGAGTGCGGGGTGTGGGGGCTTCCTGGATTGCTTTTATTTTTTGTGATGTCGGGTGAATCCCAGAGTCATTGATCATGTACCCCAGGAACTCAACCCTTGGTACATTAATTTTGCATTTTTCTTTTTTAAGCAGGAGGCCCTTTTCTCTAATTCTGCCCAAAACCATTCAAACTCATTTTAAAAGTTGCACCTCGTTTGCAGATAATACCAAGATGTCGTCGAAATAGGGGACGACTCCTGGTATCCCCTGCAAAAGCCATTCCATGACGCTTTGGAACAGTCCAGGGGCGATACTAACTCCAAATTGCAGGCGGTGGCATTTGAATGCACCCCTGTGTGTCACAATGGTTTGAGCCTCTGCTGTAGCGCCATCTACAGGCAACTGTTGGTATGCCTGCGCCATGTCTAATTTAGCAAAGATTTTTCCTGAGCCTAGCGAATGTAGTAAGTGCTGTACAATGGGTACAGGATATGCGCTTTGTTGTAGCGCGTTGTTAATTGTACATTTATAGTCTGCACAGATGCGGACTGACCTGTCAGGCTTGACCAGGGTCACAAAAGGGGTCTCCCAGTGAGCATGGTCGACTGGTTCTAGGATTCTCTGGCTCACGAGCTTGTCAATTTCCCTGTCAATTTTAGGGCAGAGAGCAAAAGGCACACTCCTGGGTATCAGCCTAATTGGCACTATGTTGGGGTCTAAGCTAAAGAAGATTGGCATACTTACTGAGACCGGTACCGAAGACGTCCTCGAACTCCTTAAAGATGGCCTCTGCGCCATCTTCCTTCACGGAGTTGATTCCGGTCACCTCCAAACCCAGGGCTTGGAACCAATCGAGCCCCAGGAGGCTCTGCAGGTTGTTGCTGGCCACGGTCACGGGGAGTTTAGCGTAGAATTCTTTGAACCTCACACGGAAGGTGCCCTGGCCGACGATGGGGACTTGGTTCCCCTGATAGTCTTGCAGGCTGATGTCAGGGGTGCGAAGGTGCTGCTTTTTCAAGCTCAGAATGGCTTGCTTCAGGGTTGACCAAGACATGATCGTTAATGATGATCCAGTGTCTATTTCAAGCTCACAGGGAGCGTCCTCTATGAGGACAGTGATCTTCAGATTTTCTGGCCGCCTAGTGCGGACTTGTCCTATCGCAGTGTGATAGGTAACCTTTGTTTCTCTCTCTGGGTGCCCTTGCGATTTCTGCCAGGCCCCTGGGGTGGGCCTCTGTTGGCAGTTAGGAGCATCTTTGGGCTGCCATGAGGTGGCAGGGAATTCACTCCGGCATACTTTGGCAATGTACCCCTTTCATTTGCAACACCGACAGGTTGCATCTTGGAATCGACAAGTAGACTGGGCATGGTCTCCCCCACAACTTGTGCAAGGTGGCAAACGTGAGTTGAATTTTCGTGCCGGCTTCGTGCGGCTACTGCACATGCGGTAGCTGTCATCTTCTTCACTGTCAGATTGCTCTGGCTCTGCGGCCTCGTGGTGAACGCGCGTTTGTTTCTGCGCGGCTTGTGGCACGTTTTGTTGGTGCTGCAGGGTCTCCGTTGACTTGTCTGCTGACTCGGACGCTCTTGCTTCGTTGAGTGCGATCTGCAGAGACAAATTTGATCTGGCAAGCAATC
This sequence comes from Natrix helvetica, assembly GCF_964273705.1. Taxonomy (NCBI): domain Eukaryota; kingdom Metazoa; phylum Chordata; class Lepidosauria; order Squamata; family Natricidae; genus Natrix; species Natrix helvetica. The sequence continues at coordinate 27,454,628 of NC_138560.1, forward strand.
TTCTCTGCAAATTAATGCCCCTCACACCGCAGATAATGCGGTCCAATATTAAGTCGTCCAGGTCACGGAACTCGCAATAGGCGGCTGCCTTACGAAGCTCCGCCACGTACTCATTGATTGATTCACCCTCTCTCTGGTTCCTAATATTGAATTGGTGGCGGCGAACGTGCCTCGATGGTTTGAGCTCATAGTGGGTTTTCAAAGTCTGTTGTAGTGCCACCCAGGGAACTGCTTGGAGTGGGGTTGGTTCCGACAGGTTCTTCGCAGTTTCAAAAACCTGTCAGCCGCAGTACCCCAGAAAAAGGTTATTCTTTCAGTTTCAGGGGTGCCCATTAGGTCGTTTGCCTCAAGGAAGCATTCAAATCATAATATGCACAATTCCCAGTGTTCAGCCACCGGGTCATATGGAATTGGTGGGGTGTGCATGGCCATTTTCGTACAGAGGACGATTTGAGTTTGCCGCTCAAAATGGCCGCTCGATGCCGCACTGAGTGCTCTGGGCTGGATCTACTTGCTGGATTCACTGTTCTTCTTCTTCACCTATTTGCCTTCCAATCCCACCTTCGTTGCCAGTGTTAGATTGGGTATTGAGAAGGCAGAGACAGGCTTGTGGTAACAACAGCTCTTTATTAACAGTAGAACAGTATGTACAATCCAGCAACTACTTGGTCTGACAGCAGCCCTTTTACAGGGAGCTGCCAGGCCTCTCAACCAATAGGATTCAACCTCTGTTCCCGCCGGAACAGAGGACCTTGGTGGAAACCATGGTAGTTAGAGTGAATATCTAACAACTTCAGTGTTCAGTAGTCATAATTACTGGAGTGAGAAACCAGGCTCCACTTCTTCCTCTGAGATGGTGCATCTAAATCAGGTCTGAAAGAAGACTAGGACACCCAGGAGCTGTATTCTTGGCAGATGGTTGTGCTTTTGTTGGTGAGAAAGCTCATGGTCATTCTGGTGACTATGTGGAAACTGTTTCCAATTAGTTCTTCTTTAATTTTAGTCAAAGCCTTTGGGGTAACTGAACAATGATTCTAAAGATCAGCACTTTTTGACTCAATATAATTTCTAGGCAATTGACTTTAGCACCTGGTCTTCTGTCCAGGTAGTTCTGCTTAAAAGACACAGATGCTTCTCACTGCAGTAGATGTCAATTCATGCCCTTTGTGCCTAAGATCAGGCTCACCAACAGACCTTTCTGAGTGACTGGCACTCTTAAGTTCCTCTTCTTTTGGACTGGTGCTCAGGTCAGCTCCACTGTCTGGCCTCTAGCATCGGTCTTCAGGGCATACAGGACCTCCTGAAGTCTTGAAATAAAACATGCAGGGACACTGGTGGCTTTGACTGTCTACTCAGGAAAGAAGGAGATAACAGATCAGAGTCGGGCTGGGCAAGAAGAAGTCATGGGAGGATTAATGTAGAGGGGATATTACACACTGGACTTAAAAGAGCAAGTGGCAAGAGAGAATCTAGAAGTAGAAAGTGGGACCACAGGAAGAAAAATGAAGCAAGCATGTGCAGGCGTTTGTTTTCAGGCAGATGCTAGAACTCTATGCCACAGAACAAGGTGTCAACCACTGATTTAAAATATAATATACATTTGAACAAGTTAGTATATCTACCCAAGTAACTAGCAAGAATAATTTATTTATGCTCTGAACTTGGGCAAATAGGAGAAAACTATGTGTCAGCAAATGGGGACAAGATAACAGTAAGTTGATTAGATCCTTAATCTTAATCTAGTAAGGGAAATGGGAATTCACCTGTTATGGTGAACCTATGGCACTCATGCCAGAGGTGGCACGCAGAGCCCCGTTGCCCCAAGTCAGATCTCCATGGCATTTATTTCATGAGCTTCTGTTTCCCTGCAAATGACGAAACAGAAGCTCACAAAAGAAAAAGATCTTTCATAAGGAAAGAAACAAAAGGAATGAAAAGAGAAGAAAACACATAGTTAAGCCTTCTCTCCTCTCGGTCCTCTTTAGCCCTTTGAAGACTTGCCATCAAGTTCAGAAGCAGGAAGCTACATCCCAAGTCTCTCACTCTCATATTAGAGTTTGATTTCTCCAGGTTTTGCCCTATCCTTCTACTATCAGCTGCACTCGGAGCTGACAGTCAGGATATCTTGATCAAAACATTTCCCCAAGTAGCTCAATTTTCAATTGATTACTTAGAGAATTACTAATACATTTCAAAATGTATGTGTTAAAAACTAGGTATAAATTGTATTGATAATGTTTTTTTTTTAATATTTTGTGTGTAATAAAGAAATAAGTAAACCAAAGAGAAATAAAGGGGTATGTCCATCCTAGGATGCTCAACTTCAGACACATCCCTTTAAGTGTCTGTCAGCTGCTGCTGCTGCTGCTGCTGCTGCTGCTGCTGCTGCTGCTGCTGCTGCTGCTCCTCCTCCTCCTCCTCCTCCTCCTTTAAATGAATTTTAGATCAGCCAATGACTAAACAGTTGGGAGAGGAAATATATCTCTTTATAGTTCTAGATAATTGTCCCTAGAAAAGAAAACAACAAACCTTTAATTACAACTTGCATGAAGAAAGCTTGATTTGTGCTCTCCTGTGAAATGCTGAGGAGTTGAATGTAAAATATTTGTAATATTTAGGGAACCCAGAGTTTTACATAAAAGTATACAGCACTGCCTGAAGGCGCAATTTCCAGCAACACAATAAAATGTGCAGTGAATTTATGGTGGCCATCCATTAGCTCTTACCAAGGCAACGCTCCCTATATTTGTCGTCCATCATTATAATAGAGGGTTAATGCACTGAATTTACATAAAAAAGTCATATTGTCGGCATGAATTATTTACACTCTCAGCTGTTTTTACAGCTTGGTTTCAAGCTGGATTCTGGGAGAGATTTTGCTAGTAAATTACTCTGTGCAGACTCGGCAGAGTCAGAGCAAAAGAGAGCTGGGGATGCCAAGGAAAAAAGGAAGTAAGGCAGGCAGGAAGGAAGGAAGGAAGGAAGCAGGCCAGCTGGGCCCTGCTTTGTCAAGAGGAGGGGCATTTTCCTGCCCATCTGAAGGGGATTATTTCATCCAGGACTCTTGGATGAAAGAGAAGCCCCTCACCTGCCATTTTTCCATCCAAGGAAGGAGGAACATGAAGAAGGAAGCTAGAAAGAGAGAGGAAGTTGCATTCCTTGTGCCATCTCAGGAGGAGAAGGACCAGGATTAAAACTCGCTGGTCAAATGGAAGAAGGAGAAAGGCAGGAATTGGGATGGTCTCTCCTGCTTTTCAAAATCCCCTTTTCCACTGGAATTGCTTTCCTCGAACAGAACACCTCTGACTTCTCTGAGATGTTGGCAGAGTGTGATGCTACCCCATCAGTTATGATTCCTCTGTATCTTTCCCCCATTCTGAATCTGCTCTAATTTCACTCCCTTGTCCTTTAAGATGGACTCAAAGTAAGACCTGACCAATCCGAGAAAAGTGGAACCTCCCTGGATATCTTGGTGGATGCAACCTAAAATTTCCACTCTCCTTTTTGCAACCATCTCACACTGCTGAATCATTTTTGTTTCCTATGTGAAGAACGTTGCACCTGCCTTGCTAGATTTCATGATGTTATTTTCAGCCCATCTCTCTAATCTATTAAGATAGTTTTGAAAGTTAGTTCTGTCTTCTTGTCCTTAAACTCTCCCTTCTCAATTTATCTACACATTTGATAAGCATTATTGCTACCTCTTCATCATCATTATTAAAAGATATTGAAGTGTTCTGTGGTCAGAATCGAAACACCTGACAATCTATTCAGTACCTCAATCAAGCCTCATGAAGAACCACTGGGGAAAAAGAGAATGATTTCAAGCAAGTGATGTGTCCACACAACTGCTATGCCATCCAGCCTATTGTTAACTTTCTAATTAGAACATCAGAAGATGTTTCATCAAATACGTACATTAGGGTGTATTATAACATAATTGTACACGTATGATTATGCTTCCCCTTCCTCTTTCCAAGAAGCAATGGATGGAAGTTTATTAAAAAGAGACCCAATCTAGAACTAAAAAGACATTTTCTGACAGTGAGAACTTTAACTTTAACTTTTATTTAATTTATAAACCGCGCCCTCTCCCAGAAGGGACTCGGGCGGTGTACAGTCATATTAAAACACAATATAAATACATAAATATAAATAAATATAGATGTAGATGGAGGAGGTAACATATAAACTGTACAATAATAGTTAAAATTAAAAATTGGAGATACATTAAAAACTACCCCTAAAAAAGCTACCCCAGAATAAAATGTTTCCCAGGAGGTTAAAAATGGAACTATAAATGGGCCAGGCCAGCTAATTGGAACAGGTGGGTCTTGAGTTTCTGTCGGAAGGAGCGGAGGTCGGTAGTGGTTCTAATATCGGGGGGGGGGAGGTCATTCCAGAGGGTTGGGCCCATCACAGAGAAGGCTCTACTCCTGGGCGCCGCCCGTTGGCATTGCTTAATGGACGGCAGCCAGAGCAGTCCCTCCCTGTGGGAGCGAATTGGTCGCAGGGATGTATGAGGTAAGATACGATCCCGCAGGTAACTAGGTCCTGTGCCATGGAGCGCTTTAAAGATGGTAATCAACACCTTGAAATGCACCCGAAAAACCACAGGCAGCCAGTGCAGCTCGTGCAGGAGAGGTGTTATGTGGGAGTACCTGGTACTCCCCATGATAGCCCGCGCGGCCGCATTCTGAACTAGCTGTAGTCTTCGGGTGCATCTCAAGGGGAGCCCCATGTAGAGAGCATTGCAGTAGTCCAGACGGGACGTCACCAGCGCATGAGTGACTGTGCATAGGGCGTCCTGGTCCAATAGGGGGCGCAATTGGCGCACCAGGCAAACCTGGTGGAACGCCCCCCTCGCCACGGCTGCCACATGGTCATCCAACGACAGCCGGGCATCTAGGAGGATGCCCAGATTGCGCGCCCGCTCCACGGGGGGCAGTTGCTCGCCCCCTATGGCCAGTGATGGAATCCACTGGTTGAACTGGGGCGCTGGTAGCCACAGCCACTCCGTCTTGGAGGGGTTGAGTTTGAGTCTGTTGTCCCCCATCCAGACCCGAACGGCTTCCAAGCACCGGGACATCATTTCGACGGCCTCGTTGGGGTGGTTTGGGGTGGAGACGTACAGCTGTGTATCATCAGCGTACAGGTGGTACCCGACCCCAAAACCACGGATGATCTCACCTAGCGGCTTCACATATGTGTTGAACAGGAGGGGCGAGAGGACCGACCCCTGCGGCACCCCACAAGTGAGCGACCTCAGGGTCGACCTCTGCTCCCCTGCCAACACACATTGTGTCCGGTCGGAGAGGTAGGAGCAGAACCACCGTAAAACGGTGCCCCCTACTCCCATCCCCTCCAGCCGGCGCAATAGGATACCATGGTCGACAGTCAACCAGATGGAACAACTTGCTTTCAGAAGTTGTGGGTGCTCCATCACTGGAGGCTTTTAAGAAGAGACTGGGCAGCCACTTATCTGAAATGATATAGGTTCTCTTGCTTGAGCAGGGGGCTGGACTAGAAGACCTCCAAGATCCCTTCGAGCTTTATTCCGATTCTCTTTTATATTCATGTAAGTTGTCTGAGGCATTTTCATACTCCACCCCCATTGTCCGGACTCAAGCAAAATTTCTTTTTTTATTGCTTTGGAAATGCATCTTCGTGACATTTGTCATCCTCTTTCCTCGATTTTTTTCAATACAGATACTCCTCAGTTTGCGACCACAATTGAGCCCAACATTTCTGTTGCTAAGTGAGTCATTTGTTAAGTGAGTTTCCCCCATTTTTCTTGCTACAGTTATTAAGTGAATCATTGTGGTGTTAAGTGAATTTGGCTTTGTTTGTCAGAAGGTTACAAAAGATGCCCACAAGACCTGGGGCACTGCAGCCATCACAAGTACATGCCAGTTGCCAAGCATCTGAATTTTGATCACGTGACCATGGGGATACTGCAATGGTCGTAAGTGTGAAAAACAGTCATAACTTACTCTTTCAGTTCTGTTGATTCCCTAGAGATGTTAACTCATGTCCTAACCTCTAGACCTTTTAATTATTTTTGTGTTCTGTAAGTGGGGCTGTCTTTGAAGTTAATCCAAAACCTGCAGCTGGTATAAAATGCATGGTGAAATGATGGTTGGATAACCCTGATAATGGAGAATTGCACCTACTCCTAGTCACTACTTAGGTTGCTAGTCAGCTTCCTGATTGACTTCAAAGTACTGGATGTTGCCTTTCAAGGCTTTCAAGGCACAGCTGTGAGAGACATCAGGCAACACTTTGCCAGATTTCAATCTGCCCACCTGCTTTGGTCATCAAGGGTAGGCAGGGCTCTGTGTCCTTGCTCTCCATAAGGACAATCATGTCTCATCCTGCCTTTGGTTTTTGATGATGGTGGGATATCATAAAAAGGTTCATTCTTAGATTAATGTTAATGCCTTTTATATATGTTGTTTGCTGCTAATAGAGGTAGATGGAGGAAATAGGTAACTGCCACATTATCCCTGCAGCCTAAATGACCAAGGTGAAATAGCAGAGAATTACCTCCATTTCACAGTAAAGTTTTGTTAACTAAGACATATATATGTTTGTAACCAGCACAGCCACTTTCACCAAATGCACCCCATTGTTCCCTAAACCCCTCTCTACTACGCATGCCCAAGATGGTGTCCTGTCGCATTTGAGGAGAGCTTCGGGGAGATGATTGTCCTTCTTGGGGGTTGCAGGGGTACCCTATTTCATCGTTGGTTCCAGGTCCAGCTATGAGAACTTCCTGGGACCTCGGGGGATACCCTTGAGCTGAGATGTCCTGCCTTATAGCTGGAACATCGTGAGTGAAATGGGGCGGTGAAAGGAGAATGGAGAGCGTCGGTCAGCTGCCGGCGTGGGTGTGGTCAGCAGCTGTGGCGGGACGCCCGGCCTGGGGTCTCTGCAGCCGGCATGGGTAAGGCCAGCGGTGGCGGTGGGACACCCGGTTTGGGGTCTCTATAGCTGCTGCTCCCCACGCCGTGGTGTTATCCCAGTTGCTCCCCCTCCTCCTTGCTTGTGAACATGATAAATTAGATCAGCGGGGAGTGGCTGAGGCAGCTGGCATGGATACTAACGCCAGCGGAAGATGGCTTCGGGAGCTGGCGTGGGTGTGGCTGGAGGGGGGGGTGCTTCATTGTGCCCCCCCTGGTATTACTGCCGTTGCCTGGGCCACCGTTCTGTGACATTTGGCCATTTGGCCCCCCTCCTGTGATATTATGGACTGGGTCAATGGAGTGCGGCGCTGGCGATGGATGTGAGTGCGGCTGGTGTGGGCAGAGCTTAGCTGTTGGAGTCAGAGTTGGAGCAGCCGCCAATGCCGCCACTGTCCTCGTTGCCACCATCACTGGCCGCTTCACCACCTCGCAAGCTAGCATCTGCTGCAATTTTGGACAGCTGGCCGTTACCCCTACATATTGTCCCCAACATCGACAATTTTTATGATGGACATAAGCTTCCCGCTACCCCCTTGAACACTGCCGGCTGCCCCCCCGTGGACATGTCATCTCCTCGTTCCATCTCCCCATGATGTCATCCCGTTTGGTTGATGCCACACTCCCCTCTATATTATACTGCGACAGAACTTTATTCCCTCCGGGAACTCCCCCTTTCCCGGGGATGTCCTTCTGACATATCAAGACGCTTCCTTAATGACGGATCTTGGGATCCCGAGAGGTGGCATGCGAAGAAGAGACTTCTTAAGGGTTTTTTACAGGGGCTTTTAAACCAAATTTTAATGGGGGGAGGGGGGGGGTTGATTCGGATGGCTCAGACAGGCTTGGGGGGGAGTCTGCCAGGGCACAGGCCAGCGCTAACTAATGGGCGCGGGTTGGGAGGGCTAGGAAGGGTTGGGATTCCGGGGGAGACATTAAGCCATTCCATTGGGGAGTTCACCATCTCTACTGTTTGTGGGAGAGGCAGATATGGTGGGGGCCGAGGGCCAAATGATGTTCGGAGGATGCGGGTTTGCTGTTTAAGAGCGATTGTGCGTTCCGATCCTCATTGCCCTTCTCTCACCCTCGGGTGCTCGGGATTACAGGACCCTGGTCTCCGGCTGGTGTTGCTTAATGCCAGGTCTGTGGTACATAAGGCTCCCCTCATTTACGACCTCATACAGGAGGGTAGAGCGGACCTGGCGTGCATTACGGAGACCTGGTTGGGCCATGAGGGGGGTGTGCCCCTTAGCGAACTATGCCCACCAGGCTTCCGGGCGTTTCACCAGCCGAGAGCCCAGGGCAGGGGCGGGGGGGGGTAGCGGTGGCTATTAGGGAAAGTCTCAGACCTCATGAGGTCACTGTGCCTCAGATAGGTGGGTGTGAGTCCCTCTTTGTAAAGTGGGGCCTTGGAGCTCAGGTGGACCTTTTTGTTACATACCTGTCTCCCTGCTTTGTTTCATCGGCCCTGCCGCAGCTGCTGGATGTATTAGCTGGATTGGCGGTTGATTTCCCCAGGCTGATGGTCCTGGGGGATTTCAATCTGCCCTCCATTGGTGAGACATCCAAGTCAGCTCAGGAGTTCATGGCTTCCATGACAGCTATGGACCTAACTCAGTTAATTTGAGACCCCACCCATAATGGGGGACACACGCTCAACCTGATTTTTGTCTCTGGGCAGTGGATGAATGATCTAGATTTAGGGGATATTTCTATTCAACCCTTGTCATGGTCTGATCATTTCCTCATCAGGGAGGAAAGAGCTTGGGACTTTTCCTGAATCCCTTGCTCACAACTCGACCGAAGCCCTAGTGGAAGCCTGGGATAGGGCTGCTGCTGGGGCTTTGGATCGTGTTGTCCCTTTACGGCCTCTGACCCGGTGTCGATCCCGGATGGCTCCCTGGTTTACCGGGGAGCTCCGGGAGATGAAATGCCGGAAAAGATGCCTAGAGAGTGGCTGGAGGGCCAGCCGGTCCGAATCTGATCGAACACTAGTAAGAATTCATATTAAATCCTACTTAGTGGCGATAGAAGCGGCAAAACGGCAATATTTTTCCGCTCTTATCGTGTCCGCAGATAACCACCCAGCCGCCCTGTTTAGGGTGACCCGCTCCTTACTTAACCAAGGAACTGGGGAAGACCCCTTGCAGGGTAGGGCTGAAGAATTTTTTCAGTATCTGCACGATAAAATCGCTCAGATCCAGACAGGCTTGGACTCTGACTGGGTAGATTCGGGTGAGCCGACGGGGATGAATCTTGAGGAGACTATCTAGGATGGTTTTGACCCTGTGACCCCCGAAGGCATGGACATGATTATGGGGAGACTCAGTGCTGCCACTTGTGTGCTGAACCCGTGTCCCTCTTGGTTAGTTTCGGCTTCCCGGGAGGTGACACGAGGCTGGCTCCAGGCGATTACCAACGCTTCATTGAGAGAGGGGTTCTTTCCCACCGCCTTGAAGGAGGCGGTGGTGAGGCCCATCCTCAAGAAGCCTTCCCTGGACCCAGATTCTTTAGCCAACTATCATCCGGTCTCCAACCTTCGCTTTGTAGCGAAGGTTGTCGAGAGTGTGGTAGCACGTCAGCTTCCGCAGTACCTGGATGAAGCTGTCTACCTGGATCCATTTCAGTCGGGTTTCAGGCTCGGGTACAGCACGGAGACGGCATTGGTCGCGTTGGTCGATGATCTCTGGCAGGCCCAGGAAAGGGGCTGTTCCTCTGTCCTGGTCCTATTAGATCTCTCGGCGGCTTTCGATACCATCGACCATGGAATCCTACTGCGACGACTGGGGGGGTTGGGAGTGGGGGGCACCGTTTTATGGTGGTTCTCCTCCTACCTGTCGGATCGGTCAGTTTGTGTTGACTGGAGGGCAGAGATCGACCCCCAGGCGCTTCAATTGTGGGGTGCCCCAGTGGTCGGTTCTCTCACCCCTCCTGTTCAACATATACATGAAACCGCTGGGCGAGATCATCCGTGGTTTTGGGGTACGGTATCATCAATATGCTGATGATACCCAACTTTTCATCTCTACCCCAAACCACCCAAACGATGCCCTCGACGTGATGTCCCGATGCCTGGGGGCTGTGCGGATCTGGATGGGGAGGAACAGACTCAAGCTCAATCCCTCCAAGACTGAGTGGCTGTGGTTTCCGTCATCCCGATTTGTACATCTTCTCCCATCTTTGACGATAGGGGGAGAAATTTTAGCCCCCTCAGAGAAGGCTCGCAATCTGGGAGTCCTCCTGGATACGTGGCTTAGTTTAGAAGAACACCTGACAGCCGTGACCAGGGGGGCCTTTTACCAGGTTCACCTGGTACGCCAGTTGCACCCCTTCCTGGATCGGGATGCTCTGTGCACAGTCACTCATGCCCTCGTCCTTTCTCACCTGGACTACTGCAATGCTCTCTACATGGGGCTGCCCTTGAAGAGCACCCGGAGGCTTCAGCTGGTCCAGAATGCGGCCGTGCGGGTTGTCATGGGGGTACCTAGGTGCTCCCATGTCACATCCCTTTTAGACGGCCTGCACTGGTTGCCGGTTGTTTTCCGGGTGCGATTCAAGGTATTAATTATGACCTTTAAAGCGCTCCATGGCTTAGGCCCAGGGTACTTGCGAGACCCCCTACTGCCACCAGTAGCCTCCCACTGTCCAGGACGATCCCACAGAGTTGGCCTCCTCAGGGTGCTGTCGGCCAAGCAGTGTCGGCTGGTGACCCCAGGGGGAGAGCCTTCTCTGTGGGAGCGCCTTCCGTCTGGAATGAGCTGCCCCCGGAGCTCCGCATAATCCCTGACCTCCGGTCCTTCCGACGCGCCCTAAAAAGTTGGCTTTTCCAGCAAGCCGGCCTGGCCTGTTAATGTTAATGTTAATTTTAATTTATTTCAAATGTATTGTTTCTTTAAAAAAAAATCGGTTTGGTCTTTTTGGAAATGGGTTTAATCTTTTTTTAACTTTTGTGATGTGTGTTTTTAATGTTGTACGCCGCCCTGAGTCCTTTTGGAGAAGGGCGGCATATAAATCCAAATAAACCTAAAACCTAAACCTAAACTCTGAAGTGAAGAGTATTTCCATTATAAACGGTTCCCCTGTATTACTGTTTCTTCCTTTTTGTGTGGAAAGAAGGGAGAGTGGAGAACATAGATTCAGACAGCATTGATGCGATTGTAGCTGCTCTTGGCAGCATGATTTTTATGCCCTGATTGCACAAAAGGATAAATATGGATGGTATTTTTGTAGCAACTCTCTCACTTTTCCTGACACACTTTAGGAGATGCCATTCATTTCTATGTGTCATAATCGTGAGTCACCAGTTGAGTACACTCACCCAATACCACTCGGTAACATTTATCTGAGGAATTTAAAGGCTCCCTTTGATTTGATGATTTGAAGCTGGATAGGCATTAAAATATCTGGGGACATTTCCACTGGGATTTTGACACTGAGCAGAAGATTGAACTTTCTGAGTCAACAGTGGCTTTTTCCAGTTACAAGTAGTTCTTGACTTAGAGCCCAAATTTCTGTTACTAAGCAAGATAGTTTTTAGTGAGTTTTGCCCCATTTTATGAACTTTCTGGCCACATTTGTTAAGTGAATCACTGCAGTGGTTAAGTTCTTAATGTGGTTGTTAAGTGAATCTGGCTTCCCCATTGACTTTGCTTGTCAGAAGGTTGCAAAAGGGGATCCTATGATCATGGGATTCTACAGTCATCATAAATACAAGTCAGTTGCCGAGCATCTGACAATCATAAAAGTGAAAAATGGTCATAAGTCACTGTTTTCAGTGCCGTTATAATTTCAAGCGATCATTAAATGAATGTAAGTTGAGGACTACCTGTAGTGAAATTGCCCATGGTACAGCTGTGAGCTTAAACTGTGGCCCTAAAAGGTGTAAAGGTGATTTATGCTGTGAAGATTCAAAAGTTGTTTCTGAACATTCACCTACCTACATTGAGCTTAATTTATTTTTCCATGGAGAATTATAAATTGTACTACTTTGGTCCTGATATATGGTTATTCCAGTCCTCTGACTGTTCGAACACAGTACATACAGTCCTCATTTAGCAATGCCATTTGGGACCAGCGATTAGTCATCGTAAAGTGCTCACTAAGTGAAAATGTGGTTGTGCTTATGATCATACTTCAGCTTCCCTTTGCTTTACAGACCTGCAAAGGTCGCAATTGTGAGGATTGGTTGCAAAGTTACTTTTTCATCATCACCTGACAAGCCCTCCCAAGTGCTGAAGAAATGCTATGAAGACCTCCCCACTCTCCACGCACCCTTCTCTCTTCTCCACCACCCAGGTTCAGATCTGTTTCTCCATTCAGGTCGGGAGTGAAAAGTCTCCAAAAACCTGTTTCTGGGTAGACAGCATAGAAACTGGAGGACAGGAGGAAGAGTCAGAGAAGAGGGCTTTCAACCTGGGTCAAGAAAGTAACTTGAGGACTTCCGGTTCCGGCGGCCGACGGCGAAGAGCAAGCCTTGCTCGCCCCCCGCTTCCCCGGTGAGCTTCCCACTCCCTGGGGGGCACAGGACTCCCCGTAGAGGAGCCCTGCCGAAGGGGCGGCACCGCAGGGGATCCTTGGATCGGCGGCGGCCAGCGGGAGGTCCCCCGCCTCGCTCCAGGCACCGGGGAGCACAATGGGGAGACGCTCCGGCGTCTTCGCTGGGATGCCGTGCGGAGATAAAGAAAGCTGAAGGACGCGGCGGCGGTGCGGTGAGGCGTAGACTTCCTCCATTCCTATTACTAACTTTAAAACTTGTCAGTTGTGTAAACGTTACTTTTCGGCTTGACTTGGAGAGGCGCGGCTGGAGGGAGGGGGATTTCCCCCCCCCTCGGACAAGCGGCTGGAAACAAGTGTGCTCTCAGCCCCAAGGGAAGGAGGAGGGGGAGAGCCAAACCAATGATGTCACACCCTTGCTAAGTGGCTTTTTAGACTGAAACTTATAATATAATGAGGATCTGGAAGCTTTGGGAATTCTGAACTTTTGAACTTTGAAAACTTTATTTGTTGCCTCGAAACCCGAAGCTGGCAGGGCAAGATGGCACACTTCCGTTGTCTTCATGAAATGTGAAACTTGACTCCACCTTCCAAACTTCAGGCTTCCGGTCTTTGTCCCCGTGCTACTTGGACAATTCTCTTGTTGATTGTTTCTCTTTGAACTCCCTGGAGTGAAAAACTTTTGCTCTTCTGCCAGGGTGATTAGAAAATTCCCCTCTGCCTGGACCCTCTGTCTCCTGGACTCTTCTGGCTGCTCTACCCCTCTGACTGATCCTTCTCTATACTGACTGGACTCTCTACTTTATAAACAATGGCATCAAAAAGACCACCTCCTGGAAAGTCAGGCTTTGCTGCCTCTGCCCCGACATCTGCAACCTCCAGTCCCAGTACACAGTCAACGTTAACAGCCTTAAAGCAACCTAAATCTACGGACTTGGAGTTTCATCAAATGTTTCAGCAAATTCTACAGGGACAAGAGGAAATAAAGAGACAACTGAAGGAGATGAAAGAAGAAATTAAAGAGAACTAGGATAAAATTAATAAGAACTCACAGAGACTGGATCTTGGAGGATGGGGCGGCTGAGATGAGGGGGGGGGGATAGAGGGTGTGCAGAAGGGAAACAAAGAACTTGACACCCAACAAATGAAAATAGAGTTTGAGAGAATGTCTTTTTATCTTAGATTCCAAAACGTGATGGAGACAGATGATGAAAATATAAGGGACATCATGACAAACATTTTGGCTGAGTATATTCAGAAGGAGAAACAACACATGGGGTGGGAAATAGACCTGGCCTATAGAGTGAACTCAGCTTATGCTAGAACACACAATGTTCCCAGGGAGGTACACATTAGATTTCTTAGGAAAAGCACAAGAGATGAGATTCTGAATGCACAAAGGGGGCAAGTTAGGATTAACCCTAACTTGTTAGGGTTCTAAATACCATGCAGAAATAAATCATTGTCCAAGGCAAAACATCCTTTAAGGTGCCATTTATTCCGCAGGCATGTTAGCACGGCTATGGAAAATTCCAACTCTGGAAGTACATCCTCTGGGTTCACCCAGTTGAAAGTTCATGATCTCTCCCCACACCCACAAATCCATCACATGTTCCAATCATCATCTTCCACGCTGGCATGTACACCCATCTTCTTCCGGCCAGGTGTCCAGATGCGAAGACAAAAGATGACCTTGGCTTCTACAAAAGAATGTCAACAATCCATTCTACAATCCTACTCCTTTCTATTCCCCCCTCCCAACTACTACACTATTGAAACAGCATAGAAAATTATAAGAAAGTGTGGCAGGCCAAAGATCCTAAAAAGAACATAACTACAGGCCTGACAGGTGGCCTCTCCTCAAAAGAAAAACGTTTCCTGCAAAGAGAATAACATAAAAGTTAACATAACAAAATTAACCACCTTTTCTCCACCCAGGGGAACCCCTTGACTTCTCGGGAAACTTCCCATTGACTTGCTTTACTAACTTCTCCACTTTTAGGTTCCCACTGTTCACCCAATTAGCTTCAGACCAAGGGTAACCCTTCCAATGCACTAAGTACTGTAAGCAACCCCTATTCAGCCTGAAATCTACAATTTTTTCCACCTCAGATTGTGTTTCCCCTTCCATCACTACAGGAGGAGATTGAGCTTGGGTGAATGCTCTTCTGTTAGACCCAATTACTGGTTTCAACAAGCTACAATGAAATTCTGGGTCAATTTCCCCTAGACTTCTGGGTAGACTGAGTTGAACTGTAACTGGGTTAACTATCTTCACTATTGGGAATGGACCTAGAAATTTTGGACCCAATTCCTTGCTAAGCATTTCTAATCTTATGTATTTGGTAGATACAAAAACATTGTCCCCCACACGGTAGGGGTTTTGGAGTGAGCGATGTTGATCACCTTGTTTCTGGTAGGCTTCTGCCGCAACTGCTAGAGCCTTCTTCGTATTCTCCCATCCTTTCTTTAGCATGTCCATCCATTCACTCAAAGACATGAAAGAAGGAGGTTCTCTAGGTAACTCAGGCATTGCAACCACTTCCATGCCACTGGTAATCTGGAAACCCGCTAATCCTCTGCTGCTGTGGACCGCATCGTTGTGCGCCACTTCGGCAAAGGGTAGCAAGTCCGACCAGTTGTCGTGCTGATAGTCCACAAAACACCTGATGTATTGTTCCACCACCGCATTGGCTCCCTTCATGCTGGGTTGAACCTCTGAGCTCAGTTCTTGTGTGGACCCAATGGATCTCAGGACCTCTCTCCAGAACTTGGCTGTGAACTGGACTCCACGGTCTGAAATGATCCTCTTGGGTACTCAGTGCAGGCAATAAATGTGTTTCACAAACATTTTCGCTAATTCGTTTGCGGATGGCAATCCTGAGCAAGCAATGAAGTGTGCCTGCTTAGAAAACAAATCAATCACAGTCCAAATTACTTTATGCCCACTGCTGTCTGGGAGTTCCAGGATGAAGTCCATTGCAACCTCTTCCCATGGCCGTTTAGGGCTCTCTGCTGCAGGTGCTGTAGGTTCTGGGCTCTTGGATTCAATCATCCACTGCTGGCCTTGTTCCTCTTCCGAGGCCTCCCCCCTGGTAGGACACTTCGTCACTTTACGTTGGGGATCCTCTTCCAGAGGCTGTTGGCCCAGATGACTTTTCTGTGCGCGCATCTGAGGCCCTCTCTTTACCACCATGGCGACTGGTACACACATTTGTTCTTCGGCAATTCCCTCCTCCGAGGCCTCCCCCTTGGTAGGACTCTTCGTCACCATAAGTTGGGGATCCTCTTCCAGAGGTCGTTTAGACTTTTCCCCCTCCGAGGCCTCCCCCTTAGTTGGACTCTTTGTCACCTTAAGTTGGGGATCCTCCTCCAGAGATTGTCTGCCCTTTTCCTCTTCCGAGGCCTCCCCCATGGTAGGACACTTCCTCACCTTAAGTTGGGGAGCCTCTTCCAGAGGTTGTTGGCCCAGATGACTCTTCTGTGGTGGCATCTGGGACCCTCTCTTTACCGCCGTGGTGGTTGGTGCGCACGTTTGTGGCATTGGGGCTGGAGCCAAGCACTCTGACGCTCTGTGGCCAAGTTGACAACAATGGTGGCATTTAATTGGGCCCCACGAGGAATGGAACCTAGTTACCTCTCTAAACTCAGGAACCGTTTCATCACACTGCCTTGCTCTCCAACTTGCAGCTGCCCCCTTGGTAAACCCTTCTTCCATGGTGGAGATTGCTTCTCTGTAGGAAGGTGGAGTAAGAACCTTTTGGGGCATTGCAGATGCACCTTGTCCCGCTTCCCATCTTGCAGGCCTGGCTTTGGTAATCCCTTCTTCCATGTTGGTGATTGCTACTCTGTAGGAAGGTGGGGTAAGAACCACTTGGGGCCTTGCAGGTGCACATTCTCCCGCCATCCACACTGCAGGCCTCTGTTTGGTAATCCCTTCTTCCATGGAGAATTCTTCTCTGTAGGAAGGTCTGGTAAGAACCTTTTTGGGCCTAGCAGGGGAGACTGGAACCGGTGGGGAGGTCAATCCCTCGGTTGGCCACTGCCCAGCTTTCTGCCATGGTGCCATCTGCTGAGGGAGGGCAGGTGCCCACTGGCATCCCTCCCATCCATGACCTGGGGTTAAGACCCATCCCGGGGTTGCCTGCTTCACAGGTTGCAGCTCAACCAATGATGGCTGGCTAGGGGGTTTTACATGCCAAGGACCCTCCTGCTGGCTTGGAGGAGTTATGGGCCAAGTAGGTGCCCTTTGCTGGCTTGGAGCATTTCCCCATGCTGATGGCAAAGGAGTTGGTAAGTAGCATCTCTTCCATCCAAGTCCTGGGAGGAAAGCCCAATTTACTGCCCAATTTGCTTCATTTACTGGTTGCAGCCCCATTTGTGGTGGCTTGCAAGTGACAGATGCTGGAAAAATTCCTTCTTCCTGCCTCCTTTGAAATTCCCATTTTGAAAGGGAATCTTTCTCCCAGCTAGTTGCAGGGTGATAAGCCATTTCATTTATTGCCGTCTGGAAGGAGCCCAAACCTCTGTTCTAGGTTTTTTTTTTCCAAGCCTTGTTTCCAAGCTGGGGGGAAGGAGGGGGAGCATGCACTCACAATTTTCCTGAAGAAGTCCGTCTGCGACCTTCCTTCGTCTTGTCGTGTCTCCTCCTGCATTCCTCCTGATGGAATTAAACTGGAAGCAGCATTCCATTGCCTTTGAAGTTCTGCACTCAGCTTCTTATCACCAAAAGCTTCTCATTTATTCTTCGCTGATATTTACGCTGTCCCGGTCAGCATTGGGAATGCCGAGACCCCATCACCAGATCTTCCATCACCAGCCCTTCCCCCTTGATAGGGGGAGGGAGCTAGTGAATTATTTTAGAGTAGAGAGTTGGAATAATGTTAGGGTTCTAAATACCATGCAGAAATAAATCATTGTCCAAGGCAAAACATCCTTTAAGGTGCCATTTATTCCGCAGGCATGTTAGCACGGCTATGGAAAATTCCAACTCTGGAAGTACATCCTCTGGGTTCACCCAGTTGAAAGTTCATGATCTCTCCCCACACCCACAAATCCATCACATGTTCCAATCATCATCTTCCACGCTGGCATGTACACCCATCTTCTTCCGGCCAGGTGTCCAGATGCGAAGACAAAAGATGACCTTGGCTTCTACAAAAGAATGTCAACAATCCATTCTACAATCCCACTCCTTTCTATTCCCCCCTCCCAACTACTACACTATTGAAACAGCATAGAAAATTATAAGAAAGTGTGGCAGGCCAAAGATCCTAAAAAGAACATAACTACAGGCCTGACACCCTGACATACAAAGATAAGGAGATAACCATTCTGAAACAGATCCCCAAGAAAGTAAGGGAAAAAAGAAAACATTATTCGCAATTGGCGAATAAATTATACCAGAAGGGGGTGTGGTTTAGATGGTTGATGCCTGAAGGTATGTTAATATTCTGGGAGGAGACAAGAGTTAGAATTAATACACCCATAGAGGCGCAGGCCTTTATGGAGAAAAACAAACTACACCTAGAAAAACCAGAAGACTCCTCAACAGACATACAAGATACGGGAAGGGGCCGGAGCTCTGCCAGCGGGGGGAGATGGGGCGACATCAAGAAAGCTCAGATCACACAAATGAGTAAGAAAAGTCACCTGATATAAACTGACCGAAATTACCAATTGAATTTACCACACTGACTATATGTTATTACTTAATACTGATTTTTATGCAAATGTATACTATGAGTTTGGAGGGGGGGTGCACATTCCGCATTTCGCAGCTGCCAAAATTTGTAACCTTTCCCTTACCTTTTCCCTTTGTAAAATATAAAAAAACCAATAAAACTTTGTTTATAAAAAAAAAAAGTAACTTGAGGAAATGCCTTCCTTAATTCACACAAACATGAAAGGAGGGAGGAGCTCATTTAGACTGGAACACCTACATCATCCTGGATTCTTGGTCTGGCCAAGTCTTGTTTGCAGAGTCTTGGTCAGGCAAGCAAGGAACATTTATTAATGTAGCTAGGTGGAAGAGCCCAAATCCAAAGTTATGTAGTCAATTTCACACAAGGAAGGTCAGGAGCAATCCCATTGGCTAATCTATATTGGCCATTTAAAAACATTTGTAACCAAGTAGAAAATCCCCCAAAAGTTTTCTTAGGGCTAGTTCACTTGATCCGGGCTGAATTTCTCATGAATCCCACCCTCCAATTCCTCAGGGTTCATCCATCTCTTGTATTCTCTATAAAGTCTCCTTGTTGGGTCATCTGTGCCATTGAGTCGTGTAGGATCCATGTTAAGCTGATGGGGCTCCTCTTTCCCTTTTACTCTTCCCTGGTCCACTGGTGCTACTTCTACCTCCAACATTTGTATTTATTGTCAAACATGTACAGGATAACAGATATAAATATAAACTTGGATGTGAACAAAATAAATGAATACAAATAAATGGGGACAGTAGGACAGGGACGGTAGGCATGCTGCAGAGGTGGGTTGCTCCCAGTTTGGCCCTGATCGGGCAAACTAGTAATGGTAGCGGTGAGAAGCTCTGGCCACCCACCCAGATACTCCTGTGTATGTACAGAAGTATCACATGTGTGTACATGAGCAAACCAGTAGTAAAAAATATGGAAACCCACCACTGGCACGCTCTTTACAGACCTCTTAGGAATGGGGTGAGGTCCATGGTAGACAGTTTAAGGTTGAAGCTGTGAGGTTTTGAGGATGTAACAATGGAGTTGGGTAGAGCATTCCAGGCATTGACCACTCTGTTGCTGAAGTCGTATTTTCTGCAATCGAGTTTGCAGTTTACCTTGAGTTTGTATCTATTGTTTGCCCGTGTATTATTGAGGTTGAAGCTGAAGTAGTTGTTGACAGGGAGGACATTGTAGCAGATAATTTTGTGTACTATGCTTAGGTCAGACCATAGGCAGCCTAGTTCCAGGTTGTCCAAGCCCAAAATGTCGAGCCTGGTGGCATAAGGGATTCTATTGTCTTAATACGCATGCCCAAGATGGTGTCCTGTCGCGTTTGAGGAGAGTTTCGGGGAGATGATTGTCCTTCTTGGGGCTTGCAGGGGTACCCTATCCCATCGTTGGTTACAGGTCCAGCTATGAGAACTTCCTGGAACCTTGGGGATACCCGTGAGCTGCAATGTCCTGCCTTGTAGCCGGAACATCATGAGTGAAATGGGGCGGTTGGGGGTGAAAGGAGAATGGAGAGCGTTGGCGGCTGCCTGCGTGGGTATAGTCAGCAGCTGCAGTGGGATGCCCGGCCTGGGGCCTCTGCAGCCGGCGTGGGTGTGGTCAGCGGTGGCGGCGGGACGCCCGGCCTGGGATCTCTGCAGCTGCCGCTCCCCACGCCATGGTGTTATCCCGGTTGCTCCTCCCCCTCCCCCTTGCTTATGGACATGATAAATTGGATCAGCGGGGAGTGGCTGAGGCAGCTGGCATGGATATTAACGCCAGCGGAAGATGGCTTCTGTAGTTGGCGTGGGTGTGGTTGGAGTGGGGGGGTCCTTTGTTGTGCCCCCCCCCGGTATCACCGCCATTACCTGGGCCACCGTACTGTGCCATTTGGCCATTTGGCCCCTCCTGCTGTGATATAATGGACTGGGTCAACGGAGTGCGGCCCTGGCGATGGATATGAGTGCGGCTGGCATGGGCGGAGCTTAGCTGTTGGAGTCGGAGTTGGAGCAGCCGCCAATGCCGCCACTGTCCTCGTTGCCACCATCACTGGCCGCTTCACCACCTCGCAAGTTAGCATCTGCTGCGATTTTGATAGCTGGCTGTTACTCTTACATATTGTCCTCAACATCGACAATTTTTATGATGGACATAAGCTTCCCGCTACCCCCTTGAACACTGCCGGCTGCCCCCCCATGGACATGTCATCTCCTCGTTCCATCTCCCCATGATGTCATCCCGTTTGGTTGATGCCACACTCCCCTCTATATTATACTGCGACAGAACTTTATTCCCTCCGGGAACTCCCCCTTTCCCGGGGATGGCCTTCTGACCTATCAAGACGCTTCCTTAATGATGGATCTTGGGATCCCGAGAGGTGGCATGTGAAGAAGAGATTTCTTAGGGGATTTTTACAGGGGTTTTTAAACCAAATTTTAAGGGGGGGAGGGGGATTGATTCTGATGGCTCAGACAGGCTTGGGGGGGAGTCTGCCAGGGCACAGGCCAGCGCTAACTAATGGGCGCGGGTTGGGAGTGCTGGGAAGGTTTGGAATTCCGGGAGAGACATTAAGCCATTCCATTGGGGGGTTCACCATCTCTACTGTTTGTGGGAGAGGCAGATATGGTGGGGGCCGAGGGCCAAATGATGTTCGGAGGATGCGGGTTTGCTGTTTAAGAGCGATCGTGCGTTCCGACCCTCATCGCCCTTCTCTCACCCCCGGGTGCTCGGGATTACAGGACCCTGGTCTCCGGCTGGTGTTGCTTAATGCCAGGTCTGTGGTACATAAGGCTCCCCTCATTTATGACCTCATACAAAAGGATAGAGCGGACCTGGCGTGCATTACGGAGACCTGGTTGGGCTATGAGGGGGATGTTCCCCTTAGTGAACTATGCCCACCAGGCTTCCGGGCGTTTCACCAGCCGAGAGCCCAGGGCAGGCGGGGGGTAGCGGTGGTTATTAAGGGAAAGTCTCAGACCTCAGGAGGTCACTGTGTCTCAGATAGGCGGCTGTGAGTCCCTTTTTGTGAAATGGGGCCTTGGAGCTCAGGTGGGCCTTTTTGTTGCGTACCTGTCTCCCTGCTACATTTCATTGGCCCTGCCGGACCTGCTGAATGTGTTAGCTGGATTGGCGGTTGATTTCCCCAGGCTTATTGTCCTTCCATTGGCGAGACAACCGAGTCAGCTCGGGAGTTCATGGCTTCCATGACAGCTATGGACCTAACTCAGTTAATTCAAGACCCCACCCATAATGGGCGACACACGCTCAACCTGATTTTTGTCTCTGGGCAGTGGATGAATGATCTAGATTTAGGGGATATTTCTATTCACCCCTTGTCATGGTCTGACCATTTCCTCATCAGGCTTGACTTCCATACTGCTACCCCTCGCCGCAGGGAGGCAGAACCGACTAGATGATTCCGCCCCAGGCGCCTGATGGACCCCGAAAGGTTCCTGATGGAGGTTGGGAGTTTTCCTGAATCCCTTGCTCACAACTCGACCAAAGCCCTAGTGGAAGCCTGGGATAGGGCTGATGCTGGGGCCTTGGATTGCGTTGTCCGGCCTCTGACCCGGTGTCAATCCCGGATGGCTCCCTGGTTTACCGAGGAGCTCGGGGAGATGAAACACCAGAAAAGATGCCTAGAGAGTGGCGGGAGGGCCAGCCAGTCCGAATCTGATCGAACACTAGTAAGAATTCATATTAAATCCTACTTAGTGGCAATAAAAGCGGCAAAACGGCAACATTTTTTCGTTCTTTTTTTTAATTAAAATTTTAATGAGTTTTACAATTGTTTTCTCCCTCCCTCTCCCCCCAACCCTACCCCATCTCCCTCCCTCCCTCCCCCTGACCTCCCAGAGCAAATTACAGGGTAAAATCATTTGACAAACATATGCTAACATAAGCTAACTAATTTTAACATTCGACCATTCTTTTGCTTTAACTCCCGCTTTCTCCTGCTAACTTTGAATAACTTGTAATATTTCTTATGCCTTCATTCATAAGCTAATTGAAGCTTTTTAGTCTGGTATTTCTTTTGAATATAATCAATCCATTTTTTCCAGTCCAGCTTATATTTTTCATCTGAGCGGTCCTTCAAATACGCTGATATTTTGGCCATCTCGGCTAGGTTTACTACTTTTAATGTCCATTCTTGTATAGTAGGCAACTCTTCCTTCTTCCAATATTGCGCCAACAATCTTGCTGCCGTCGTTAGATTCAAAATCAAGTTAGTTTCTATAACAGTAGAATCTGGAACTATACCTAACGAGGCTGTGCGGATCTGGATGGGGAGGAAGAGGCTCAAGCTCAATCCCTCCAAGACTGAGTGGCTGTGGTTTCCATCATCCCGATTTGTACATCTTGTCCCATCTTTGACGATAGGGGGAGAAATTTTAGCCCCCTCAGAGAAGGCTCGCAATCTGGGAGTTCTCCTGGATACACGGCTTAGTATGGAGGAACACCTGATGGCCATGACCAGGGGGGCCTTTTACCAGGTTCGCCTGGTACGTCAGTTGCGCCCCTTCCTGGATCGGGATGCTCTGTGCACAGTCACTCATTCCCTCGTCCTTTCTCGCCTGGACTACTGCAACGCTCTCTAT
Organism: Natrix helvetica; assembly: GCF_964273705.1. Taxonomy (NCBI): domain Eukaryota; kingdom Metazoa; phylum Chordata; class Lepidosauria; order Squamata; family Natricidae; genus Natrix; species Natrix helvetica. Next base: position 27,477,365 of record NC_138560.1, read on the forward strand.
ATGGGGCTGCCCTTGAAGAGCACCCGGAGGCTTCAGCTGGTCCAGAATACGGCTGTGCGGGTTATCATGGGGGTACCTAGATACTCCCATGTTACACCCCTTTTAGGCAGCCTGCACTGGTTGCCGGTTGTTTTCCAGGTGAGATTCAAGGTATTAATTATGACCTTTAAAGCGTTCCATGGCTTAGGCCCAGGGTACCTGTGAGACCACCTACTGCCACCAGTAGCCTCCCACCATCCAGTACGATCCCACAGTTGGCCTCCTCAGGGTGCTGTCGGCCAGACAGTGTCGGCTGGTGACCCCCAGGGGGAGAGCCTTCTCTGTGGGAGCATCTTCCCTCTGGAATGAGCTGCCCCTGGAGCTTCGCATAATCCCTGACCTCCAGTCCTTCCGACGCGCCCTAAAAAGTTGGCTTTTCCAGCAAGCCGGCCTGGCCTGTTAATTTTACCTAATTTTTTAAATGTTATTGTCATATTAATTGGGTTTTTTTGGGGGGGGATATTTACCTAATTTCCTTTTACCTTTTGTGATATGTGTTTTTTAATGTTGTACGCCACCCTGAGTCCTTTGGGAGAAGGGCGGCATATAAATCCAATAAAACAAACAAACAAACATATTGTGAGTAGAAGAGTAGAGTACTCTTCTCGTGAAGTACCTTTGGACCCGCTCAATCGTATTAATGTCCGATAGTGTGCATTCCAGGCAAATGAGCTGTATTTGAGAATTGGTTTGGCAAAGGTTTTATAGTTAGCAATACAATGTTACCAAAGCTTTGCAAAATTAGGTTAATAACTCTTAATGCCTTTTTGGCAATGATGCTACAGTGGGCTCTGGGGCTTAGATCGTTTGAAATGAGTACTCCTAGGTCCTTGACAGAGTGGGGATCATTTACGAGGTCGTTTCCTTAGGACAGAGCATTTTTTAGTCGAGATTTGGAGTTGCCAATTGCGCGACCATTCAGACACATTGTCAAGGTCATTTTTTAGGGTAGTGCATTGTCAGTGGTATTGAATCATTTTACGTCATCAGCGAACAGGACACAGCTGCTTTTAATATAGGTCATTAATGTAAAGCAGAAAGAGTGTGGGTCCTAGAATGTTGCTTTGGGGGACACCGCTGTTAACTGGTACCAGATTTGATAGGGCCCTCCCTATTTGTTGCCTGTTTGACAGGGATTCAACTATCCATTTGTGTAGGAATCCAGAAATGCAGTAAGGATTTAGTTTTAACAGTAGGCAAGGAATCTATATATCTGAAAGATGCATCATAGATTGTGCATAGAGGTTCAGCTATGGCAGATGATTCCACTAGAAATCAGTAGGATACCACCCACTGTGTGTGCAGGAGACTCTTTGTCCATTGCCTGCTGGAGGAACTGGGGAAGCAGGATTTCTCCCATTAGTTTAGGAAAAGAAAGCAAGCTTGGTCTATGCTTAAGGGAATCTTTCCACAGTTCACCACAGAAACCTAAACTGGAAACTTTCTGGCCCTTTCCCAAGCTGATTTTCCCACATCACAGGGACAGGACTACCCCAGGCAGGATCAAGCTCTCCCTTTGCCCTAAGGAGGTGAGAAATGGTGGGTGACGAGAGGTGAGCTAGTTCACTCTGTGCAGCCCAATTTACCCATCCTGGCAGCTGATGTTCCTTGGCAGTTGGTGCTTTTCCAGGAGATGAAATCCAGTATTTGGCAAATTCTCTCCACCCAGGGTGTTTTCTTCACATGGAGGAGCATGTGCTGCCACAACAAGATCATGCAGCATGTCAGCTTCTAGCTGATTTGTCAGAACTAGTGGCTCAAAGCCCAGGAAGGAAGTCTTCTGACCCAGGGGAATTGAAATCACAGGACACAACTGCAGAAGCCTTGGGGATGAAGCCTGGTCTTCCAGAGAGAGGCCGGATGATGCCTGGGAGCAAGAAGGTCTTGGACTTCAAAGTGCATCTCGTATTGCTGGTTGTTCTTGATGCAAATATTCATGCTGGTCAAACTGAAAGGCAGCAGTTTGGGAAGCCCCACCCTCCCCACTTGGTTAGGGGGATCTCCTTCTGTCCCTTGGAATCTACATTGGGCCCTCCTGCTGTTACTGAGACAGAAACATCTGTGCTCTTCGAGGCCACTGCTGAAGACTAGAAAGAGAACATCTGTAGCATAATTTCAAGCAGACGATGATGAAGGATTCCATTCCTGTTTTGATTTGCAACTTTTAAAGATCTGCATGAAAATGTACATTCTTACATGTATCAGTTCAAGATGCAGCCTGCAAGCTCCCATAACGATATGAACAAAAGTAGACCGCTAGATAGCTAGACAGCAAGCAGAGGGAGGGGGTGATGGTGCTGTGCCTTTGCTAGGTTTAATGCACCTTCTCTGCTCAACACCCCCACTCCATACTTAAGGAAAAGAACATCAAATATCCTTCAACCTGCCCATTGCTAATCAACTTCAGCACTGTGTGGCAAAGCCTGGCTGCTCCTAACTTCTCCTCTTCATTGGCAATACATTTTCCAGAATGCAATTGCTTTGGGCATTTTCTTTTCCAAAGGGCACTTCATATCATACGTTTATCTGGGGGTAACAAATGGCAAAACTTTAGAAATTGAAAAAAAAAACAATAATTGAAAAGTTGAATACATACTGGTTAGTGCTTGATTTGGTAGGGACAAGGTATACAGGTTTCTATTAAAATGTGAAATCAATAGATCTTCCCCACACCCCAGAAACTCTGATAGGAGCAATACAGGGGAGGGGGGACTGAGAACAACCCCATGGTTTGGGCAATGAGCTTGTTGACCAGAGGGAGGTCTGAAGAGTGACAAGAGCTCTCTCTGTTGAATGAATGCCTGTCCTGTCCAGATGGCCATTTTAGGGCACAAAAAACAGGAAGAAGGTATTGGAAGAAAGTGTCTCTGAGGGGAACAGCAAGGAAGGCATGGGAGTATTTTCCTCCCCTCCCTAATATGCAGCATCTGGCTACCAGGATCATCCTAGGAGCACAGCAGTTCATATTTTATTAATTGTTTATTAAATTGATAAAGGTGCCCAACTCACTTTGTGACTCTGGCCAGCATATACAGTCAACAAACAAACAAAAACACTCAAACCCCAAATATACACAAGCAAGACCAATACACACAATTAAAGCAGTTAAAAGTTAGCAAAAACATGGAAGAGTATGATGTAAAGTTAAAAATATGCAACCATTTAATGGGCTCCTCACCATTTCCATCGGATTCTCTAGCCGGATGGCCAAATCAAGGCGTAGGGCCTTCCAGGAGGCCAGCAAGGCTGGTGCCAATCTTGTCCTTGTATAGTTAGCTATTGGTGATACCTTACCTTGGGCGAGAGATGATCTCACCCAGCGTCACAAGCAATGTGTGTTGAAGTGTACCATCCAGCTGACTGCTTCCCTATGAGCTTGCCAACTGGGGGCTCATTCCTCTCTCTTATCCTGGGAGAAGTGACCTAGATTCACCTCAGCAAAGAGGTTCATGCTGAGCAGGGGTGGGTTCTGCTGGCATTACTGCCAGTTCACAACCTGTGGCAGATGCACACTGTGTGCGGGTACATTCTTCAATGTAAATTGTTCTGCGCACATCCATAGAACAATTGACAGTAAACTGCACCTGCACAATCACTAAAATCCAAAATGGGGGTGGCTGAGTGGCAGCGAGGGAACCGGTTCAGGGCCTGGGTTGCTGCCAGTTCTGCGAGCCAGGCCTGAATTCCACTATCGGTTTGGCCTAACCGGGCTGAATCGGCAGCAACCACTCTGATGCTGAGGATCCTCTTAGTTGAGATAGTGGCAGAAAACAAAAGCTCTGGCATCACATCAACGCCTTCCCCTCTCAGAGTCAGAAGAAGCAGAAGTCTGTTGCAGAAGCCTCCTCCAGCTTTTGCCCAAGATGAAGATCCACAGAGGAGCTTGCTGAGAAGGTTGCCTTGTGGCCTTGGGTTAGCCCCTCTGCTCCTTGCAACTTCTGATTGGCTTCAGAATTGGACTTGTTGGTTCTTCTGGGATGACTTTCAATAAGATATGGGTCATTTGTATGTTCATTGTGATACAACAGGGATCTCTGGAAGACTTTCTTGCTCTGGACACCTGTTCTAAAGATCTAAAACAAGAGGGGAAAGATCTCATGATTGTGCACTGAACAGAGAATTGGGTCTGATGGCTGCAAAGTCCCCTTTCAATTCTGGGTGATTGTGATTCTCTCACAGGGAGAACATGGTTTCCCTTGGCCCTCTCTTTACTGTCTGGAAGCTAGAAATGAAGTGTTTAATTTTTTGGTTTGCTCTATTACAGTTTTACTATCTTTATTTTGTTTGTTCTGCAATGAACACCGTGACTGCTTGAGCCTGGGAGAAACCTTTGCAAGACTAGCAGAGAATTCCATTTTAGTTTATCCTGTGGAGGGGAAAGTGAGATTCTCCAGGCAGTATCCTAAGAATTGGATCTTGGTCATGGAATCGTCAACTCCCCTGGCTCCTCTTCTGCTTGTGCTCTGTGCAGGCAAAGGAGCAGGTTGGGGTGGGGTAGGGGAGAAAGGACGCATCAATTCCAGCTTATCTGCCTTGTGAAATGAATATTCATGATTGAAGCAATCTGTACTAGCCAGACTCTCTTGTCACCTTCTCTCTCACCCACTCCTCCCAACATGAAACATTAGTTCTGTTTGATTCTATATTTAATGTGGAACTATTTTAACAATTTTAGTTAAAATGTGTATTAGAGAAAAAAGCTCAAGAGAGGCAGAAGGCTGTGTCAGGTAGTGCATGCAAAGACATGTGGGTTGGGGGCAGAGAAAACAACACCCCTCTCCACACCCCTCCCCCTTGCCTCTCTCCTGATGAGGTCGCCATAGGACTTGGGGCGGGGGAGGAGACAGCTGAGGGTGTGGATGGAAAGAGGATGCAAAATGTGAGCATGTTGCTGAAGGCCCCCTCGCAAGTGAGACAAGATCAACTCAGGCAGATTAAGCTTTCATAATCCTATGAAGTAGGAGAATTAAAAAGAAGATGCTTAGTGAGCCCAACCCTCTGCTCAGTGTAGGAATCCAAATGAAAAGATCCTTACAATACAATACAACACAATACAATACAATAGCAGAGTTGGAAGGGACCTTGGAGGTCTTCTAGTCCAATCCCCTGCCTAGGCAGGAAACCCTATACCGTTTCAGACAAATAGCTATCCAACATCTTAAATATTTCCAGTGTTGGGGCATTCACGATTTCTGGAGGCAAATTGTTCCATTGATTAATTGTTCTAACTGTCAGGAAATTTCTCCTCAGTTCTACATTGCTTCTCTCCTTGATTAGTTTCCACCCATTGCTTCTTGTTCTACCCTCAGGTGCCTTGGAAAATAGTTTGATTCCCTCTTCTTTGTGGCAACCCCTGAGATATTGGAACACTGCTATCATGTCTCCCCTAGTCCTTCTTTTCATTAAACTAGACATACCCAGTTCCTGCAACCGTTCTTCATATGTTTTAGTCTCCAGTCCTCTAATCATCTTGTTGCTCTTCTCTGCACTCTTTCTAGAATCTCCACATCATTTCTACATCATGGTGACCAAAACTGAATGCACTATTCCAAGTGTGGCCTTACCAAGGCATTATAAAGTGGTGTTAACCCTCCATGTGATCTTGATTCTATCCCTCTGTTTATGCAGCCTAGAACTGTGTTGGCTTTTTTGGCAGCTGCTGCACACAGCTGGCTCATATTTAAATGGTTGTCCACTAGGACTCCAAGATCCCTCTCACAATTACTACTATTGAGCAAGGTACCACCTATTCTGTACCTGTGCATTTCGTTTTTCTTGCCTAAATATAGAACCTTACTCTTTTCACCATTGAATTTCATTTTGTTAGATAGTGCCCAATGTTCAAGTTTGTCAAGATCATTCTGTATCTTTAGCCTATCTTCTGGAGTGTTGGCTGTTCCTGCCAGCTTGGTGTCATCTGCAAATTTGATGAGCTCCCCATTTATTCCCTCATCCAAATCATTGATGAAGATGTTGAAGAGTACTGGGCCAAAACAGAGTCTTGGGGTATTCCACTGCATACTTCCCTCCATGTAGATGCAGTTGGTCAGCCAACTGGAGTGTGGTTGGTCAGCTAGTTACGATTTCATCTGGTGGTGATGCTGTCTAACCCACATTCTTCTACTTTATCTAGTAGTAGGTTATGATCTACCTTATCAAATGCCTTTCTGAAGTCCAAATAAACTATATCGACAGCATTCCTCTGGTCCATTAATTTTGTCACTGTCAAAGAATGCAATAAAATTAGTTTGGCATGATTTATTTTGACAAACCTATGTTGGTTTTTGGCTATTACTTTGTTTACTTCTAGGTGTTTGCTAATTCGTTGCTTGATTATCTTTTCCAGAAACTTTCCTGGTATTGCGGTCAGGCTGATAGGTCTGTGGTTACCTGGATCTATTTTTTTTCCCTTTTTTGAAGGTGGGAACCACATCAGCTCTTCTCCAGTCCTCTGGCAGTTCCCCAGTGCTCCAGGATCTCTGAAAGATATAGTTCAGTGGTTCTGAGATCTCGTCTTCCAGTTCCTTCAGAACCCTGGGGTGTAATCCATCCGGTCCTGGTGATTTGAACTTGTCTAGGGTAGACAGGTGCTCACTTATCATTTTCTTCCCTATTTCAATTTGTGTTCCTAATCTGATTTTTGTGGTGCTGTTTTTGATAGGTTGGACTGTTTTATCTCTTTTTGTAAGACAGATGTAAAAAATGAGTTAAATAGTTCTGCTTTCTCCCTGTTGCTTGTCACCTTCTTGCTACTTTCTCCCAGCAATGGATCAATTGTTTCCTTAACTTTTTTCTTGTTTTTAACATGTTGGAAGAAGCTTTTTTGTTATTTTTTTACTTTTGTGACAAGCCTTTCTTCATTGTGAGCCTTAGTTTTCCTCACTTCATCTTTACAGGCTCGGGCTATTTGCTGATATTCTGCCTTAGTTATGTCCACCCATTTCCACTTTTTATACTTATCTTTTTTGTCTTTCAATTTGTCAGAGAGTTCTTTATGCAGCCATGCTGGTTCCTTTTGGGAGCTGTTATTTTTCTTCTTCATTGGTATTGTGCTAGACTGGGCTTTTGTAATCTCATTTTTTAAAATTTCCCAAGCTTCTTGAGTTGTTTTCCCCTTGAGGATTCTCATCCATGGAATTCTTCCAAACTCTCTCTAAGTTTATTGAAATTAGCTCTCTTAAAGTCCAAGACTCTAGTTTGACTTTGTTCTACTACTTGTGTTTGCATAATGTTGAATTCCAATATTGCATGGTCACTTGCCCCCAGGGTTTCCGTGGCTTCAACACCTTCTATCATTTCCTCTCTGTTAGTGAGAATTAAGTCCAGTATGGCTGATCCCCTTGTTCCCTTCTCTACTTTTGGGGAAACAAAGTTGTCTGCTAGGTTTGTTAGGAACCTGTTGGATCTTCCATTTGGTGCAGTTTGTTTCCCAGTTTATTTTTTATTTATTTTATTTGATTCAATTTATCAGTCGCGCCCTCTCCGCGAAGGGACTCGGGACGACGTACAATCAAATATAAAGGCATGTGGCATGGAGGAGGTAAATACATCAACAATTAACAATACAAAAAGTAAAAGCCACAAAGTTAAAATAAATAACAATAAAATTAAGACAATTAAGACAATTAAAATACCCCAAAGATTTAAATATACAGTTGATGTCAGGGTAGTTAAAATCCCCCATTACTATTGTGGTATGCTTCCTACATACCGTAATTAGCTGACTAGCAAAAAGTTCATCTACTTCCTCTGCTTGGTTGGGTGGCCTGTAGTATAGACCTACGGCAATGTCATTTCCCCCCCCCCCAACCTTTAATATTGACCCAAATGCATTCAAGATAGTTCTCATCATTGTTGTGCTCTATTTCTGTAGAGATGTAGTTATTTCTTATATATAGTGCAACTCCACCTCCTCTTTTATTTGGTCTATTTCTTTTAAATAATTTAAATCCTTCTATCTGTATGTTCCATTTGTGGGTTTCATCCCACCAAGTTTTTGTAATGGCAACAATATCGTATCTGCCCTCATTTACTTGAATTTCTAATTCGCCCTGTTTATTCCTCATACTCTGTGCATTGGTGTATAGACATTTGAGTCCATTTTGATTGACCCTGTGTTTACTGTCTACATAACCTGTGTTATGCCTGACTGCCCCTATTTTCTTGCCACTTGTATGATTCATGCACATGGTATGGCACTCACTATTAAATGCTTGGTTTTGCTTGACAACAGGAGTGATAATCTTACCTGCACAAACATCTATGTTACATGCACTGATAACCCTATGAATTTTAGATCGCTGGGGACAGAAATGTTCTGTATCAATTAATTCTCTGTCCCCGCTGTTCATCTTAAATGTTTATCCAGAAAATCTGTGAATTTAATGCCAAGTAACTCAGTCCCTTTCTTGGATGGGATGCAGACCATCTCTTTTGTTCAGTTTTTCATTGGACCAGCTGCAGACATCATGACTAATAAAACCAAAGCCTTCCCTTTTACACCACTCCTTTAGCCACACATTAAACCCTGCTACATGCTGGCCCTTCCCTTTTTGTTCCTTATATACTGGTAAAACCTCTGAAAAGATAAGCTACAACCTATACTATTAAGTTCATAACCCAAGCTCTGGAAATAATTCTTTACAGAAAGCACATCTTTCTGGGACAGATCATTTGTGCCAAGATGTATAATAGCATCAACGTCACAGTCCTTCCTTGCCTTCTTGACTATCTTAAGAACACACCTCTTGTCTCTGCTGGCAGTAGCACCTGACAGACACCTGGCCTCTTTTAAAACCTCCATATTGTTTCCTAAATTTATATCCCTTACGATTGAATCACCAACCAGAAGGTGACTTCTCTTTTTGCATACCTTGCTCTTCTTGTGTGACTGATGTGTGATACCTGGTTCCCCATTTCGCCTTTCCGAAGTAAGTTCTTCATTTTGGACCACGATCTCCTGCTTGTTTGAGTCATCATTATCACAACTACCTTGACCTGTCTCTTTAGTGTCCCCATTAAGGTCAGCAAGAGTGCTACATCTGTTATGCTGGGTCACAGCAAAAGCTTTGTGGTTATGGTTCACAGCTCTCACCCTGCCAGATTCCACGGTTGTCCAGACTGCTCTTCTCTTGCAGGATCTTTATGGTATAGGGGGCTGTAAGTGGGACATCTCCATAGAGTGGAATGGCTGAATTGGACACCTAATTTTTGCTTGGAGAGCACAGATTAGAGATTCTAGATAGGTAATCTGTCTATGTAGACTAGTAATTTGTTTACAAAGGGGACAGTATCCAAATTTGAAAAGAGTACTGCGAAAGACAGGTGCAAAACAACTATTACATTGAACTTAGCCAGTCAGTTTGAAATAAAATAAAATCACAATCTGAAGCGCACTAACCCAGAATGTATATTGCTATATTGGTTTATAGATATATGATTTGCACGTAATTAGGTGCGTAGGCCACTACCTTAATCTTCTTTGTCTCTCTGACTTCCCACTTGTAGCCAGCAGCTCCAATCACCAGCCTCAGGAAAGTTAAAATCCTTGGCAAATGGCAGCCCAGTCTCTGCTGCATAGCAAGTAAAGAAAAGATCCCTATTCTCTGTGCCATTGAGTCTATTGTCCAATGCTGCTGCTGTTTCTCCTTCTCCTTCTCCTTCTTCCTCCTCCTCCTCCCCCCTCCCCCTGTGCCTAGGAGCACCTGTACCTCTACAGGACTACCTGTACTTATATAATTTCATAATTACTGTATTTTTTGGATGATGTTCCAGAGTATAAGACACATCTTAGTTTTTGGGAAGGAAAATAAGAAGAAAAAAAATTCTGCCTCTGCCTACCAGCATCCATGGTATTCAGCTGACACATGGTAACAAGGTCAGCTAATGAATAGGCATAGCAACTAAGTCAGCCAATGAGGGCTATTTGGACTCAAATTTGCTGTGTGAGCAACAAGGAGACAGGAAGGAGCCCGGCTTAGCCAATAACTGAAAGTGAAACTGCTTGTGTTTTGCTTGTATTTACTGCTACCTTGGAAAACCTGCTTTTGGTAATGTATTGTATATTATTATTATTTTAAATCCTGCTGAATCAGTTACTTGGGTATGCTTTCTGAATGTGATTGCTGCTGCAAACTGACCAACCAGGTGAGCTTCAGCACTTATTGCAGCTTGTTTCAGCACAGCTGATTAGTGGATGGATCGGGACTGCCAGAATATCCCCAATCAGCCAGGGATTGCCACAGACCATTGCTGCCTCCATGCCTTGTGTTTTTGACCTTGGGGGAGCTGGGCTGGGGGGGGGAAACATTCGTTATAAATTTTCACCCTCTTTTTTGGGGGGAGAAGGTGCGTCTTATACTCCAAAAAATACAGTAAATGCCTGCCTTTCATACTCCTGTTTTGCTTTTGAAATGTTCTTTCCTGAGTCTTCTTTGATTTCTGCAAGTAAGATAGTGTCATGCACATAATTTTGACTCTAGCCTTTAATTCTTCCAGATCTTATTAGTCAGGGTATAGATTGAACAGGAAGCAGCCCTATATGTTTCCTTTTCTGATGGTAAGCAATTCAGTATTATTATTATTACTATACGATTGTATCACAGCGGCCAGTTGATTCGCTGGATTTGGCATTGATTACTAGTCGGGCCCCACCCAGGGGCCTAGGATGTCGTAACGTATTTTCGTTATATACGTGCAGATCCAAGCAGTGCAGCTTTTTGCATTTGACTGATGGTGATTTTGTCAAGTTTTAACTGTTTTAAATGTAATTCCAGTGCTTTTGGAATAGCACCCAGTGTGCCGATTACCACTGGAATTACCACTGCTGGTTTGTGCCATAATCGTTGGATTTCAATTTTTAAGTCCTGGTATTTCGCGACTTATTATTATTATTATTATTATTATTATTATTATTATTATTATTACTACTACTACTACTACTACTACTACTACTACTACTACTACTACTACTATACGATTGTATCACAGCGGCCAGTTGATTCGCCGGATTTGGCATTGATTACTAGTCGGGCCCCACCCAGGGGCCTAGGACGTCGTAACGTATTTTCGTAATATACGTGCAGATCCAAGCAGTGCAGCTTTTTGCATTTGACTGATGGTGATTTTGTCAAGTTTTAACTGTTTTAAATGTAATTCCAGTGCTTTTGGAATAGCACCCAGTGTGCCAATTACCACTGGAATTACCACTGCTGGTTTGTGCCATAATCGTTGGATTTCAATTTTTAAGTCCTGGTATTTCGTGACTTTTTCATGTTCCTTCTCCTCAACCCTGCTATCACCTGGTATTGCGATGTCTATGATTGTAACCTTCTTTTTCTCAACCAGTGTGATGTCTGGTGTGTTATGCGCTAGTATTTTGTCTGTTTGTATACGAAAATCCCACAGGATCTTGACCATCTGATTTTCGGTGACTTTTTCAGGCTTATGTTTCCACCAGTTTGTTGTTGTTTTAATATTATAATTTTTGCACAAATTCCAGTGTATCATTTGTGCTACTGAATTGTGCCGCAATTTATAATCAGTCTGTGCGATTTTTTTACAGCAGCTGAGTATGTGGTCAACAGTTTCATCAACTTCTTTGCAGAGTCTGCATTTGGCATCATCAGAGGATTTTTCGATTTTGGCCTTAATGGCATTTGTTCGGATAGCTTGTTCTTGCGCAGCCAGGATTAGTGACTCTGTTTCTTTCTTTAATGTACCTGTTGTTAACCATAACCAAGTTTTTTCATTATTATTATTATTATTATTATTATTATTATTATTATTATTATTATTATTATTATCATCATTATTATCATCATTATCATCATTATCATCATTATCATCATTATCATCATTATCATCATTATCATCATTATCATCATTATCATCATTATCATCATTATTATCATTATTATCATTATTATTATTTTCTTACTGTAGCTGCCTTGTTATTGTAAAGACTCTTTATTTGATTGTTACTGCAAGGAACAATACTGTAAGCTTCCCCCCCCCCCCTGGATACTGGAATCCACTATTCTATGTCTTGGATTCTGATGCAAGACATAGAATAGTGGACCTTGGCCTTTCACTGTGTTCCTTTCAGCTTTTTTGTCTTCCCTTTTCAAAGCTAAATATTTTCAGTTACATCAGTATGTCTTTGTACGAATTTTAAATTTGGTACCAGTGTACAGCATGCAAAGTGAGATCTGGCCAATGTAGAACAATTTGAACTCCTCTTCCTAGGATTTGAAAGCCTCTATTGCAATGTAAAATTGCACTTACCTTTTTGTAAGTGCTCTTGGTAAGTCTGGAATTAGTCTAGGATAACTAGTCCTCCTGTGCCCTTTTCTGTACTCTGATGGAGGAAGTACTCAGCAAGAAGGGTTGGGTTTGGTAGGTTCTGTCTTGAAAGACATCAGGAAAATTATAATCCTCACACAATGATTATTAACTGTTACTTTTTGTAGACAGTAAGAAAGATGATCTTGATGGAGATGTGCAGGCTACATTGCTAATGCAGCAAGGACTAGAATATCCCACAAGTTTAGAACATCCAGACACTGTTCTGAAGTTCATTCTTCAACATAGTAACAAAATTAGTAGACCACCAAAATGCTGTGGACATAGTATACTTAGACTTCAGCAAGGCATTCAACAAGGTAGACCACAACCTACTTCTTGGTAAGTTAGAAAAAAGAGGGATAGAGAGCATCAAAATCAGATGGATTTGTAACTGACTGACAGACTGTATTCAGCAAGTAGTCCTTAATGGTATTAATATCCACATGAAGGGAAGTAGGCAGTGGGGTACCACAAGGTTTTGTTTCAGGCCCAGGACTCTTCCATATCTTCATAAATGACTTAGATGAGGGAATAGAATTGCAGATGACACTAAGCTGGCAGGAATAGCCAACACCCCAGAAGACAAGCTCAGGATCCAGAGAGATCTTTTTTTTTAAAGAATTTTATTGGTTTTTAAACATTTATAGGGAAGGGTAGGTGGATATACAAAAAAGTTTGGCAGCTGCATCGTGCTGAAAGTAGAAATCTCCCCAAATCTCACAACTTTTACAGAAAGAAAAACAAAAGATAAAAGATAAGCAAAAACAGCATCTTGTTATACATTGTATCAACCATACGTTCAATCATCTCTTTTACCACTTTCTAATATATCAACAATTACAATAATATTTCAAATGCATTTATTTATTTATTTTAAACAAAGTTTTATTGGTTTTTTTTAAATTTACAAGGGAAAAGGTAGTGGAAAAGGTATACAAATTTTGGCAGTTGCAAAGTGTGGTAGGCGCCCCCTCCCTCCAAACTCATAGTATACATCTAAGTAAAAATCATTAATACATAGTCATATATAGTCAGCATGTTAATTCCATTGGTACTTTCAATCAGTTTAATACATAGTAGTATATAGTCCACATGTTAATTCCATTGGTACTTTCGATCGGTTTATGTCAAAAATATTTTCTTATTCATTTTTGTGATCTGAGCTTTCTTGGTATTGCCCCATCTCCCCCCGCCGACAGAGCTCCAGCCCCTCCCAAGTCCTGCATATCTGTTGTAGTGAGGCAGCAGGTAAATAACCCCCTCATTTGAAGGGTATAGGAGCCCCTAGACTCCTTGATAAAACTCCTTGATAAAAACATGGATTAAGTCTGCATATTAAAAGGACTTCTGTAGCTGGCATAGGAAATTACACATTTTAGTGACACAGAGCTCAGGAAACGCTTTATGGAAGGGCACATAAAAACAGATGTTGTAAGATAAGAAATAAGGAAGTGGCATTTAGCATTTTAATCACCTTTATGTAGAGATCGCCTAGGCTAACATATTATTTCTGTTTTTCTGTATAATGTTAGCATTTTCAACTTCTCTTTTCTTGCAGTCAACAACTTCACTTCTGTTTTTGTTAAATGTCAAGGAGCATATTTGTAACATTTTACTGTAAAAGTTGTGATGATGATGAATCTAAAATGTACCTCCCCTTGACCTTCCTTTTTCCTTTGGACAAACACGCCTATGGAACCCCCAAAACGTCTGAAGGGGTATTAAAGTTCTGTCCTGGCCTACCCAGGACAGTTCAGACTTTGCAGTGTTAAACGCTCTGAACTCTGATGCATCATTAAAAACCTGTTTCTCTTTTACCTTGTGGTCTCGCGTCCTATGTTTGGCTGACTGAGGTTTCCTGCCACAGTCTGCCGCAACATTTCTGGCGACTCCGAGCCGGGACTGTGAGGGGTTTTTGGGACCCTCTGGTGTGTCGGCCCCGGTGCCGCTCGCCCGGCTGCTCCTAGGGACTTCCCCCTGGCGCCAACGGACCTTTGTTCTGAGGGGCTTTCCAGAGGACTGGGGGGGCCGCGGCACCTGCGGCTGATGACTCCAAGAACCACGAGAAAAGGACCAGAGACCAGGAGCTCACAGACGCCGGCCGGCTGGGACAAGGGGATTCAGACAGGCAAGTATTGCGGGACCCCTCTCCCCTGAAGTTGACCCGGACTTGTTAAAGAGCCGGACCAGAACGCCCGGATTCCTTAGTGAACCGGAGGCACGGGCTGATCCCCCGACGCTAACTGAACAGGTACCTCTGGGTGGATTGTCTAAGCATGAGTGCTTTCTGAGGCTATTGCGGTTCCCTACGGTGACCCTGTTGATCGGGCACCCTGGGCCAGTAGCAGGTGCGTGAGCGTCCGCAGTTCCCTACGGTGACCCTGGTGATCGGGCTCCCTGGGTCGGACGATTGTTTGTGTGTGTGTAAAGGTGTTACGTTCGCAGTTCCCATTGGTGGCCGTGGTGAACCGGGACCGTGGGTCGGACGTGTGAGTGAAAGCTATTTGTTTTGTCTGGGGCCCCGGGAGGACCATGGGTGGCAGTGAAAGTACACCCCAGACCCCCCTCCAATGTATGTTAGACCATTTTAAGGCTGAATTTATGTCTCAGGACTATGGCATCAGGTGGAGTAGGCACAAACTCAGGGTATTTTGCACTTCCGAATGGCCCACTTTTGGCTTTGATTGGCCAGCCACAGGCACATTTGATCCCCAAATTACTTTAAAAGTTCATCAGTTGGTGTTTCATCCTGAATTAGGCCACCCTGACCAGGCTCCTTACATAGATGTGTGGTATTTCCTGGTGCGAAGACCCCCTCCCTGGATGAAAAAATGCCAAGCCAAAGCAGTCAACGTTATGCTGTCTCGTACACTGACGCTGAAACGCCCGAAAATAAAAGTGGTTCCTCCCATAGTGGCCAGTGCTCCAGAAGAAGTGCCCCATCCCCCACCTTATGAAGTCTCTCAGGTGGAGGCACCTCGATTGGCTGTGGCCAGGCCACCCCTGGTGCCTGCGTTAGTGCCCCAAGTGCACCATTCAGGTGCCCGTCCACGCAGCATAAGCTCAAGCGGAACCTCGGGGGTTACATGGATGGAAGAAAGGCTGGATGACCTAGCCCCCCTACTCTCAGCCACCAGCTCTTTCAAAGGCTCCCAGGATCTGGCTCCCTCTGAAAGACCAGTATCCCCAGAAGCAAAAAAAGAAGCAGAAGAGGGGGAATGGATGGAAGCAAGTGGAGGCATACCCATGAGGGAAAGTCAGGATCCCCCCATTTCTACCCGTACCAGGGCAAGAAAAACTGAAACAGCCCTTACGGCCCCCTTGAGAAGGGTGGATCAACTCCTAGTGGATCGAGATGACCCTACCAAAGTGCTGACCAGTCCTCTGTTTCAGCACGTTCCTTTTTCTACATCAGACCTCCTTAATTGGAAGCTCCATTATGGACCCTTTAGTGAAAAGCCAAATGATGTGGCTGACCTGTTTAAAACTATCATGGACACCCACAACCCAAACTGGAGGGATCTCCAACAGCTGCTTGCCACTTTGTTCAACCCAGAAGAAAGGGAAAAGATCCGAATAGCAATTGGCCAGATTTTGAAGCCTGATGTCCCTGCTCATACCACTTTGGCCCAGTTTATTGAGAGACGTTTTCCATCTCAGGATCCCCATTGGGACCCTTATGAGCCCCGCCAGATGGCTGAATTGCGTCAACTTCAGCAGTTAATTGTCAGGGCCATCCGGATGGATGGCAAACCAACTACCAACATGTCAAAGCCCTCCCTCGTTCATCAGGAACCAAATGAAAGCCCCGAGGCATTCTATACCAGACTCATTGATGCCTACCAAATGTATACTCCCATAGACCCCACTTCGCCTGAAAATGCTCGCATGTTGGCTATGGCTTACATTTCCCAAAGCGCCTCAGACATCCGTCGGAAGCTTCAAAAGCTAGAAGGTGCCTTGGGCAAGCCCATGAGTGAGCTAGTGGAAGTGGCCCGCAAGGTGTTTGTCAACAGAGAAGCTGTGGAGGAGAAGAAGAAAGAGTCCAAAATGCAACGTAAGGCTGAACTTCTGGCAGCTGCCTTCATGACACTGCCACCAGGAGAAGGAAGAATGAGAGGAAGAGAGAGTGGAGGGCCCTTGGGACGCAATCAATGTGCTTACTGTCATCAATATGGACACTGGAGGGAGGAGTGCCCCCAAAAGGCTAGGGATGGCGCAGAGGGACCAGCAAGAGGATCTGGACGACCCAGACCACCCAGAGACCCTCGTCTCCGCCCCACTAACCGGGGGCGTGGAGGCAGAAGAGGCTTCCTTCCCCCTGCCCCCCTTATGCAGTTGGGCCACTTAGAAGAGGAAGACTGAAACCGACCGGGTTCCAGCAGCCTCCCTGAACCTATGGTCCGTATTAAAATTGGGGGCACAGAAATTCCCTTCCTTGTTGACACAGGGGCTACCCGCTCCGTGCTTACCAAACTCTTGGGCCCCCTCTCTAATCAATCTATCAACATCCAAGGGGCCACAGGAGGCCCTCAGAAGCGTTCACTCCTACAGCCCCTGCTTTGTAAAACGGGAGGAAAGTCCATTCTTCATCAATTTGTGTATTTGCCCGAATGCCCACTCCCCTTGTTGGGCCGAGACTTACTTTGCAAACTACGTGCTCAGATCTTCTTTACTGAAGATGGGGAGATGGATCTTAAATATGGGCAGGTAAATTTGGAAGTGCCCCGGGAGGAGGCTTGGAGAATTATGACCATCATGCAAGTACCAGGAGAAAAGTGGCGTGAATTCAAGGTCCCCGAATTATGGGCAGAGGACAACCCCCCTGGCTTTGCAGCTCATCACCCACCTATCATAGTGGAAGAGCTCCCCTTTAAAAACCCTGTCAGGATTCGTCAAAGACCCTACCCCAGACCCATAGTGGCAGCCATCCAAGAAGTCATTGATCTGTATTTGGACAACCATATTCTGGTTCCCACTGACTCCAAATGGAACACCCCGATTTTGCCTATCCCTAAGGGTGAGGGTCGTTTTCGCTTGGCGCAAGATCTACGCCCCGTGAACCTGGCTACAGTTACCATACATCCGACTGTTCCAAACCCATATGTACTGTTGGGTCTGATTCCTCCAACTGCTAAGTGGTTTTCCGTCATTGATCTGAAAGATGCCTTCTTTTCCATCCCCATACATCGCAAGAGTAGACACTTGTTTGCCTTTGAGTGGGAAAGCCCTGTCACGGGTCGCAAGCAACAGTACACCTGGACTCGTCTCCCACAAGGTTTTAAGAACTCCCCCACTCTGTTTGGAGAAGCCCTGGCAAAAGACCTTGAGTCATTACAAATCCCTCGGCCTGATGTATTGCTTCAATATGTAGACGACTTATTAGTCACCGGACACAACCAGGAGCACTGTCACAAAAACACATCAGCTCTGTTGAATTTGTTAATGGAGAGGGGATACAAGGCTTCTAGGAAGAAGGCTCAGTTAGTCCAAACAGAGGTCAGATATTTGGGCTATGATATACAACAAGGCCAAAGGGCATTGGGGCATGAACGGAAAGAGGCCATTTGCCAATTACCAATCCCCAAGAATCGCAAGGAGCTGAGAGGCTTTCTGGGGGCAGCAGGCTTCTGTCGCATTTGGATCCCTAATTTTGCCCTATTAGCTAAGTCATTGTATGATGCCACAAGAGGACATGAAAAAGAACCTATGCAATGGGGAAAAGAGGAACAGGCCAGCTTCTTGCAGCTTAAGCAGGCTCTTACCCAAGCACCCAGCTTGGGCCTTCCGGATTTGGACAAGCCGTTTCATTTGTTTGTGGACACAAAACAGAATATGGCTGTGGGAGTGTTAACTCAGAAATTTGGTACCTGGCACCGTCCTGTGGCCTATTTGTCCAAACAGTTGGACCCTGTAGCAAAAGGATGGCCTGCTTGCCTTAAAGCTGTTGCTGGCACGGCCCTCCTTACCCACAAGGCCAATAAATTGACCTTTGGCCAGGACCTGAACATATACACCCCACATGCCCTTAAGGCTGTCTTGGACCGAAAAGGCCATCAATGGCTCACAAATCCACGGATGCTCAAATACCAAGGCCTGATTACTCACAATCCTGCTGTCACATTGATCCAATCGCACGCCCTCAATCCAGCTACTCTTCTACCTGAACCTGATGCCCAAACCACCCATGATTGTTTACAAACCATTGCTGAGACCTATGCCAGTCGCCCCGACTTGAAGGATGAGCCCCTCCTTCGCCCCGATGCTTCTCTGTACACAGATGGCATCAGTTTTCTCCATGAGGGAACCCGCAAGGCTGCCTATGCAATTGTCACTCTCGAGGAGGTATGGGAAGCAGAGCCCCTTCCCCCAGGCACCAGCGCTCAATTGGCTGAGCTACATGCTCTCACACGGGCTCTGGAATTAGCTCAAGGCCTCCGAGTCAACATTTACACAGACTCCAAATATGCCTTCCTCACTGTACAGGTCCATGGGGCCCTTTACAAAGAAAGGGGGCTTATCACGGCAGGAGGAAAAGATATTAAATATGGCCCACAGATTCTGAGGTTATTGGACAGTGTCTGGGCACCTAAGGAGGTGGCCGTTATGCATGTAAGGGGACATCAGAAAGGCACCACGGACACTGAGCGAGGCAACAATAAAGCTGACCGCACGGCCCGTGCCGCTGCTCTCCTCCCTATGAACTTACAAGCTACATGCCTTACCTTGTGGACCCCAGACTCATCCCATCCACCTTCATATTCGAACCAAGAAATCCAACAGGCCATAGCCATAGGAGCCCATCTTCAGGAAGGATGGTGGGTCTTACCTGACAACAGAGTTTTTGTTCCTCAACATTTGGCATGGGAAGCAGTTACCTCCCTTCATAGAAACCTACATCTGGGGAAGACTGCCCTACAAAATGCTTTGGCCAGAGAAGTCTACATTGAGCACCTTCCTAGCATGGCAGCTAGTGTATGTGCCAGATGTCAAATTTGTGCTGCCAATAACCCTCGACAAGGTCCTTCTCTTCCCCAGGGACACCAACCAAGGGGATCCTATCCTTTTGACTCCTTAATGATTGACTTCACAGACATGCCTAGGTCAGGTCCATACAATGCCATGTTAGTCTTAGCATGCACTTATACTGGCTGGCCTGAATGTGTCCCCACTAGGACGAAGAAGGCCTTCGAGGTGACACGCGCCCTCATGTGTCTTATAATTCCTCGTTATGGCCTCCCGTCTCGTATTTCTTCTGACAATGGCCCGGAATTTATTCATAAGGCCACGCAACAGGTGGCTTCTATCTTAGGGATCACCTGGAAGCTGCATTCGTCGTTCCATCCTGAATCTGGCGGTTTTATCGAGAGACGGAACCGCACTATTAAGGACAAGGTCGCTAAAATTTGCCAAGAAACCCACCTTAAGTGGCCAGATGCCCTGCCTATGGCTCTCTTGGCGGTTCGTTGTGCTCCAAGCAAGGGTCTTGGTCTCTCGCCCTTCGAGCTGTTGTATGGGCGGGTCCCCAACCTCTTGGCCCCTAACTTGCACCCGACCGCTCAGATAGCTGACTCCATTAAAATTAAACAATTACAAGCCCTGAATGCCATAGTCCTCCAATTGCAAAAATATGTATTGGCCTGTCGGCCCTATGTTGTTGCCACTCCGGTCCATGCCTTCCACCCTGGCCAGGAGGTCTGGGTCAAGGACTGGAAAAAGGAACCATTGGGCCCCAAGTGGAAAGGACCATATACTGTTGTCATATGTTCTCCCCTTGCTGTTAAGGTTGCTGAAATCAAACCGTGGATCCATTGGTCACGAGTTAAGTTGGCAGCACCTTCCCAGTGGCACGCTGCCAGCGACCCACACGATCCCTTGAAGCTCACTTTGCGTCGTCATCGGGACCCCGACTTGAGGACTGTCACCTCTCTTGACGACACTCGGGACGCTGTCTCTCTACGGACAGGTGACCAACGCTCTCCACCCCCTGCAGGTGATCTACCGGGCACGGTCACCCATTGCACGGGCAACTTACGACGTCTCCCGTGGACTCTTCGCTCATCCCGGCGCTCCAAATAGCTCAATGGAGGCCACCCAGCGCCTGCGCCAAACGGCCTGGATCAGACGAGGCCTTAGGCCCACCGTCTGGGTGGTAGTCGTCCTTCTTTTAATTTCTATTGTAATTAACTCTATGTATTTGTACCGACTTTTGCGTGCCCAGGACCCTCCTCTGGTCCTGCCGGAGGGATTCCCCGAGTCGATTGATCCTCCAACAGGGGGGAATGGGACACGCCCCGTATACGAAACTATGGGACCGGGCCCCTTTCCACCCTGTGAGGAGTGTTTCGTGTACGGTCCAGGGGGAAAACAGTTCCTTCATAGTGATTCTTGGTTCCCTGAATGCCATAAGGAGGAAGGGCTCTCCCCTTGTGAGTATGAAAAGACTAACTTTTGGCAATGCAGAATAGACCCCAATGGTACAAAATGGGCCCCCAATGATATTTACAACTCATCCATCATGTGTCACTTGCTAAGGCCCACTCAGGTACCAATTTCTGGTATCAGACATACTAGACATAAACGAGCCAAAGTCACACCTACTAGTAAAGAATCCACTAAAAAGGACCTCCACACCCTTTAGAAACACATGTCAGCCTGGTTGACCAATTTCATGAGCAAACACGTGCAAGAGACGAAGGAACTTGACAAAAGCAAACACACCCGAGTTAAAACCACCCCCATGAATGAATTTAGGACCCCCCAGGGAAACACCCTTATACATATTACCGAGGGGGAACATGCAGGTCCACCAGACAGGGCCTCACTTGATGAGGTCAAGAGAGCTTGGGCTAACTCAAATCTGACAGTAATACCCAAGGAGCTCCCTCAGTGCATTTCATGCATGACGGGCCAAGGTAAAAACATTTTTAAGTTTAAATTGGGCCTGCCCCAAGAGTGCAGTACTTCGCCTGAAACTGCTTCACTGCCGGACTGCACTTTTGGGAAGGATCACCCTCAGGTAAAAATATGTAGGGGACGGGCTGGCATTAGAAACTGTACTCAGGTCCCCCTAAAGCCCCAGGTATACAAAAGATGCCAGGGTTCCACCGGTATCATCTGCTACCTTCCAAAATCCCAAGGTTTGGACAGCTGCACACCTTGCATGAAAAAGGCATGGGTAGGGGCTCGCACCATTGAAACCCTGATCTACCACACTGAGGCCCCTCCAAATTGTGTACCCCAGGCCACAGGGTGCACCTCCAATGGTACCATGTACAGTTACTGTTTGCAGGGAACTGATTTGGTGTGCTATAATCCAGAACTCCCTGTGCGGATGAATGTTTCTGTTTGGGCAGGCCTCGGCCTCACCTCTCAGGAACACTCATGGCTCTATTACCTAAACTCTACAGTAGCCCTGAAGCAGGGAACACAACCCCTGACTGTTGTCTTTGATGTGTGCGCTGCCATGGACAAAGCGGTCCATATTACCTGTGGGGACAGTAGCTGGAGAAATGTCTATCAATCTGCACACAAATACCTATGTCCACGGAATCTGGACCCGCACAAGGGCAATCCTGATGACTTCAGCCCTTGTGACAACCGAATGGTATGTACGGGTTGGGATTGTGTATGCAAATACACAGGCCAAGGAACACATTCTGGTTGTCCGCATATTGCCAAGTTTGAAAGGATCCCCGATAGTAATCTGGTATCGATCCAGGTGTCTCGAGACCATCCCCCTCAGGTTAGTTATGGTATTGGGATTGAGGGGTCAGGGAGGGATCCTGTTACCTATATCACCATTCGCCTCCAGACTAAGAATGATGGGGAAATAAAGTCTCTTGGATGGTCAGTTTATGACAGCCTTCGAGAGTTGGAAGAACCTCTCCCTCTAAGTACTAAGGCAGTCAATTTGTTTGTGGAAATGGCTGAGGTCGTTGCAAAGTCCCTCGCAATTAAAAACTGCTTTGTGTGTGGAGGAACCAACATGGGAGAACAGTGGCCATGGGAAGCTTTGGAAACTAGCCCCGAAGTATATAACAACATGAGTCAAGATGGCAATATCACCGCCAGAACTGATCCATCGGGCATAGTCTGGACGCTCACCACAAATTTGGTGGGACGAAATTGCTTTGTCCGGAATGGGTCATTCCCGGTGGGCCATCTGATATGCCTAGGTACGTGGGATGTCAATTATACCCAATGGACATCGCCATCTGATTTGCCAGCCCCTCCAAAGTTCAACAGCACTTTCCTTCCTTTCATTAGCTCCAACCCTAAGTTCCCGGGCCCATGGGTTGCCCCTGCAAATATGTATTGGATTTGTGGCAACACTGCCTATGAGGTCTTGCCACCGTATTGGTCTGGGTCATGTGTTCTGGGGTGGATAAAACCTTCTTTTTTTCTACTCCCCATCCAAAAACGCCAAGTCTTAGGGGTCCCTCTATATGAACACATAGGGCTTCAAAGGAAGAAGAGGGACTCCAAACATGCATTCTCCAACTTCCCTTGTAAAGAACTGGCCCAATACGAAGAACAAACATTCTGGGATTCGGAATGTATTGTTTGCACCTATGGGAAGGCCACATGGGCTGAGGATGGGTCCTGGGGGTATCGCACTCCTATATATATGCTGAATTGCATCATTAGGCTCCAGGCAGTGTTGGACCTAGCAGGTGAAAGGATTGATAAGTCACTTAACATTTTGGCCTCAACAGCAGATAAACTAAGGACCGCTGTATATCAGAATCGGCTGGCCCTGGACTATCTGCTGGCCAAAGAGGGTGGGGTGTGTGGAAAATTTAACCTTACCAACTGTTGTCTCCAAATAGATGAAACTGGCTCAGTTATAAAGCAATTGACTACTGAAATGAGGCAACTTACCCACTTTGAGGGGCAGGATTGGAAAGGGTTTGACTTCTCCTCAGCTTTTGGGTCTTGGTTTCCCAAACTCCCTGGACTGCAGGCAATAGTGGCTTTGATTGGCCTAATTGCCGCTGGATGTGTTATTCTGCCTTGCATCCTCCCCATTTTTGTGAGAACCATTAGTAACAGTCTCTCACTTCTGGTCGACAAAAAGGCCTCTGTAAAGGCCTTGGCTCTGTGTGACTTGGAAGGTGAGTATGTCACCTTGCTCCGGCAAGAAAAGGAGGAACCCCCTCTCTGGCGTACTCGGGATGATCCCAACGGTGCTTATGAAACTCCCCAGTAAGCTATCACATACAGGTGAAGTTTCAACAGGGGGGAATGAGGCAGCAGGTAAATAACCCCCTCATTTGAAGGGTATAGGAGCCCCTAGACTCCTTGATAAAACTCCTTGATAAAAACATGGATTAAGTCTGCATATTAAAAGGACTTCTGTAGCTGGCATAGGAAATTACACATTTTAGTGACACAGAGCTCAGGAAACGCTTTATGGAAGGGCACAGAAAAACAGATGTTGTAAGATAAGAAATAAGGAAGTGGCATTTAGCATTTTAATCACCTTTATGTAGAGATCGCCTAGGCTAACATATTATTTCTGTTTTTCTGTATAATGTTAGCATTTTCAACTTCTCTTTTCTTGCAGTCAACAACTTCACTTCTGTTTTTGTTAAATGTCAAGGAGCATATTTGTAACATTTTACTGTAAAAGTTGTGATGATGATGAATCTAAAATATACCTCCCCTTGACCTTCCTTTTTCCTTTGGACAAACACGCCTATGGAACCCCCAAAACGTCTGAAGGGGTATTAAAGTTCTGTCCTGGCCTACCCAGGACAGTTCAGACTTTGCAGTGTTAAACGCTCTGAACTCTGATGCATCATTAAAAACCTGTTTCTCTTTTACCTTGTGGTCTCGCGTCCTATGTTTGGCTGACTGAGGTTTCCTGCCACAGTCTGCCGCAACAGTAGGATCTTCTGTTTTTTCTAGGTGTGTTTTGTTTTTTTCCAGAAAGGCCTGTGCCTCTATGGGTGTATTGATTCTAATTTTTGTCTCCTCCCAGAATATTAACATACCTTCAGGCATCAGCCATCTGAACCACACCCCCTTCTGGTATAATTTATTCGCTAATTGCGAATATTTTTTTCTTTTTCCCCTCACTTTCTTGGGGATCTGCTTCAGGATGGTTATTTCCCTATCTTGGTATGTCAAGGCTTGCCCCCTTTGTGCACCCAGAATTTCGTCTCTTGTGCTTTTTCTAAGGAATTTAATATGTACCTCCCTGGGTACGTTGTGTGTTCTAGCATAGGCTGAGTTCACTCTATAAACCAGATCTATCTCCCATTCCATCTGTTGCTTTTCTTTATGAATGTATTCAGCCAAAATATTTGTCATGATGTCCCTTATGTTTTCATCATCTGCTTCCATCACATTTTGGAATCTAAGGTAAAAGGACATTCTCTCAAACTCTGTTTTCATCTGTTGGGTATCAAGCTCTTTGTTTCCCTTCTGCACCACCTCCACCCCCTCCCTCATCTCAGCCGCCCCACCCTCCAGAAGGTCCAGTCTCTGTGAGTTCTTATAAATTTGGGCCTGATTCTCTTTAATTTCTTCTTTCATCTCCTTTAGTTGTTTCTTAATTTCCTCTTGTCCCTATAAAAGTTGCTGAAGCATTTGTTGGAAGTCCATCTCTGTACTTTTAGGTTGCATCAGGTCTGTTATCTTTGATTGTGTAGCAGGGCTGGAAGTTGCTGATGTCGGGGCAGAGGTAGCAAAGCCAGGCTTTCCAGGAGGTGGTCTTTTAGGAGGCATTGTTTATAGAATAAAGAGTTCAGTCAGTGTAGAGAATGGACAGTCAGAACGGCAGAGCAGCCAGAAGAGTCCAGGAGGCAGGAGGTCCAGGCAGAAGAGAGTTTCTCTAATTACCCTGGCAGTAGAGCAAAGTTTTTCACTCCAGGGAGTTCAAAGAGTAGCAATCCACAAGAGATTTATCTGAGTAGCACAGAGACAAAGACCGGAAGCCTGAATTTTTAAAAGTGGAGTCAGGTTTCACAGTTCATGAAGACAACGGAAGTGTGCCATCTTGCCCTGCCAGCTTCGGGTTTAGAGGCATAACAAAGTTTTCAAAGTTCTCAAAGTTTTCAGATCATCAGTATATTATGAGGTTAAGTTCAAAGAAAATCACTTTAAGAAAGGGTGTGGCATCATTTGTTGGCTCTTCCCCCTCCTCCTTCCCCTGGGGCTGAGAGCAAAATTGTTCCAAGCCGCCTGTCCGAGGGGGGGGAAAATCCCCCTCCCTCCAGCCACGCCTCTCAAGTCAGCCGAAAGAAAAGGTTTTAAACTGCTGGCAAATTCTTCAAGTCAGTAAAGGGAGTGGAGGGGGGTCTGCACCTCACCGCACCGCACCGCAGCTGCTTCCTTCTGCTTGCTCATTCTCCGCACAGCCTCTCAGCGAAGACGCCCACGCGTCCTCCGATCTGCTCCCCGGTGCCTTGGGCGAGGCGGGGGGACCTCCCGCCGGCCGCCGCCAATTCAGGGATCCACCGTGGTGCCGCCCCTCTGGCAGGATGCCTCTGCGGGGCGTCCTGTGCCCCCCAAGAAGTGGGGAAGCCCACCGGGGAGCCGGAGCGAGCAAACACTTGCCCGTCGCCGTCAGCCGCCGGAACCGGAAGAAAAATGCATTTATTTTTGTGACCTGAGTCTTTTCAGTATTGCTCCCTCCCCCTTGTCCCCTGGCAGCTCCTCCCTCCCTCATATCTTGTATATTATCACCTTTTTCACTACCTCTTATAGTTTCATCCTCTAGGAGGGAATTGTGTTTTTTCATGAAGGTCTCTGCCTCCACAACTGAATTAATTCTAATTCTATTTCCCTCCCAGAAAATCAACATTCCTTCTGGCAATAACCATCTAAACCAAATTCCTTTATTATATATTTTCTTTGATAAGGAGGAATACTTCCTCCTCTTTTCTCTTATTTTTTTGGGAATTTGTTTAAGAATGGCAATTTCTTTATCTTTATATTTTAGTGGTCCCCCCCCCTTTGGGCTCCCAAAACCTCATCCCTCGTGGTCTTCCTAAGAAATTTAACATGGACTTCCCTTGGAACATTATGTGTTCTGGCATATTCTGAATTGATTCTATAAACCAAGTCCATATCCCACCACAACTGTTCTTTATCTCTCTTAATGTATTATGCTAAGATTGTACACATAATATCCTTAAGGTCTTCATCTTCTATCTCGGGTAGGTTCTGGAATCTGAGAAAAAGGGACATTCTTTCAAGTTCCATCTTTACCATGAAGTTTTCCAGTTCTCTATTCCCCTTCTGAGTTGCCTTCACCTCCTCCCTCAGCCATACCACATCCTCCTCCAGTACTCCAACCCTCTGCTTATTTTCTATTGTTTGCTGCTGTGCATCTCTGAGCTGCTCTTTAAAATCTGTCAGTTCTTTTTTCAGTTCTTCCTGTCCCTTCATAATAGCCTGAAACATTTGGGCAACTGATAAGTCCTTTGTGCTCTCTCCAGCCACTTCTTGTTGTAAGAATGATAACGTTTTTGTCTGTTGGGTTGTTGGGCTAGATGCAGAGGAGGCAGGCGCTGAGGCTGCCTTCCCCGGGGGTGGTTTTCTGGGCCCCATTTGTTAAGCTCAGGGATAAGTGTAAATCCTTATACAGAAGAAATGGCGTCTGTGGAGTGCACAGTTGGGTGATATCGAGGAGGCAGACAAGCCCAGAAGTGAATGTTAATCCTCAGTCACAGCTCCAAGCCAGAAGAAGAGAGTCAAATAATCCAAATCCTGAAAGACCATAAAACAAGGGGAGGCTCCAGAAGTCCTTTGGGAGGTCATAGTAATATAAAGCCAGACATTTCTTCAAAGGTAGTTTCAAAAGGCTAGGTTCATTTATTAGAGTGAAGAAGAAAAAGGAAGTGGGCCATCTTGGCTCCGCCTCTCACAGGGAACCAGGGGGCAAAGCATTCAAAGTTTCCATAAGGCTTTTAAAACAGCTCAGGAATCACTTCTTGCAATTGTGATGTAAATCTTTCTCATAGTTAGTACAAGTGGGTAATTCAACGTTTTACTCTCTCACTCCATTCCGAGAATGAGAGATAGTTCAAATGCCGCTTTAACCGAGGGGGGTAAAAAAAACAACCCTCCAATCTTGCAACTTCAAATAGATTGAATCCACAACTTGTGAGTAGCTGTTGCTCATCCATTAGATGGTGTTAAAAGAGATTAGGGCAAACTTCTCACGTCCAGCACTTCACTGCAACTTCTGATTATTTCCTTCCAGAATCCATTCGTCGAAGGCGCAGGCAACTGACAGCTACGCCATGCGCCCCCCTTCGCTCCCCGGCTCCTGAGGTGAGACTGGAACACCCCCCCGATGGCTGCCGCCACTTCTGGGGGCTCCAACAAGCCGCCCTACGGCAGGTAGTCCCTCCAAGACCCCCTGTGCTCCCTAAGGGAGCCCACTGGAGAAACGAGCAGCGGACGCCTCCGGAAACCAGAAGTGATCTCTGGATCCAGAGAGATCTTGACAGACTTGAACCATGGCCCCTATCCAAAAAAACGAAATTTAATGTGCAGAGAAGCAAGCTTTGACACCTAGGCAGGAGAAACAAAGGTACAAGTACAGATTAGGTCTGTGACAGTGAACCTATGGCATGCATGGCACAGGTGGCACATGGAGGCCTCTCTGCTGCCACACGAGCCGTTGACCCAGCTGAGCTCCACCGCGCATGCACGTGCCCCTCCTGCTGGCAGCTCTGCATTTCCAGGTCTCTGCAGCATGTGCTGTTTAATCAAAATGAAGTTAAAAGACTATACAAGCCATTGAGAATATAACTATATACATCCAACAGGAACAAGACCTGCCTCACAGTAGCAGGTAGAGGTAAATCCTAGAGAGGCAAGAAATGCATCACTGAACAATGGAGATGAATGCTAGAGAACAGTAAAGCTGCATACAAGGCAGATGTAACACCTGTAACAGCTTCCACATGCACGGGGGGGGGGTTGTGTGTGGGAGGGGCACATGAGGACAAAAAGATTAGCTACTCCTGTTATAGGCAGTCTGAATAAAAGTAGTTGTGGACATCCTGTGGAGTAGTTTTCATGGTCTGACTACCTAGAGTGGCTGACAGATCTGGTGTTTGGTTTAGAAAACATCATCTT
Source organism: Natrix helvetica (assembly GCF_964273705.1). NCBI lineage: Eukaryota > Metazoa > Chordata > Lepidosauria > Squamata > Natricidae > Natrix > Natrix helvetica. Next base: position 27,505,850 of record NC_138560.1, read on the forward strand.
TATTTTATTAATTGTTTGCTTAGTAACTTCTAAAACTGTACTGCATTTATTCCTTCTTGTAATGATTTTAAACACATTCTTGCTGCAGTGCCATAATGTTATTCTGTTTTATTTTTATAAAACTAGCTATTTTTAACATGGATTCCTACCAGAGGTAGTAGCGGCGGTGGGAGGCTCCCCCCACCAGGGCCTTCTGCATATGTGCAGAAGTGTTGCGCACGCAAGCATGCACACCCGAACCGGTAGTAAAAAATTTGGCAACATTCCAACTCCTCCACCCTTTCTATTGCTTCTGTTCCTCTGCAATTAATTGTAATCTTCAGACATTATTTTCCAATCATGGCAGGAGTTCACCAATTTATGCCTTAAATTGTACTGGTGTTCCTACTGTAAGGGTTCAAGCCTCTCTTGCTTATTTTCCAAGCTCTCATCAAGTTCAACATACTTCAAACTATATTTTTCTCCCAATTGTTTCTGAGGTACAGCCCTTCTTGTGATATTGTTTTATTTTGCTTAATGTATTTCTCAGGCTATTTGCAGGATCACCTTTTCCTGCTTGAGTCCTGCCTGCTCCAGGAGGTCACTTGACAGACCTAGGAAGTGGACCTTTTTGGATAGAGTGTCTATTTTCCTAAGATCTGGGTTGTTCTAACTCTTTAGGGATCCTAGCAATCTTAAGACATGTGTCAGGCCTGTAATTCTGTTCCTTTTAGGATCTTTGGCCTGCCACATAATTAAAACATATATATATTATGCTGTTTCATTGGTATAGTAGTTGGGAGGGGGGAATAGAAAGGAGTAGGATTGTGGAATGTATTGTTATGAATTTCTTAGAAGCTCAAGGTCGTCTTTTGTCTCCGCACCTCGACACCTGGCCGGAAGAAGAGGGGTGTACATGCCAGCATGGAAGATGAAGATTGGACCATGTGATGAATTATGGGGTGTGGGGAAAAATGATGAACTTTTAACTGGGTGAATTCACCGGATGTACATTAGAGTTGAAATTCACCAGCTTAATGCCAACATGCCTGTCTTATTAAATTGGAGTTTTAAGGACTACTTTGCCTTGGACAATGATTTAATTCTGCATGATATTTGGAACGCTGACATTATTTCAACTCTCCGTTAAAAATTTATGAATCGAGTGTTGGCATACGTTGACCAAGTAGGCCCACAATACCTGACGGATCGAGAACTGATCCAAGAAATAGCAGAGGGGATGAATGAAGGAGAGGCAGCACAATGGATAGCGGAACTCCATGAAGAAGCAGCTCCTGAGTTAGATGACATAACGGGGTTCATCCAACTGATGCGGGCCCGATTTTACGATGTGGCCCAACAGGTAGATGCTGAAGACCAGATCCAGGAATTACGACAGGGGGGTCGGCCGGTCAAATAATTAGTTTGGGAATTCCGGAGAATAGCTGGAAGACTACGTTACTGGCCAGAGAGACTATTGATCTATACGTTCAAAAAGGCCTTAGATCCCAAACTGAAACAAGCTTGTGCCGTAAGGGGGACCCCAGATCGTATCCAAGAATGGTACACCACTGCAATCATACTGGACCACGAGATTAACACCTATCCAAACCCAGGTACCAGAACCCCTGAAAAAAAACCGTTAGCCCACCGAACGCAGAGGCAGCAAACTGAAAAGCTCCCGCCAACCCCGCGTTCCTGGGGCCCCAAAATAAAGTGCTACCGTTGTGGTCAGCTTGGCCACCGGGCATCTACATGCTGGGCTCCAGCCCCAGTTCCACAACCACGCCAACCACCTGCCAGCACAGTCAAGAAAACCCCCAGAAAACCACCAGAAAAAAGTCATCTGGCACAACAGCCAGCAGGGGCAGAGAGCGGAGCCACTGAAAACGCCCTGGCCACCTCAGAGGAGGAAGAGGAAGGAAACCCAGAAGACGACCCAATGGTGAGTGCACCTATCCGCCCCTTCCAAATAAAAGCCAAACTCCAAATACCGAAAACGGGGGTAGAAGGGGAAGTTGGGGTGATTATAGATACCGGCTGCACCCGATGCTTAATCAGCATGTCAATAGTGGAGCAACTAGGTATACGCACCAGACCCCTGAAACAACCCATTCCGTTTGAGCAAGTGGATGGAACCCTAATTGGGGGAGCTCCGGCTACAAAGATCACTGAGTTAGTAAAACTGGTGATAGGCCGCCACTATGAGTTCCTCAGATTCATCGTGGCCCCGGGAATGCAGGAGTCAGTTATCCTAGGGCTTGCATGGTTGGACAAGTGGGAACCTACCATAAAGTGGGAGGATGGCGTTAGAAAGGTGACTATTGGACTTGGGCCGTTACCACCGGTGGAACCAAAAGGCCACCCAGGAACATTGGAACCTAACAGCCCAACCCAGCCAGAACCTGCAGCAACCGCAGCAGACACTAAACTTCCGGGAATCCAACGAGTCCCAAAGATCTATTGGGATCTGGCGGAGGTGTTCAGTGAGGAAGACGGAAACTACCTTCCACCTCACCGCGCCACAGATTGTGCCATAGAGTTCAAACCTGGGGTAACCCTACCAAAGCCCAAAATGTACTCTATGACGCCTAAAGAGATGATAGAATTGAGGAAGTACATCGACACCAATTTGAAAAGAGGGTTTATGGAACCAGCAAAATCAAAAGTAGCGGCCCCAGTGCTCTTCAGGGAAAAGAAAGATGGGGGGGGGTTCGCCTCTGTGTGGACTTATGAGCTTTGAATGCGGTATGCGAAAAGAATACCTATCCCCTCCCTCTCATGAAAGATATGTTGAACCACTTGGCTAAGGGCAAGATCTTCACCAAGCTGGATTTGAGAGAGGCGTATTAGCGTATACGAATCCGGAAAGGGGATGAGTGGAAGACCGCTTTTAATACTCCCTTAGGCAGCTTCCAATATAAAGTCATGCCTTTCGGACTACAAGGAGCACCCACAGTATTCATGCAGTACATAAATGAAGTGCTACATGACCACCTGTACCGCGGAGTACTCGTTTATTTAGATGACATCTTGATCTTCTCTGAGACCATGGAAGAACATGTGAAACTGGTACGGCAAGTCCTGAAAAAACTTCTAGCTGCCAAACTTTATGCAAAATTGTCAAAGTGTGAATTCCACAAGACCTCGCTAGATTATCTGGGATATCATATCTCCAATGAAGGAGTAGAAATGGACCCAGAAAAAGTGAAAGCGGTGTTAGATTGGAAACCTCCAAGCACTCGCAAACAATTACAAAGCTTCCTTGGATTTGCAAACTTTTATAGGCAGTTTATTCCAACCTTTGCTGAAATTGCCCTACCATTGACTGACCTATTAAGAACGGGGCCTTCTCCTACTAAACCAAAAGCAAACCAACCATTAAAATGGACAATCGACTGTCAAAAGGCTTTTGAGAAATTAAAACGGCTCTTTGCCCAAGAACCCATATTGCAACACCCCGATCCAGAGCGACTTTCATAATCCAAACGGATGCCAGTGATGTCGCGATAGCCGCGGTGCTACTACAAAAGAATCAAGAAGGCCACCTCTTACCATGCGCTTACATCTCCAAGAAACTCACCACTACGGAAAGAAGGTGGCCCATTTGGGAGAAGGAGGCATTCGCGATCAGGTGGAGCATGCTCACCTGGAGGCATCTCCTGGAAGGGGGGGATATACCGTTCAAGGTATGGACTGATCATAAAAACCTCGAAACTCTCCTTGCCCATCGAAAGTTATCCCCCAAACAGGTCCGTTGGGCCCAATATTTCCAAAGGTTCAAATTTGAAATTAAACACATCCCCGCAGGGAAGAACTTGTTAGCAGATGCACTGTCGAGAAAACCCCAGTTTGACAGTAAGAAGGAAGAAATTTTCCACCCCATCATATCTCCTTCTCACCAAAAGGCAGCTCAAGTCACCAGTCGAAGCCAAGATAAACTGAGAACCGAACTGAAAGCAGCCCTCCAGAAAGACCCATGGTTCAACAACAACAAAGACATCCTAACGATTAATGATGGCGTAGCCTGGAAGGGATCCAAACTGTACGTCCCTGCAGAAATGAGATTGCAAGTGCTACAGCAGAGTCATGATGCGAAACTAGGAGGTCATTTCGGATTCCTGAAAACTCTCCACCTCGCTAGACGTCAATTTTGGTGGCCAAAGATGAGGTCGGAGGTGGAAGATTATGTAAAAAGCTGTGCTACTTGTGCAACAATGAAAACCCGTCCGGGAAAGCCCCCTGGACTACTACAACAAGTGGCCAGCCCTAGCCGACCATGGGAAGAGATAGCAATGGACTTCATTGTCGAACTTCCAGATAGCAGTGGTAATAAAGTAATCTGGACAGTTATTGATTTGTTTTCCAAGCAAGCACACTTTATCGCTTGTTCAAGCCTACCATCTGCAAAGAAATTAGCGAAAATGTTTGTGAAACACATTTATCGCCTACATGGAGTTCCAAAAAGGATCATTTCAGATCGCGGAGTTCAATTCACCGCCAAGTTCTGGAGAGAATTCCTAAAATCGATCGGGTCCACGCAGGGACTCAGCTCAGCATTTCATCCCAGCACAAATGGGGCAGCAGAGAGGGCCAATGCGATGGTGGAACAGTATATCCGGTGTTATGTGGACTATCAGCAAGACAATTGGTCGGACTTGCTACCTTTCACTGAAGTAGCATATAATAATGCGGTTCACAGCAGTACCGGATTAACTCCTTTCCAGATTACCAGTGGCATGGAATTCGTTCCCATGCCTGAACTACCTAAGGAACCTCCCTCATCCATGTCCCTGAATGAATGGCTGGAGGCACTAAAGAAGGGATGGGAGAATACCAAAATGGCGCTAACAGATGCGGCAGAAGCCTACAAGAAGCAAGCTGATAAACATCGTTCCCTACAACCCCCCTTTCGAGTGGGGGACAAAGTTTTTTTGTCTACTAAATACATAAGATTAAAGATGCCTAGTAAGAAATTAGGTCCAAAATTTCTAGGTCCTTTCCCAATAGAAAAGATAATTAACCCAGTTACAGTTCGACTCAGCCTACCCAGACTCTTAGGGAAAATTTACCCGGTATTCCATTGTAGCTTATTGAAGCCGGTAAGGGAGTCTAGCACGAGACCATCCACCCAAACTCCACCTCCTCCCGTAGTGGTAGAAGGGGAAACACATTATGAAGTGAAAAAAATATTAGATTCCAGGCTGTATAGAGGTCGTTTACAATATTTAGTGCATTGGAAGGGATACCCTTTGTCAGAAGCTACGTGGGTGAAAAGTTGGGATCTGAAAGCAGATAAATTAGTGAAGCAATTCCATGAGAAATTCCCTGATAAGCCAAAGGGTCCCCCTGGGGGAGGAAGAGGTGGTTAAAATTTGATGGTTAACGTTTATGTTATTCTCTTTTCAGGAAACGTTTTTCTCTTGAGGAGAGGCCGCCTGTCAGGCCTGTAATTCTGTTCCTTTTAGGATCTTTGGCCTGCCACATAATTAAAACATATATATATTATGCTGTTTCATTGGTATAGTAGTTGGGAGGGGGGAATAGAAAGGAGTAGGATTGTGGAATGTATTGTTATGAATTTCTTAGAAGCTCAAGGTCGTCTTTTGTCTCCGCACCTCGACACCTGGCCGGAAGAAGAGGGGTGTACATGCCAGCATGGAAGATGAAGATTGGACCATGTGATGAATTATGGGGTGTGGGGAAAAATGATGAACTTTTAACTGGGTGAATTCACCGGATGTACATTAGAGTTGAAATTCACCAGCTTAATGCCAACATGCCTGTCTTATTAAATTGGAGTTTTAAGGACTACTTTGCCTTGGACAATGATTTAATTCTGCATGATATTTGGAACGCTGACAACATGTCTGTTTAGATCAGTGGTTCCCAAACATTTTCAGTCCACCGCCCCCTTGGTGCTACAAACTGATCCTCAGTGCCCTCCACCCAGTGGTAGAATTCAATTTTTTTTATTACCGGTTCTGTGGGCGTGGCATGGTGGGCATGGCTGGGGGGGGGGTCATGTGACTGGGCGGTTTGCGCGACGGAAGGAAGATAGTAACAGTAAAATTCAAAACTGTAACAATTAATTGCATATTTATTCAAAATCCAATTTAAAAACCTTTTTAGTTAATGTTAATTCAGTGCTTCTCAATTATTTTCTGTCATGACCCCCTAGGAAGAAGAAAACATTTCGCCCCCCCCCCCACAACTGTAAATAGTCTAATTTGTCTATAAAATTGTTATAAGTACACCTCTGCATAACATAGCACACCGGTCTTTCCTCGACTCCCACCGTAGTCACATGCTTTCTTTCCTCTTTCCCTCTTACTTGTCTATCCTTCCTTCCACCCTCCCTTCCCTTCCTTCCTGCCTCCCTTCCAGTTCCCTCCTTCCTCTTTCCCCCTGCCTGCCTGCCTTCTTTCCTCTTTCCCTATCCTCCTATCCTTCCTTTCTCCCTCCCTCCTTCCCTGCCTCCCTTCCAGTTCCATTCTTCCCTCCTTCCTTCTGCCTCCTTCCTGCCTGCTTGCCTTCTTTCCTCTTTCCCTCTTGCTTGTCTATCCTTCCTTCCACCCTCCCTTCCTCCTTCCCTTCCTTCCTGCCTCCCTTCCAGTTCCCTCCTTCCTCTTTCCCCCTGCCTGCCTGCCTTCTTTCCTCTTTCCCTATCCTCCTATCCTTCCTTTCTCCCTCCCTCCTTCCCTGCCTCCCTTCCAGTTCCATTCTTCCCTCCTTCCTTCTGCCTCCTTCCTGCCTGCTTGCCTTCTTTCCTCTTTCCCTCTTGTTTGTCTATCCTTCCTTCCACCCTCCCTTCCTCCTTCCCTTCCTTCCTGCCTCCCTTCCAGTTCCCTCCTTCCTCTTTCCCCCTGCCTGCCTGCCTTCTTTCCTCTTTCCCTATCCTCCTATCCTTCCTTTCTCCCTCCCTCCTTCCCTGCCTCCCTTCCAGTTCCATTCTTCCCTCCTTCCTTCTGCCTCCTTCCTGCCTGCTTGCCTTCTTTCCTCTTTCCCTCTTGCTTGTCTATCCTTCCTTCCACCCTCCCTTCCTCCTTCCCTTCCTTCCTGCCTCCCTTCCAGTTCCCTCCTTCCTCTTTCCCCCTGCCTGCCTGCCTTCTTTCCTCTTTCCCTATCCTCCTATCCTTCCTTTCTCCCTCCCTCCTTCCCTGCCTCCCTTCCAGTTCCATTCTTCCCTCCTTCCTTCTGCCTCCTTCCTGCCTGCTTGCCTTCTTTCCTCTTTCCCTCTTGCTTGTCTATCCTTACTCCCTCCTCCCTTTCTTCCCTCCCTCCCTGCCAGCAGCTCCTCCAGCATCCCAGCTGGAAGCAGCAGCACAACAGTCGCCGTTACCAGGGGCGAAGGGGTGGGGGTGGCAAGATCGGGCGACCGCCGCCCCTTTGTCCCTTCCCCAACAGCGGCTGTTGCGCTTCCACTTCCAGACGGAATGTTGGCGGTGGAGCTGCTGGCGGGGAGGCGAGCTACCTGCATAAAGACGCCGCCGACAGCCATGCTTCCCTCCCTCCCACCCCCGCCCGAGCAGGCTTCTTGCACAGATCCAGCCCGCGGCTCTGATGAGTCTCTGAGCAGTCCCCAGCGCTGCCACTTCAAGCCGGGATATATTATGCCTCGCCCACGCCGCCGCCGTTGCACCCAGATGGAAAGGGAGCCTTCGCGCCCCCCTTTACGGAGCCTCGCGCCCCCCCAGGGGGGCGCGCCCCACTATTTGAGAACCGCTGTGTTAATTCAACAAAATTGTTGAATATGATCCAGTGATACCAGGTTTTCAGTCTGATAGTCATTTATCAAGAACCTTCGTAACTAGTAACTTAGTAAACTCAGTAAAATTTAGTAACAACTTCACTGTTCTTAGTAGATAATCCCTGTTTAGATATTGAAAGAAGTAATCTCAGTAAGGTATTATCACAAAGCACAAAACTGCAACAGATATCATTAAGATATCACAAACTTACACAAAAAGATGTTCTTGTAAGAAACCCAAAATGGATAATAAACAGTTTTGTCTTTTATCTAAAGTTTTTTATCTTTAGATCAATGACCTTAATTATTCTTTCTCTCCCTCACAAACATACACATATACCAGTGGTGGGTTTCAAATTTTTTTAGAACCTATTCTGTAGGTGTGGCCTATTTTGTGGGCATGGCTTGGCAGTCATGTGATCGGGTGGGAGTGGCCAACTTGTAAAATGTGGTGAAATTCATTTAACAATGCTCTTGCTTAGCAACCAAAATTTTGGGCTCAATTGTTATCATAAGTTCTTTCTTTTTCTTTCTTTTTTTCTTCCTTCCTTCTTTCTTATATCTCTCTTTCCTTCTTTCTTTCTTTCCTTTTCTTCCTTCCATCCATTCTTTCTTTCTTGTGTGTCTCTCTTTCTTCCTTTTCTTCCTTTCTCTTCTTTCCTTCCTTTCTTTGTTCCTTATTTCTTTCTTGTCTCTGTCTCCCCTACTTACTTTCTCTTTCTTTCTCTCTTTCTCTCTTTGTCTCTCTCTTTTCTCTCTCTCTATCCCTCTTCCTTCCTTTTATTCTCTCTTACTCTTTCTCTCTCTCTCTTTCTCTCTCTCTCTCTCTCTCTCACCCCCACTCTCTCTCTCACACACACATACCTTCCAGTTGGTGAACATTTCTGTTTATCCAGCTGGGAAGCTGGCAAAGAAGCCTCATTTTCCCTGCCACCTGCAGCTCTTGGAGGAAGAATGAAGGGAAGTGAGCCACGGGCCTCATCTCTACCTCCTTCCTTGAGAGCTGGCTTCAGGGACGGCCAGCCTCTCCCATCACTGCACCCTTCACTCGCCTTTCACCCGGAGGCTCTGCTAGCGGGGTGCCTGCCATTTCACCTCCCGAGAGAAGCTCGGGAGAGACATGCAAATGGCCGCAACTTGAGGCTCCTGAGGAGGCTCCTGGACACCAGGGGTGGCAGTGGGGCCTGCTGCTGCTCTTCTGCTATTCCCGGTAATGCAGGCTTCTTGGAGAGCATTAAGTTGCAGGTGCACCGATTCCAGCAGCTGCGTTTTCCCTTGAAATTTGCTGTCCCAACAACCCAAAGGGGACATTCTCCCAGCGGCATCTCAGATGCTCCCACCCTTAGCCATGAGGGAGTGAGGACAGCTGGGTGCAGTTTGGCACCTCCCGGCTCCCCTCAGATCATCAAGGGACCTCGCGCGTCTGCTTGCTCATATGGCCTGCGTGCTTCCAGCAGAAATGGGAAGTGTGGGGATCTTAATGTAGTAGAGTGGGGGAGGCTGGAGCAGGAGGTTAAATAAACAAATTTGGCTTCACTTCCTTGCACGGCAAGAGAGAAAGGTGCCTGAGATGCCGCTGGGAGAACGTCCCCTTCGGGTTGTCCTCTTAGTGCCCCCTGCCACCCCCTTGCCTCTTAGTGCCCCCCCTAAGTAATCCCACTGCCCCCCAGGGGGCGGTACCACCCACTTTGGGAACCACTGGTTTAGATGGTCAAGGAGGTGGAAGGTCAAAAGGGCTGATGAAATTAGAGCTATTGTGATTGAGATGGGCAGCCAAGAATTGAGAAGAGATACAGAACAGATTGAAATAATGACCTGGGCGGATCACAACACAATAAAAATAACATGGAAAGGACCGAAAAAGAAAAAGAGATAGTCAATGAATCAAAGAATAGTGAAAGATAAAGAATATATAAAAATGATAGAAAGAGAATTGTAACTGTTCTACAAAGTAAATTAGAAAGAAGAAACATCGTTACAAAATTTATGGGACACTACAAAAGCTTTTATAAGAGGGTTGACAATAATGTATTTGGCAAGGGAAAAAAAGGAAAAGAGACAAAAACAAGAATCATTAGAGAAAGAACTTAAAGAATTGGAAATGGACCTGCAAAAAAACCCACAAGAATCAAAAATAAAGGAGAAAAAAGAACGAATAAAACACAAATTAAATTTGATGACACAAGAAGAGATGGCCCAAAAAATCAAATTTGCAAAACAAAACTATTTTGAAAATGCGAATAAACCGGGAAGATGGTTAGCACTCAAATTGAAAAAAAGGAAAAGGAAAAAGAATAATACATCATTTACAAGATGAAAGGGGAAACATACAATACCGGAAAGAGGGGAAAAAATAGTACATAAACTTTTTGAGAATCTATACAGCAAAGAAAATATATTACAAGACAGTATCGAACAATACTTAAATAAAAAGAATCTACATGAAATTGAGGAAGAGAAAAGAGAAATGCTAAACAAAAAAATCACAGTGATAGAATTAAAGGAAGCATTGAAGAGACAAAAAAATAATAAAACACCAGGCCCAGACGGTATACCTGTAGAATTTTATAAAGCCATGCAAGAGCAGACAGAAACAGTGATTTTAGACTTCTTTAATGAAGCACTTATAGAAGCAAAGTTACCAAAATCATGGAGGGAAGCATATATAACATTGATACCCAAAGACGATTTGGACTACCAACAAATAAAAAATTACAGAACAATTTCTTTACTAAACGCAGATTATAAAATCTTTACATCAATAAAGGCAGAGCAAATTAAAAAAATATTAAATGAAATTATCCACACAGATCAAAATGGCTTCTTACAAAATATCAATTTAAAAACAATATGAGGATAATTATAAATACACTAGAATATTATGAAGAGAATCTGGGAAAACAAGTTGCACTGGTCTTAGATGCCCAGAAGACCTTTGATAATGTGCATTGGCATTTCATATTCCCTGTCAGGCCTGTAGTTATGTTCTTTTTAGGATCTTTGGCCTGCCACACTTTCTTATAATTTTCTATGCTGTTCATTAGTGTAGTAGTTGGGAGGGGGGAATAGAAAGGAGTAGGATTTGTGTAATGTATTGTTGTCATTCTTTTATAGAAGCCAAGGTCATCTTTTGTCTCCGCACCTCAACACCTGACCGGAAGCAGAGGGGTGTAGATGCCAGCGTGGAAGATGATGATTGGAACATGTGATGGATTTGTGGGTGTGGGGATAGATCATGAACTTTCAACTGGGTGGAATTCCAGGAAGAACATTAGAGTTGGAATTCCATAGAGGTGCTAACTTGCCTGTATGAATACATTGGAACGTTAAGGATGATTCTGCCTGGTCTCTGATTGATTTCATACATGGTATTTAGAACGCTAACATTATTCCAACTCTCACTTTAAAATAATTCACTAGCACCCCCCCTCACAAGGGGGGGGGGGCTGGTGATGGGGGGTGCTGAATTCCCAACGCTGACCGGGACAGCGTAAAATATCAGCGAAGAAATAATGAGAAAGCTTTGGGTGATAAGAAGCTGAGAGCTGACGCTTCAAAGGCAATGGAATGCTGTTTCAAGATTTATTGCATCTCGCAAGGGGACGGAGGGGGCTGGAAAAGGCTTTTTCTACACCTGGTTAGAAGATGAAAGGAATGGAGATTCAAGCCATCCCCATGCAGTCATTTCTGATGGGCTTCCCGGACCATCTCGGACAACTAAAAGTGAGTGCATGCTCCCCCTCCTTCCCCCCAGCTTGGAAGCAAGGCTTGGGAAAAAACCTGGATTGGAGATTTTGACTCCTTCCAGACAGCAATAAATGAAATGGCTTATTACCCTGCAACTGAGTGGGAGACAGATTCTCTATCAAAATGGGAATTTCAACCCAGCCAGCAAGAAGGGATTTGGCCAGCATCTTTCACTTACCAGCCACCACAAATGGGGCTGCAACCAGTGAATGAAGCACCACCAAATTGGGCTTTCTTCCCAGGGCATGGATGGAAAAGATTCCACTGGGCAACTCCTTTGCCATCCACATGGGAAAATGCTCCAAGCCAGCAGGAGGGTCCTTGGCACATAACCCCCCCCTAGCCAGCCATCATTGGTTGAGCTGCAACCTGTGAAGCAGGCAACCCCGGGATGGGTCTTAACCCCAGGTCATGGATGGGAGGAATGCCAGTGGGCACCTGCCCTCCCTCAGCAGATGGCACCATGGCAGAAAACTGGGCAGTGGCCAACTGAGGGATTGACCTCCCCACCGGTTCCAGTCTCCCCTGCAATGTCCCAACTGGTTCTTACCCCACCTTCCTACAGAGAAGCAATCTCCACCATGGAAGAAGGGATTACCAAAGATAGGCCTGCAGGATGGGAAGTGGGACAAGGTTCATCTGCAATGCCCCCAAAGGTTCTTATCCCACCTTCCTACAGAGAAGCAATCTCTACCATGGAAGAAGGGTTTACCAAGGGGGGAGCTGCAAGTTGAAGAGCAAGCCAATGTGATGAAACGGTTCCTAAGTTTAGAGATGTAACTAGGTTCCATTCCTCGTGGGGCCCAATAAAATGCCACCATTGCTGTCAACTTGGCCACAGAGCGTCAGAGTGCTTGGCACCAGCCCCCATGCCACAAACGTGTGCACCAACTACCACGGCGGTAAAGAGAGGGCCCCAGATGCCACCACAGAAGAGTCATCTGGGCCAACAACCTCTGGAAGAGGACCCCCAACTTAAGGTGATGAAGTGTCCTACCATGGGGGAGGCCTTGGAAGAGGAAAAGGGCAAACAATCTCTGAAGGAGGATCCCCAACTTAAGGTGACAAAGAGTCCAACTAAGGGGGAGGCCTCAGAGGGGGAAAAGCCCAAACGACCTCTGGAAGAGGATTCCCAACTTAAGGTGATGAAGAGTCCTACCAAGGGGGAGGCCTCGGAGGAGGGAATTGCCGAAGAACAAACATGTGTACCAATCACCACGGTGGTAAAGAGAGGGCCCAGATGCCACCACAGAAAAGACATCTGGGCCAACAACCTCTGGAGGAGGATCCCCAACTTAAGGTGACAAAGAGTCCTACCAAGGGGGAGGCCTCGGAGGGGGAAAAGCCCAAACGACCTCTGGAAGAGGATCCCCAACTTCAGGTGACGAAGAGTCCTTCCAAGGGGGAGGCCTCGGAGGAGGAAAAAGGCCAGCCATGGATGATTGAATCCAAGAGCCCAGAACCTACAGCACCTGCAGCAGAGAGCCCTAAACGGCCATGGGAAGAGGTCACTATGGATTTCTTCGTGGAACTCCCAGACAGCAGCGGGGACAGAGTAATTTGGACAGTTATTGATTTGGTTTCTAAGCAGGCACACTTCATTGCTTGCTCAGGATTGCCATCCGCAAACGAATTAGCGAAAATGTTTGTGAAACACATTTATCGCCTGCACAGAGTACCCAAGAGGATCATTTCAGACCGCGTTGTCCAGTTCACAGCCAAGTTCTGGAGAGAGGTCCTGAGATCCATTGGGTCCACACAAGAACTGAGCTCAGAGGTTCATCCCAGCATGAACTGCACAGCAGAGAGAGACAATGCGGTGGTGGAACAATACATCCGGTGTTTTGTGGACTATCAACAAGACAACTGGTCGGACTGGCTACCCTTCGCCGAAGTGGCATACAATGATGTGGTCCACAGCAGCACTGGATTTACTCCTTTCCAGATTACCAGTGGGATGGAAGTTGTTGCCATGCCTGAGTTGCCTAGAGAACCTCCTTCCTTCATGCCTTTGAATGAGTGGATGGACACGCTAAAGAAAGGATGGGAGAATACAAAGAAGGCTCTAGCAGTTGCGGCAGAAGCCTACAAGAAGCAACATCGCTTGCACCAAAACCCCTTCCTTTTGGGGGACAAAGTTTTGGTGTCTACCAAATACATAAGATTAGGAATGCCTAGCAAGGGATTGGGTCCAAAATTTCTAGGTCCATTCCCAATAGTGAAGATAGTTAACCCAGTTGCAGTTCAACTCAGTCTACCCAGAAGTCTAGGGGAAATTGACCCAGGATTTCATTGTAGCTTGTTGAAACCAGTAATTGGGTCTAACATAAGAGCATCCACCCAAGCTCAATCTCCTACTGTAGTGATAGAAGGGGAAACACAATCTGAGGTGGAAAAAATTGTAGACTCCAGGCTGAATAGGGGTCACTTACAGTACTTAGTGCACTGGAAGGGTTACCCTTGGTCTGAAGTTACTTGGGTGAAAAGTGGGAACCAAAAAGTGGAAAAGTTAGTAAAGCAATTCAATGAGAAGTTTCCCAATAGGCCTGGGGAGGAGAAGAGGTGGTTAATTTTGTTATGTTAGCTTTTATGTTATTCTCTTTACAGGAAACGTTTTTTCTTCTGAGGAGAGGCCACCTGTCAGGCCTGTAGTTATGCTCTTTTTAGGATCTTTGGCCTGCCACACTTTCTTATAATTTTCTATGTGTTTCATTAGTGTAGTAGTTGGGAGGGGGGAATAGAAAGGAGTAGGATTGTGGAATGTATTGCTGTCATTCTTTTATAGAAGCCAAGGTCATCTTTTGTCTCCACACCTCGACACCTGACCGGAAGCAGAGGGTTGTAGATGCCAGCATGGAAGATGATGATTGGAACATGTGATGGATTTGTGGGTGTGGGGATAGATCATGAACTTTCAACTGGGTGGAATTCCAGGAAGAACATTAGAGTTGGAATTCCATAGAGGTGCTAACTTGCCTGTATGAATAAATTGGAACGTTAAGGATGATTCTGCCTGGTCTCTGATTGATTTCATACATGGTATTTAGAACGCTAACAATCCCACAGTTAAAAATGATGAGATTTGGAAATTTTTTTATAAAAATGATAGAATCAATTTATTCGGCCCAGACAGCAAAAATAATAATAAATAGTGACACTACAGAAGAAGTTAAGATATGGAAAGGAGTGAGACAGGGTTGTCCATTATCACCTTTATTATTCATACTATCACTGGAAGTTTTACTAACAGAAATTGGAAACAATCAAGAAATAAAGGGATTAAAAATTTAAAAAGTGGAATATAAAACACAGGCATTTGCGGACAATATGGTATTCATATTAGAAGATCCATTAAAATCAGGAATTAAATTAATCCAAAAAATAGAGGAATTCGGTAAGGTAGCGGGACTTAAAATTAATAAGAACAAAACAAAGACCATTACAAAGAATTTTACTAAAAAACAAGAGCAAGTGTTGCAGAAAATGACAGGCTTTAGAGTTGTCAGGATACAGAAAAAAGTTTATTTGGCCGCCAGGTTCAGAAAGCTAGCACATGGCTAACATTGCAAATTCTAAACAACTTTCATCATCGAAGCACGCGTTCTTATACATTCTCAAAAGCAGCGCAACACGGAAATACTTAACTCATTTCTTATTGGTTATTTTTGGGGAAAAGCCTTATAAGTAGATGGGGGTCCTACTTCTCCTTTTGTAACAGGTATGGACTACGTGTCATTAACGAATTTTATTTGAACCTTGTGGTTTGGATTTTTGACATAGGGACATTGGCTAGAACATCTTGATGACATTTTCCTGTCCCTTTAAGCAAGCTTCTAACTGTCCCTTTTATGCCACGTCTTCCTTCTTATATTTTAATTCATATTTTATTCTACTTTACAAGAATTAGAGGAAAACATGGGAATGCAAATAGCAAAAAAAAGTGAAGTATCTAGGAATTTGGCTGACAGGGAAATGCTCAACAATTAAAGAAGATAATTATGTTAAAACGATTCAGGAAATTAAGAAAGATCTGGAAAATTGGAGGAAACTACAAATATCCTTAATGGGAAGAATTGCCATCATTAAAATGAATATACTACCAAATTTTTTATTTTTATTTCAAATTAGCCTAGGGAATTTTTTTTTCATAGATTTAAATAAATTAATTGCACAGTTTATTTGGTCAGGGGAAAAAAACCACGAATTAAATTAAAATTGTTACAAGACAGTAGAGAAAGAGGAGGATTTGGATTTCCCGATTGGGAGCTTTATTACCAAGCCGCATCTCTCACCTGGATAAAGGACTGGATCAATTTAAAAAACAGAAGATTATTAACAATAGAAAGTTATAATTTGGAATTGGGTTGGCACGCATTTATCTGGGATGGGAAAGACAAGATTCATAGCTATTTCCAAAAACATTTAATTAGAAAAGCTCTACTACAAACATGATTAAAAATCAAAACAAAACATTACAATAAAATCCCAACCCCCCTATCCACCATGGAAGCTCTGATATACCCAAACGTATTGGACATAAATGTTATCAAGACAATAAGATATAAAGACATATTAGACAACCAAGAAAGGCTAAAAACAGGGCAAGAACTGAAAGACGAGGTAATAGGTATTGCTGGTGGTCCCATTTACAAATACAGGCACGGTATAAAAAAGACAGGGAAAGACGGATTCTATAAGGAGCTGCAAGAGCTGGATACAATTTTACAGGGAACCGAAGAAAAATTGATTAAAAAATATATATCACTACTTATTAAAATTTAAAATGGAAGAAGAAACTGAAAAAACGCTGATAACATGGGCAATAAACTTTGGGTATAGTATAGAATTGGCGGAATGGGAAAAAAATTGGGAAATAAACTACAAATTAACAATGGCAACGGCTTATAGAGAGAACATGTACAAGATGTTCTACAGATGGGCACCTTCCCCCAGCGAGAATTGCAAAAATGTTCCCGGAGTGGTCACCTATCTGCTGGAAATGCAACAAACAACATGGAACATACTACCATATGTGGTGGATGGGCACAGCTGCGAAAAAGTATTGGAAAATAAAAGATTGGCTGGAGGAGATTACTACACATCAAATTGCACTAAAACCCAAATTATTTTTGTTAGGGATTATAAAAGGAAATTATGAAAAAAATATTAGATACTTAATTTTACACATCGTTAGGGCAGCGAGAATTATATTTGAACAAAACTGGAAAAATAATTATATACCAACAAATGAAAATGTAATTAAAAAAATATTGGAATGTGCAGACATGGATAGGCTCACGAAAGAACTCAAAGAGAAAGACGAATCTGAATACTGCTCCGTATGGGATTTATTGTACAATTGGCTAGAGGAAAGGAGGGGAAAAGCAGGAAAGCAAAAAAGAAAGGAAGAAAGATCAACAAAACAATAGACAACTACAAAACTGGAAAAGGATTAAAAGATTGAAATATGAGATAGACTATAGCAAATAAATATTACACAAAATGACGTAAATATAGTAAAAACTGTTACACATAGAATATATAGAATATTACATATAGAATGAAAAAAATGTATGAAATAATGTAAATGCACAAATATATAAAGTCATAGTTATAAAAGATTTAATATATTATATATTTTACAAAATGACATAAATGTAGTAAAAACTGCTATACATAGAACATATATAGAATGAAAAAAATGTATGAAATAATGTAAATGCACAAATATATGAAGTCATAGTTATAAAAGATTTATTGGTATTGATAAAACAGACACAACAGATAGGTAAAAAAATGTAATGTGTTGCAAAGATGTGAAGTTTGTACAAACAAAATAAAATTTATGAAAAAAAAGAGATGGGCAGCCGTTTATAAATAATAAATACTCACTTTTATACACGTCTTCTGTTGTATTCCCTTTTTCTTTCTAGCTTTTCCCATCAAATGGGAGAATGGAAAGAGGCACTATCTCAGATTCTTCAAGTTCTTTCCAAGGGCCCTGGAGTTCAAGTGATACACCCATTCGAAATTAGCAGTGAAGAAAGTCTATGTCTTAGAGCCGTGATTGATTCGTTGGGAATATCTGGTTTGTTTTTCTTGTAGGTGAGTTATCTGGGCCCTCAGATAACTGAGGGTTTGTTATCTTGCAATTAAACAGTGGCAAACAGCCAAGCCTGTGTTCTGGCTTGTTCACAGGCATGGAGAGAGTGGGGTCAGGACAGAAACCAATCAAAGAGAGAAGCAATCTGGAATTAAGGAGAAACTTCTTCACATTGGGGACAATTAACCAGCCGAACAGCTTGCCTTCAGAAATTGTGTGTGCTCCATCACTGGAGGTTTTGAAGAAGAGTCTATAGACAGTCCCTTATCTGAAATGGTTTAGGTTCTCTTGCTTGAGCAGTGGGGTGGACTAGAAGACCTCCAAGGTCCCTTCCAGCTCATTCATTTTATTCTGATTACTTATACCCCTCAGACACCAAATCTTATTGTTAAGAATGTCAGTTGGTCTTACCTGAATTGCATGTCTAGAAGCTGGCGTGGGAGCAGTCACATGTGGATATTATTATGGCCCATTAGCCTGGAGACTGAGGTAATTTTGAGGCCACTCCCTCTACTTCCTCCTTGTGACTCCCCAGATTAACCGATGGTCCAGTCCAAGAAGAGCCTGGGAAGGAAGGGAACAGGAAAACACAAAACAACCACTCCCTCCCCTAGGCCTGACTGACCAACAACTAATCTCCCTCAGTCCCCCATGCGCAGGCACGCACAGAATGGGTGGGTAGTGACTGCTCCCATGCCAGTTTCTAGACATGCAGTTCAGGTAAGACCAACTGACAGTCTCAGAAGCGAGGAGTGGGAGGAGTCACATGTGGGACATACCAAAGCTAGATGTCCATGGGAGGGAATTATTGGGCCTGAGCCAGGGGTGAGTTCCTGCCAGTTCTAACCTCTTCTATGGAAGAGGTTCCACAAATCTACAATACCATTTAGAACCGGTTCCAGCTCCCTCCCCCTGCCTGTCTGCACATCATCAAGATGAAGAGCGAGATGAGGAATTCTGGGAGTTGAAGTCCACAAGTCTTAAAGCTGCCAAGTTTGAACATCTCTGGGTTTTTTTCTAAAGGGTTAGGGGTGCAAGAGTCTTGTAAGTCTTGTAACAGCTTTATGACTTGCGTGCTTCAAATGCCAGAGTTTCTGAGCCAACATTTTCTGAGCCAACGCAAGAGCGTTGTTAAGTGAGTTTCACCACATTTTACAAGTTGGCCACGCCCATCCAGTCACATGGCTGGCAAGCCACTCCCACCGGTCACATGGCCACCAAGCCACTCCCACCCAGGCACATAGCCGGCAAGCCACTCCCACAAAGCAGGCCACACCTACAGAAGAGGTTCTAAAAAAATTTGAAACCCACCACTGGCCTGAGCCTCCCAAGCGTCCAGCACTCTCTGGAGAACCCTCCTACCAAATGATGCCTCCGCAGAGGCAGAGGAATCCAGCCAGTAATGCCTAATGAAGGGAGAGGGCAAGGCCCAAGCGGCTGCCCTGCAGATGTCCTCAATGGGCTCCTGCATAGCCCAGGCCACAGAGATTGCCGCACTCCTCGTGGAGTGCACATTGATGCCGTCTGGAATTGGGATCTTAGGCCTTAGTGATAGCTAGTCTAATCCATCTGCTGATGGTTGCAGGTGATATCTTTGCCCCTCTGGTAGAAGCCTGGAAGGAGACGAAAAGCGCCTCCGACCTCCTGAAGGCAGCTGTGCATTTGAGGTAAATACACAATGGCCTACGGACGTCCAGGCGGTGCCAGGACCTTTCCCTTTCTCTGGAAGGTGCATGGACAGAAGTCCGGGAGCACCACTTCTTGAGCCCTATGGGGCAGGAGCAGGGTCGAGTCTGAGAATAACCCTGTTGTCGTGGAAGGTGCACAAATCTGCCCTGGCAGATAAGGCATTGATCTCAGACACCCGCTTAGCTGAGGTGATGGCTACCAGGAACACCACCTTGAGTGTAAGGAGCTGGAAAGTTACCTCCCTCAGAGACTCAAAGTGCACCCCTGCAAGGGCCTGGAGCACTGTGGGAAGGTCCCAGGTGGGAAACCGATAGATCACCGGGGGTGGAAGATTAGCAGCCCCTCTGAGGAACCTCTTTATGACAGGGTGCTGGGATAAGGGTCTAGAACCCGCCCCCAATGACCGTGGTCAAGGCTGAGACCTGCCTTCTGAGGGTACTGGGGGCCAGACCTTTCTCTAACCCATCCTGGAGGAACTCCAGTACTTGCGGCGCTGATGCTGAGGTCGGATCTACCCGGGCCGGCCTGCACCATGTTACAAAGGAACTCCAGGTCGTATTGTAAATGCATGTGGTAAACTTTCTTCTGGAAGCCTTAATGGTCCTGATCATCCTGGCTGAGAACTGTGCCTGCCTCAGCTACTCCCGCTCAAGCGCCAAGTGGTTAATTGGAGCCACTCCGGATCCGGATGATCCAGGCTCCCCTGGCGCAGAGCTACCTCCTACCTGGGAATCCTCCAATGAAGCAGAACCGACAGACCCACTAGGTCCGCAAACCAGGGATCCCGGAGCCAGTGAGGTGCTATCAGGATCACTTCTGCCCTCTCTAGCACTAGCTTCCTCAGAACCCTGGGAAGGAGAGGAAGGGGAGGGAAGGTGTAAAGGAGGCCTGACGGCCATCTGCAATAAAGGGCGTCAACGTACACTGCTCCTCGGGCCGGGAACCCCGAGATGAACCTCGGAACCTGGACTTTCGATGGGGTGGTGAAGAGATCCACTGTCAGCCGACCGAATCTCTGGCAAATCCACTCGAAGATGCTGGGATGCAACTGCCACTCCCCGTGGTCCACCATCTCCCAGCTGAGCCAGTCTGCCTGTCAGTTGTCCACCCCGGAGATGTGTTCCACCTGAATTGACAAGAGATTCCTCTCCGCCCAGTTGCCCAGTCGAACTGCCTCATTGTGAAGCACCAAGGAGTGCATGCTCCCTTGCTTGTTCACATGAGCTTTGGCTGCCACGTTGTCTG
Source organism: Natrix helvetica (assembly GCF_964273705.1). Lineage (NCBI taxonomy): Eukaryota > Metazoa > Chordata > Lepidosauria > Squamata > Natricidae > Natrix > Natrix helvetica. Next base: position 27,526,363 of record NC_138560.1, read on the forward strand.
TCAGGACCAGGAGATGTTGACCGGCCACCACCTCCTTGAAGTGTCGAAGCACCAAGTGAATCGCCCTGAGTTCTAGTCAGTTGATGTTCTTCCATAGATCCGTGGGCGTCCACCTGCCCTGAGCTATCTGAGACTGAGGGTGTGCCCCCCAGCCATGCCCCCCAGCCCCCCTCACTAGCCATGGAAGGAGAACCCAATCTGCGCTCTGTAGCGGCAGAAGATTGGGGTTGGTCTGGATGACCTTGTGGGATCCCATGAGATGTTTTTCATCTAGAGGCTTGAAATTGATGCTGCATGCCCGATGAGATGCCCTGAGCAATGACACGGGCAATCACATTCTTAAAACCTTCAGAAAGCTCTGGATAAGCTGGCGAGAAGCTAGGGGGCTCTGTAGATTGAGGAGCCAAGCGTGGCCTGGAGGAACCAACTGCCCTGCTGCCAAAGGGTCTCCCCGGTGTCCTGAAGAATGGGCAGGAGATAGAGGAGGGGATAGGGAGCTAGCTTCCCTCGCAAAGCCACGTGGGGAAGCAGGAGAACCCAGTTGGACCTCTGGCAAGGGTAAAGGCTGGAGAGGAGAGCGTGGCCTGGATGGGGAAGGGCTGATTTCCTCCCTGATCCTCCTGCCAGCCGCCCTGGCCCAGATCTGAATCCCCTGATGATCTAGGGGTAGCCGCCCCCACGCTCCTCATAGCATCCGCCATCGCTTTACTCACAGTTGTTGCCCTTCCACCTCCTCTCATGCTGCCAACCAGCCTGGGCTTCTGTGCGCGGTCCAGAGCTCCTTCAGACCGGCGCGATCTACAACCATGCCGCTGATCCATGACCCGAAGAAGCCGGTCCACGGCCGAACCAAAGGGGCCCTCCCTGGATCACCGGCGGAGCGCAGGCCTGAAGGATCTCTCCAATCCCAGTGGTGGTCCTGGGCGCTTGGGGCAGCTGCAAACAAGCACACTGATTTCTGGGCCCCTCCACATGCGTTCCAAGATGGCGACCCCCACCACACGGTCCGATTGCGAGCCGGCTCCGACTGCGCCGCTTCCTCAGAAGCCTCCTGAGCACTCCGCGACCCCCTCTGGTGGAACCAGGGGTTGTGCTGACAGTGCCCTCAGGCACACGGTCTGGAGCCTCCCCTTTAACCGGCCAGGGGCTTGGCAGCTGCCCAGTAGTGCAGCAAGCCCGTCTTGTGCAGAGAAAAAAGGTTAAACAACACAGAGATGCAAGGAAGCGAGGTGGGAGGAATCACAAGTGGGAAAAAGGCTAAAGGACAAATTTAAAGTAACAAAAAAAATAAAACCTCAAAACCAATGGAGAGTCAGAAAAAGTACTCCTTCTGGGATGAAGACTGAGGTTAATCTGGGGAGTCACGAGGAGGAAGTAGAGGGAGTGGCCTCAAAATTACCTCAGTCTCTGGGCAAATGGGCCGTGATAATACCCATATGTGACTCATCCCACGCTTTGCTTCTGAGACCCTGTCAGTTCCTAGAATAATTTTTGGACATTTCAGTAATGATTTTTGAAAATTTCCCCTGGAAAGAGATGAATTTTGCAGCTTCCAGCAAGATCAACCATAATCTGCTATAGTTGCAGAGAAGACATAATAGCCTCAACAACCTGGGAGGAGATTCATATGAAAATGGATAATCAATAGTGTAGATCTAAAGTCAACTTTCAGTTTGTGCTTCTGTGAAAATGTTACAAGCACTATTTGTTGGGAGACAAAGGCAGACTTCAATTTGAAGGAATTTACGGCAACCTTAACTTATGTTAAATCTTAGTGTAGAACAATATCCTGATGTGGGTTGTGAACAACGTTTATTTTGTCACTCCATCTCTACTCCATCTTACTTAGCTACTCCTATCTCTCTCCTTCTGGACTTTCTATCCACCTGCCCTTTAGGTGTCTTGTTTTCACCTATTCTCCCCCCTTCCACCTCTATTTCTCTTCAAACTTTACTAATCCATTTACTGACCAATCTTCATGTATTCTTCCTCCCCACATCTTGCTTTCCACTCAGCAGCAAAGTTCACACAAAGATGTATATATAGCAGTTCTGATCTTCTACAACATGACTTCCATTGTAAGGTCCTTTGTGAGGAAGGCTGTGTAGAGTGAGGGCAAGACAAATATCTAGATTCTTAATTTTGGAAAGGGCCTGATTTATTCTTTCAAGATTTCCCTTAAATAAGTTGCATTGCTCTTTATTGTGTTTTAATTATAACCATATTCTATTTTAGTGATACAGCAATGTTTTAGCTACTGATTTTTGAAAATTTTATTTTTACTTTATTCCCATGTTTTAGTCCCATACTTACTATATCCTTAGAAGCTGATCTGAGAAGGTTGCAACTCCGAAAGACAGCCTAGAAAAATATTTTTTTTTAAAAAAAACCTCATCATCCTCACCATTACTTTCACTATCGCCATCTCCCAACCTCTTTGGGTTTTTGATTGAATTTCCCCTTGTTTGAAAATGGGTGTTGAGTATATTTGACCTGTACAAATGTATGATATAATACAATAGTTATTTATTTCCTTTTTATTCCGTTAGTCTTTAGGGGGTCATTACTCATTAGTCATTAGCAGGGTCAAACTATTTTCCAAAGCACCAAAAGGCAAGACAAGAAATAATGAATGGAAACTAATCAAGAAGAGAAGCAACCTAGAACTGAGGAGAAATTTCCTAACAGTGAGAAGAAACAAGCAATGAAACAGAAGTTGCCTTCAGAAGTGGTGGGTGCTCCATCACCGGAGGTTTTTTAAAAAGACTGGATAATCATTACAATCATTTATCTGAAATGATATAGGACCTCTTGCTCAAGCAGGGATTGGACTAGAAGACCTCCAAGGTACCTTCCAAGGTATTTCTCTCTGTTCTGTGTCTTCCAAAGTGCTATATGGGCAGTGAGGGATGGACTCCCTCCCCATTTCAGTCTGAGCCTCCAGCAATTCTCTTCTTGCTGCTACTTTCATGGTGACACCTGCAAAAGAAGGGAACCAATGGAGCAAAGAGCAGCTACTCGAAGGAGACTGTTCACATCTGCACAGGCACCACAGTCAAGGCATGGAATGAGAGAGGGAGCAAAAGGACAATTCTTAATGATCAGTTGGTGAGCCTGATGTCAATCCTGGGCAGAATTCTTGAGCAAATCGTCTATGGAGATTCCTAATCATCCAGGTGATGGTTGTCCCAAAGGTGCATTTTTTTTGTCTTGAAAACATTTCACTTCTCATCCAAGAAGCTTCTTCAGAACTGAAGATATGCAGCAGCAGCTCAGTTAGAAACTTAGCTTCTGACTCTGACTTTCATTTCTGGACCGAAAATGGCTGGAAAAAATATCTCTCAGATTTAAATCCCTTCCCTGCTTTGAACTGGGGGATGATCTGGAGTTCGTTTGGCTTATAAAAACACCTGCTTCTTTACCTCTCTCCCACATGCCCAACAGTCCCAGAAAAGCAACTCCTGATTGTTCCTCTCTGTGGATAGTTCTTGGCAGACTTCTGGTTTTAGTGATAGACCTTTTCTTTTGACACACTCCCCCTCGGACTCTGTGTGCACTAGTGGACTGAGGGGAGGGGAGAAGGATCTATTTATGCCCTTTCTTTTTTTAAAGGAAAACTCCAATGTTTCTCCAGTGCACCAGGGGACAGGCAGCCCAGCAGCCAGAGAGTTGGATAGGAGTGGAAGGGAGAGCCTAGCAACTGGAGGAGTGTTGCCCCCACAACACATTGGGCCAGTGCCCCTAGTGCAATTAAACATAGCAGGCAACCCACCTAGCACCTTGCGTGCAGGAAGAAGTCGGAAAACCCAACTGGATGGGGCAAGAAGAGATTGCCTTCAAAGTGGGCTGGGTTGAGTTCAGGGTCCCACACACTGCTCCTCTCAGGAAAGAAGTCTTGATCCAGTACAAATAGGACATGTGAAGGAGCCATTAGCTCCCCTCAGTTGCATGGCAACATGCATGCAGAGCAACTAATTGGGTTTGCATCCCAGGAGACAGTAGGGAGATGTTAAGGGAAGTGTTGGAAGGAATAAGGACAACATAATTTTATCTGCATCTTTGGCTGCCTCTGTCTAGTCCATGGAAGTCAGAAAGAAGGGAAGTGCTTCCTTCGGAATCTGTTCAGTGAGGCGGGCAGCTTGCACAGGGAGAGAAAGAGATGTTTCTGTGCAAAATTATGGTATGGTTTTCACAGATTTTTTGAGCTGCCTATTTGTTTGTGACTTGATCTCTATGGAAGGGTATGCCCATTCAGCTGGCTCAGTCATGCAAAACGAAGTCACTATCGCCACTTGTTTTGTTTAATGCAAGAGAACTTGAAGCATCACATCAAGGACTCTTTTTCTTAAGAGTTGGTGTTAGAGAGGTAGAGTCGTTGGTTTAATAATTTGTGCAACTCATTTTCCTTTTCTCTCTATTACAGTTTGTGTGTGTGTGTGTGTGTGTGCGCGTGTGTTTGCATGTGGGGGTGAGGGGAAGTAAAAAATCAAAACATCTTGGAATGAATGGACATTTTAAATTAACAGAATTAAAATTAATAGATGTTCAAAATATCATTGATCTTCTAGATTTATTCAGGGAGGATTGGTGAAACGTTGGTTTTTCTTTTTCTTTTAAAATGTCTTCCTTCCCTTCTTTCAGCGGGTTGCTGAGCCACAAACCACTTTCATCCGTGAAGACTTCAGAGGGACTCCAACTAAATCCCCTCAGCTATTCTTCCTTTCTACAAAGCTCCTGTGCGAAGGTTTAAAGTACAAATGTTCGCACTATGCAACCCAGCTCTCTTTTTAGAGCAAACTAAAATACACGCACCAGACACTTCATTGCAAGTGTGACTGCATGTTCTTATCACGTTGCTTAACAGGGAGTCACTTGCAAGAGGAGCGTGAAGAACAGCTGAGGAGACAGCAGGGCCCTTCATAGCCCATGTCGGGTGTGGGGAGAGCAGAGAGCCTGCCGGGGCTTCCCTGTGGTGGGGCTACATGCAGAAACACCAGGGGGGGTTGTCTGCGTCTGTAGAGGGGGTGGGTGACACTGCAGCAGCCCCAGCACAACCCAGAGAGAGTTGCCTCATTTGGAAAGCTCCAACCACCCCAAACCAGGTGCAGGCAGGGGGAGAGCAAGCCCTGCAGCTGATGGGGCACCTGGTCCTTCTTAAAACAGGGTGTCCCAGCCAGCCTCCTCCTGAGAGCTCTCTGGACTTCTGAGTCCAAATCTCAGTGGTTTGCTTCCAACCTGAACCCGTAGAGTTTTCATTTTTATGGATGTCGTCATTTTCCCCCCTGAATTATATTAACACTTCAGAAAACCTTTAGGTGTCAAAGTTTAAAACACTAAACACTGTCCTAAAATGATTCCCTATTTTATATGTTAAATTTATTTGCCACCTATCTCGCTGTGTGGCTACTCCAGGCAGCTTACAATAATAAAAAAGGGAGAAAGGGAAAGGCATGCAAACAGAACAGAAGTAAAATAGAAGAACAATAAAATAAATGATGACAAAGGAAACAAGGAGAATAATATGATAACCCAAAAGATGGATGGGTGAAGAGCAGAGACCAAGTGGTGGGGGGAGGGGAGTCTGCCATCAATCTAGCAGCCTCCTCCAAGGTGAACTCCCCCATCTGGACCTCAAGCCAACCAGCAGAGCCAAGTCTTCAGACTCTTGTCTCTCTGCAGAAGGATTTGTAAAGGGCAAAGCGAGCTCTCTGAAGTGCTCTGGACCGCTGGTGTTCCTGGTAGAGCCATGCCCCTCTGGCTGAGGAATGGCACAGAGGCCTCTGCACAGGGGATGCTCCAGCTGCTCCATTTTGTCCTGGCTTTTCTGTGGGCTGCAACCCTAACTTCACTGAAGCAGAGAATGGCTCCTGAGGGGTCCACCAGCAGCCTCCTGCCTAGTGTCCTCTATGTCCAGGGAGAATGTTTAGCACCATGGATTGTTCTGCTGTCCATGGTAAGAGGAAATCAAAGGGAATCCAGCAGGCTGATGGGGAGATGAGAGAGAGAAAACAAAGTACACATTTTTACTTCATCCAAATCAAGAACCTTCCATTGTTCATTAGCATTGAAACTAATCCTTCTTTAAGGTGAGCCTGTGATGAAAATGATTTGGGTTTTTTTCTGTTTCTAGTGCAGCTCTTAGCTTCTGCCTCTTTTCCTTGGCAAGGGACGTGAGTGGGATGAAAAACATGTCCCCAGGGTGGATCATGTCTGAGTTTGAAGGAAAACATCAAATTATGGTGTGAATCAGAAAGAAACTGTAAGCTGACAACAAAGTGGAATTGATCAATGGACACTTTTCACTTGTTGCTTGACAATGGAGCAGCAGCTTGATTCATGGAATACATACAGCTGTAGATCAAGGCACAATCATACTGATCACAATATGGCTTCCATGTAGCTCCAGGATCTGCTGGAAGGGAAGTGTGCAAGACCACCTTGAAACAGGCTACCTTCTACAGGAGAATTCTTCATCTCTAGCCAGGAAAAGCTTCAAATATTTTAGAATCTCAAATAGGAAAAGACTAATGTAATTCCCCTCCATCGCCACCCTTCAACAATTCCTTTCAGGTTGTTGAATATTTGTCTCTCATCACTAAGAAAGATCCCCTGTTGAGTGCAATTAAGACCCTCAGTTCACGTCATCTATCCAGGAAGGCCCAGGAGCTGCAAAATACAGATCCAAGCTTCTTCGGCACAGGCATCCATTCTTGGGTCCCTTTCCTAGCCTTTCCAAGCCTAGTCAAGATCTCATCCTGATATTCAAGACTTGGAGAGAGAAGATGGAAATCATCCTTGTCTTCTGCAAAAGTTTATGCAGTGTGGCAAGAGAACAGTGATCCTTCTACACACAAGCAAGTTTCCAGCCAGTGGGATAGTTGATGCTCAGGAAAGCACCCAGAGAGCCAATTGCTAAAAGGAAGGGCCCTGAGCCCAGATCAGTACCATTGAGGGACCGTCACCTCTGCCCCCATGCCTAAGAGAGCACCCACTTGCTCTGAGGCTCCAACATGAGTGGAGAGACCTTTGATGACCTTGTGGGTTAAGGCCAAGAGTGGGAAGCATGCATGGGGCTATTTCTGTGATGAAAATACAACACGGAGAATTGAGAAGCATTGTATTTCACATTTCACTGTGTAAACCACTAGCAAAGGAAGCTAAATATTGCAGCCATTCCCAAGTGCATTATTTCAGATAGTCATGTTATTTTATTAAAGTTTATATTATGTTGGACCACATGAAGGAAAGAAAAAAAGAAAGAAAGAGAAAGAAAGAAAGAAAAAAGAAAGAAATATGATCCAAGAGAAAAAAGAGGATGAGAGAACTCATGGTGGTAATGTTCTCACCTACATGTCCTGTCAAAGGAAACAGTACAGCAAGGAAATTGAAAAATATCAAAGTAAACTTTTTGTTGCAAAGATTGGTTTTTTCAGAGAAGAGAACTTGCTGTGCAGAGATAGGATTCATCTCACAAAGGGAAGGAAGTGCATATTTGGAAGGAGCTGGCCAACTGTTCTTTGTCTTTGTTAATATATTCTGCTAAAATTGTACTCATAATATCCTTAAGACCTTCATTTTGTGTCTCTGGTAGGTTCTGGAATCTGAGAAAAAAGGACATTCTTTCAAATTCTATTTTTGCCATGAGGTTTTCCAATTCTACATTTCCCTTCCAGACTGCTTTAACCTCCTCCCCTAGCCCAGCCGTCCCCCCATCCAACACCATAATTCTCTGTTTGTTTTCTGAAATATGATGTTGAACACCTCTGAGTTCACCTTTGAGATCTGTCACCTCTTTTTTCGACTCATTTTGGCCCCTCATAATTTCTTGAAACATTTGGGTAACAGATAGCTCTTTCGGGCTCTCTCCAGACCCTTCTTGTAACAATGAAGTAATTTTCATTTGCTGCATGCTTGGACTGGAGGTGGCAGATGGAGGAGCCAAAAATGACTTGCCCGTTGGTGGTTTCTTAGGCCCCATTTGTCTAAGTTCAGAGATGCATATAAGTCTTTTACAAAGAAAATGGCATCAGCGGATTGCGCAGCTGTGCCGGTCCAAGGAGGCAGGCAAATCCGAAAGCGAAGAGTTAATTCTCCTTCACCGTTCCAGGACACCGAGGCACAGCAGAAAGGGGAAAGTCAAATAATCAAAGTCCAGGTAGACCACGTAACAGGAGAGGTCCCGGTCTCCCTCAAAGATGGTAATAAAACAATACCAGAGGGTTTTTTCCCCAAAGGTAGTTTCAAAAGGCAGACTTCATTTGTAAGTGCAAAAGCAAAGACGGAAGGGAGCCATCTTAGCTCCTCCTTTCACAGGGAGAAGAACGGAGGTTTCCATAAGGTTTTTTTTAAAAAACACAGTTCAGCAATCATCTCTTGCAATTGTGATAGCGATCTTTCTCACATAGTTAGTTCAAGTGACGAGTCAGCCTTTGTTCTCTCTCTATTCCAATATAGAGAGAGATAATTCAAATGCCACTTAATCCGAGGGGGGGGGGGGTAAAGAGAAGAAACACCCCCCCTCTAATCTTCAGTTTCAAATAAATTGAGCACGAATTTACAGAAGTCTGCTGCTTACCCTTTAATGACGATTAAGGAGATCAGGGTGGCTCCCCCACCACCAGCATTCAGCCGCTCTTCCTTGGATAAACTCCTTCCTCCCGAAGCCCATTCGGCGAAAGGGCGGACAGCCCGAAGCTGTCCCAACCCCCCCCCCTCCGCTCCCCGGCTCCTAGGCGAGGCTGAAAACACCTGTTAGGGTTCTAAATACCATGCAGAAATAAATCATTGTCCAAGGCAAAACATCCTTAATGGTGCAATTTATTCCGCAGGCATGTTAGTACGGCTATGGAAATTTCAACTCTAAATTACATCCTCTAAGTTCAATCAGTTGAAAGTTCATGATCTCTCCCCACACCCACAAATCCATCACATGTTCCAATCATATTCTTCCACGCTGGCATGTACACCCATCTTCTTCCGGCCAGGTGTCGAGATGCGAAGACAAAAGATGACCTTGGCTTCTACAAAAGAATGTCAACAATCCATTCTACAATCCTACTCCTTTCTATTCCCCCCTCCCAACTACTACACTAATGAAACAGCATAGAGAATTATTAAAAAGTGTGGCAGGCCAAAGATCCTAAAAAGAATATAATTACAGGCCTGACAGGCGGCCTCTCCTCAAAAGAAAAACGTTTCCTGCAAAGAGAATAACATAAAAGTTAACATAACAAAATTAACCACCTCTTCTCCACCCAGGGGAACCCCTTGACTTCTCGGGAAACTTCCCATTGAATTGCTTTACTAACTTCTCCATTTTTAGGTTCCCACTGTTCACCCAATTAGCTTCAGACCAAGGGTAACCCTTCCAATGCACTAAGTACTGTAAGTGACCCCTATTCAGCCTGAAATCTACAATTTTTTCCACCTCAGATTGTGTTTCCCCTTCCATCACTAAAGGAGGAGATTGAGCTTGGGTGGATGCTCTTCTGTTACACCCAATTACTGGTTTCAACAAGCTACAATGAAATTCTGGGTCAATTTCCCCTAGACTTCTGGGTAGACTGAGTTGAACTGTAACTGGGTTAACTATCTTCACTATTGGGAATGGACCTAGAAATTTTGGACCCAATTCCTTGCTAAGCATTTCTAATCTTATGTATTTGGTAGATACAAAAACATTGTCCCCCACACGGTAGGGGTTTAGGAGTGAGCGACGTTGATCATCTTGCTTCTGGTAGGCTTCTGCCGCAACTGCCAGAGCCTTCTTCGTATTCTCCCATCCTTTCTTTAGCATGTCCATCCATTCACTCAAAGACATGAAAGAAGGAGGTTCTCTAGGCAACTCAGGCATGGCAACAACTTCCATGCCACTGGTAATCTGGAAATCCGCTAATCCTCTGCTGCTGTGGACCGCATCGTTGTACGCCACTTCGGCAAAGGGTAGCAAGTCCGACCAGTTGTCTCGCTGATAGTCCACAAAACACCAGATGTATTGTTCCACCACCGCATTGGCTCCCTCTGCTGCGCCGTTCATGCTGGGATGAACCTCTGAGCTCAGTTCTTGTGTGGACCCAATAGATCTCAGGACCTCTCTCCAGAACTTGGCTGTGAACTGGACTCCGCGGTCTGAAATGATCCTCTTGGGTACTCCATGCAGGCGATAAATGTCTTTCACAAACATTTTCGCTAATTCGTTTGCGGATGGCAATCCTGAGCAAGCAATGAAGTGTGCCTGCTTAGAAAACAAATCAATAACAGTCCAAATTACTTTATGCCCACTGCTGTCTGGGAGTTCCATGATGAAGTCCATTGCGACCTCTTCCCATGGCCGTTTCGGGCTCTCTGCTGCAGGTGCTGTAGGTTCTGGGCTCTTGGATCCAATCATCCACGGCTGGCCTTGTTCCTCCTCCGAGGCCTCCCCCTTGGTAGGACTCTTCGTCACCTGAAGTTGAGGGTCCTTTTCCAGAGGTCGGTTGGGCATTTCCCCCTCCGAGGCCTCCCCCTTAGTTGGACTCTTTGTCACCTTAAGTTGGGGATCCTCCTCCGGAGATTGTTTGCCCTTTTCCTCTTCCAAGGCCTCCCTCTTGGTAGGACACTTCGTCACTTTAAGTTGGGGATCCTCTTCCAGAGGTTGTTGGCCCAGATGACTTTTCTGTGCAGGCATCTGGGGCCCTCTCTTAACCACCGTGGCAATTGGTACACACGTTTGTTCTTCGGCAATTCCCTCCTCCGAGGCCTCCCCCTTGGTAGGACTCTTTGTCACCTTAAGCTGGGGATCCTCTTCCAGAGGTCGTTTGCCCAGATGACTTTTCTGTGGTGGCATCTGGGGCCCTCTCTTTACCGCCGTGGTGGTTGGTGCGCACGTTTGTGGCATTGGGGCTGGAGCCAAACACTCTGACGCTCTGTGGCCAAGTTGACAACAATGGTGGCATTTAATTGGGCCCCACGAGGAATGGAACCTAGTTACATCTCTAAACTCAGGAACCGTTTCATCACACTGCCTTGCTCTCCAACTTGCAGCTGCCCCCTTGGTAAACCCTTCTTCCATGGTGGAGATTGCTTCTCTGTAGGAAGGAGGAGTAAGAACCTTTTGGGGCATTGCAGATGCACCTTGTTTCGCTTCCCATCTTGCAGGCCTGGCTTTGGTAATCCCTTCTTCCATGTTGGTGATTGCTACTCTGTAGGAAGGTGGGGTAAGAACCACTTGGGGCCTTGCAGGTGCACATTTTCCCGCCATCCATCCCGCAGGCCTCCCTTTGATAATACCTTCTTCCATGGAGATTTCTTCTCTGTAGGAAGGTCTGGTAAGAACCTTTTGGGGCCTTGCAGGGGAGACTGGAACCGGTGGGGAGGTCAATCCCTCGGTTGGCCACTGCCCAGCTTTCTGCCATGGTGCCATCTGCTGAGGGAGGGCAGGTGCCCACTGGCATCCCTCCCATCCATGACCTGGGGTTAAGACCCATCCCGGGGTTGCCTGCTTCACAGGTTGCAGCTCAACCAATGATGGCTGGCTAGGGGGTTTTACGTGCCAAGGACCCTCCTGCTGGCTTGGAGGAGTTATGGGCCAAGTAGGTGCCCTTTGCTGGCTTGGATGAGTTATGGGCCAAGTAGGTGCCCTCTGCTGGCTTGGAGCATTTCCCCATGCTGATGGCAAAGGAGTTTGTAAGTAGCATCTCTTCCATCCAAGTCCTGGGAGGAAAGCCCAATTTACTGCCCAATTTGCTTCATTTACTGGTTGCAGCACCATTTGTGGTGGCTTGCAAGTGACAGATGCTGGAAAAATCCCTTCTTCCTGCCTCCTTTGAAATTCCCATTTTGAAAGGGAATCTCTCTCCCATCTAGTTGCAGGGTGATATGCCATTTCATTTATTGCCGTCTGGAAAGAGCCCAAACCTCTGTTCTAGGTTTTTTTGTTTTCCAAGCCTTGTTTCCAAGCTGGGGGGAAGGAGGGGGAGCATGCACTCACAATTTTGCTGAAGAAGTCCGTCTGAGATTTCCTTCATCTTGTCGCGTCTCCTCCTGCATTCCTCCAGATGCAATTAAACTGGAAACAGCATTCCATTGCCTTTGAAGTTCCGCACTCAGCTTCTTATCACCAAAAGCTTCTCATTAATTCTTCGCTGATATTTAAGCTGTCCAGCATTGGGAATGCCGAGACCCCATCACCAGATCTTCCATCACCAGCCCTTCCCCCTTGATAGGGGGAGGGAGCTAGTGAAATATTTTTAAAGTAGAGAGTTGAAATAATGTTAGGGTTCTAAATACCATGCAGAAATAAATCATTGTCCAAGGCAAAACATCCTTAATGGTGCAATTTATTCCGCAGGCATGTTAGTACGGCTATGGAAATTTCAACTCTAAATTACATCCTCTAAGTTCAATCAGTTGAAAGTTCATGATCTCTCCCCACACCCACAAATCCATCACATGTTCCAATCATATTCTTCCACGCTGGCATGTACACCCATCTTCTTCCGGCCAGGTGTCGAGATGCGAAGACAAAAGATGACCTTGGCTTCTACAAAAGAATGTCAACAATCCATTCTACAATCCTACTCCTTTCTATTCCCCCCTCCCAACTACTACACTAATGACAATCCTACTCCTTTCTATTCCCCCCTCCCAACTACTACACTAATGAAACAGCATAGAGAATTATTAAAAAGTGTGGCAGGCCAAAGATCCTAAAAAGAATATAATTACAGGCCTGACAACACTCCTGCCAGCTGCCGCCGATTCCGGGGGGGTTCAACGAGCTGCCCTTCAGCCGGGGACCCCTCCAAGGCCCCCTGTGCTTCTTACGGAGCCAACCAAGGAGGCGAGCGGAGGACAGCACGTCCGTCGCCAGCAGGAACTGGAAGTGATCCTACAGTTATGTTTTTGATAGGTTAGGCAATAGTTTCTTTTTGTGTGAAGACTGATGCAAAGAATGAGTTAAGCAACTCTGCTTTCTCTCTACTGCCTGTTACTTCCTTGCCATCTTCTCTCTTTAGTGGACCTACTTGTTTCCTTGACTTTTTTCTTTTTATTTGTAAGTTGAAAACAAGTGTTTTATTATTATTATTATCTTTGGCTTTTGTTGCAAGTCTTTGTTTATTCTGTGCTTTTGCTTTCCTGATTTCATCTTTGCAGATTTGGGCCATCTGCTGATATTCTGCCTTAGCTATGTGTCCCCATTTTTTGTACTTATCTTTTTTGTTTTTTAGTTTACTTGAGAGATATTTATGCAGCCATACTGGTTTCTTCTTGGATTTCTTGTTTTTTCTTTTTTTAGTGATATTGTGTTCAACTGGGACTCTATGATAATATTTTTCAGTGTTTCCCATGTTTCTTGAATTGTTTCCCTTTTAGGATTTTCATTCATGGAATTTTATTTAAGCTTTCTCTAATTTTATTAAAATTAGCTTTTTTAAAAGTTTAAGACACTGGTTAGATTATATTCTATTGCTTGTGTTTCCAATATGACATGGTAACTCTCACCCAAGCAACTTCAACTCCCTCTATCACGTCTCCTCTATTAGTGTAAAGAACAATGAAATTCAATAATAAAATCATTTGTATTGTCAACTGTCATGCTAAAACTGCACATAGCCAGGAAGTTTGGCTGATAATGGCACGTTAGCAAGCAAGGGTAGGGAGGCGGTTAATGTATTCTTAATAGACATCTTGAATTAGTTGTAACTCAGGAGGACCTATCCAATGGGACCAAAGGGGAGTGTTAGGGTATAAAAAAAATATTGCTTTTGAATTCAGGGGTGTAGCTTTTGGCTTAGAACTTCCTGTTGAAGTTCCTCATCGAGACCCACTGTACTTTGCAAACTGTTTTTTAAATTTTATTTTGGATAAATAAAATTCTCTTCTTACCTATCCAAGTTTTTTGTGTGGAATCATTTCCAACAAATTGGTGCCCAACATGGGGCTTGAGGCCTCTGTCCAGTGGCCTCCGGATGACTGAGTGTGTTGAGGACAGCATGCCCCATTGATTTCAATGGTCCATGATCATGCCTGCAGTTTGGGAGTGCGGAGCGAGGCCTAGGCCTATGTATTTAAATAGAGATCGGTTAGAACAGAAGGAGAAGGGGATTGGGAAGTAATTGCCAGAAATAGACTGGGCAATTTCATGCATGAACCTAGGTGAGTAATTCTGGTGAAGTAAGAATACACCTAGGTGGCCCTCGAAATTCCTAGTTTCTCCTCCAGTTCTTCATTTTGTCTTTTGGTTAAATTCTTAGTTAATATTTTAGTTTTCTCTTTTTGTCCCTTTTTGGGAGAGAAATCCAAGAAATAAAATAAAATAAAAAAAAATTATTTTAAGCCCTGCCACTTCACCAAATTGATTTATGTCCTGTAATAGTTTTAATCCAGTTTCTAGGGGTCCCTCTATGATAAATGCAGGTCTGCAAAGGCCTGTACTTTATATTCCTGTGTTCTAATTTTCAGTCCCTTTATGTCCTTATTTTGCCTGATTTGTGATATCAATGTCTCTAATGAGAGGATAAATAACAGGGGAGATAGCGGGCATCCCTGTCTTACCCCTTTGGTTATTCTGAAGTCTTCTATTGCTTCCCCGTTTAGTATTATTTTTGCCCTCTGACTCAAATATATTGCTCTGATCATCCCGATCATCTCTGAAGTTCATTACTGCTAATTGATTTATAAGAAAATCCCAATTCAGGTTATCAAATGCTTTTTGAGCATCAATAAATACCAATGCTGCTAGTTTTCCTGGATGTATCTCGCAGTATCCAATATGTCCATTATTGTTCGTATATTGTTTTTTATGTGTCTGTTGGGTAAAATCCATTTTGGTCTGTGTGTATGATTCCGTTTAATATATTTTAAATTCTTTCTGCCATTATTGTCATAAATATTTTATAATCAGCATTTAGCAGCGAGATTGGCCTATAATTTTGGATCTTTTGTTTTTCAGCATTGTCTTTGGGAATTAGTGTTATTAGTGTCTCCATCCAGGCTTTTGGTGTCTTAGCTCGTTCTAATACTTCATTATACATTTCTTTTTTAAAAAAATATATTTTTATTATTTTTTACATTTAAAACAATGCAATACCGCGGAGTCGAAGTGACCATACATTCACATTATATACAGCTAGTTTCAACCATTAACAATTAAACTACTTAATACATTGTCTATCCTTCTGTCCAATCACAATATATACATTTGTTCCAGTCTTGTCATCTTGTCTTATACCAATCATAAAATCTATTCCATACTTCAAAATATTCTGATTCCCCTTTATTTTTAAGTTCAAGAGTGAGCCTATTTGCTTCTGCACAGGCCAACACTTTTCTGATTATATCTAGCTCTGATGGTGCATTTTCTTTTTTCCAATACTGTGCATAGGTTATGCATGCTGCAGTTAGTATATGTATAATTAGATAAAGTGTATCTTTCTTGAACCCTCTGGTATCATGCCTAGGAGAAAAGTTTCTGGTTTAAACATAATTTGTTCTCCCACCATTTGTTCTATCCATGATTGAATCATTTTCCAATATTTTTTGCCTCATTGCACGTCCACCACATATGATAGAAGGTTCCTGGTGTTTTTTTTACACTTCCAACAGTTTGGGGCCAGATTTTTGAATATTTTGGAAAGCCATGCTGGGGGGAGATGCCATCTGTAGAACATCTTTTTTTTTTAAACAAAATTGTATTGGTTTTTTTAAAAAATAATCAAGGATAGGGGTAATGGATAAAGTTACAAATTTTGACAGTTACATTATGCAGGAAATGGCCCTATCCCCCATTCTCATAACTTTCATTTATCAATACATTAGATTGTTACTACTTAATAGTATTTTGTCAGCATATAAACTTTTATCTTCAAATAATTTCAATCATTTTATATCAAACAGATTTTCTAGTTCATTTTTGTGATCTGAGTTTTCTAGATGTTGCCTCTTCTCCCCCCTCCAGCAGAGCTCCGGCACCTCCCGTGTCCCGTATGTCCGGTGTAGTGTCATCAGGTTTATCTAGGAGGACTTTATTTTTTTCCATGAAGGCCTCAGCCTCCATAGTTGTGTTAATTCTAACTCTCGTGTCCTCCCAGAATATTAACATACCTTCTGGCAAAAGCCATCTAAACCACACCCCTTTCTGGTATAATTTCTTCGCTAAAAGCGAATAGTTTTTTCTTTTATCTCTAACTTTCTTTGGGATCTGTTTCTCTATTCTTGTATTTTAATGCTTGCCCCGTTTGTGCACTCAGGATCTCGTCTCTTGTGGTCTTTCTGAGAAACTTAATGTGTACCTCCCTTGGAACGTTGTGTGTTCTGGCATATGCTGAGTTTACTCTATAAACCAGGTCCATGTCCCACCCCATCTGTTGTCTGTCTTTTTTAATATATTCTGCCAATAAATTTGTCATAATATCCCTCAGATCTTCATCATCAGCCTCAATTACATTTTGAAATCTAAGGAAAAAAGACATCCTTTCAAATTCCGTTTTTATCTGGTGGTTCTCAAGTTCTTGATTTCCTTTCTGCACCCCCTTCACCTCTCTCCTCATCTCAGCCGTCCCCTCCTCCAGAAGTTCCAGTCTCTGTGAGTTTTGAATCGCTCGATCTTGATTCTCTCTGAGCTGTTCATTCATTTCTTTCAGTTGATTTAAGAGTTGTTGAAACATCTGTTGAAAGTCCACCTCAGGGGGCTTAGGCTGGAACAAAGAAGTTAGTGTCTGTTGTCCGCTGGGGCTGGACGTCGAAGATGCCGGGGCGGAGCCAGCAAAACCCGGTTTCCCCGATGGTGGTCTTTTAGGTGGCATTGTGTTAAAGTTTAACAGTTAAACAGAGCTCAGAGATGACAATGTCAGTACAGAGAAGAAACAATTGGGAAGGAGGATAGCCAAGAGGGATCGCGAGGCAGGGAGTCCAGGCAGATAAGGACCTTTTCTCAGTTCTAACTCCGGGCAATAAAGCAATAAAATCCTTTGTTCCAAGTCCAGGGTAAAAATGTAACACGAGATTTCTCTGAGTGTCATGGAGACAAAGACAAAATGCCAGCAATTTCTGTGGGTGGAGTCAAGTTTCAAAGTACATGAAGACAACGGAAGTGTGCCATCTTGCCCTGCCAGCTCCGGGATCAGAAGACAACAAGCCAAAAATTTTCAAAGTTCAAAGGAAACAGATCATCATCTCATTTTCACAATTGCAGTAGGAGAAATCTGTTGTTTGCTATGAGGGTGATTCCATTCCAAGGCTCCCCCCTCCTCCTCCTCTGGGGGCAGAGAGCTCAACAGTTTAAAGCCGCTTGTCCAAGGGAAGGGGAAATCCCCCTCCCTCCAATCACACTTCCCAGGAACAAGTTGAAAGTTTTTCTAAAAGGCTGACAATCTTTTTGTTATCCTTCACTCATAAAAGGGAACGGGGGGGGGGAATCTCCATCTCACCGCATTGCAACTGCATCCTTCAAATCTTGAGTTTTCTTCCAGCTGCCTCAATGCGAAGACACCACGGCGCCTCCCCTCTTGCCTCCTGATGCCTAGGGCAATGCGGGGAGCCCCCCCGGCCGCCGCTGACACAGGGGGTTCCCCGCTACGCAGGCCCCCTCGGCAGGATCCCCTCCAGGGCGTCCTGTGCCCCCCCCCCCGATCAAAGGGGAGCCCACCAGGAGTGCGCGGGGCGAGCAAAGCTTGCCAGTCGCGTACCGCAGCCGGAACCGGAAGGCCATCTGTAGAACATCTTATAAAGATTTTCTTTATACGCCATAGCCAATGTTAGTTTCTGATTAAGTATCCAAAGTTTTTCCCACTTAGCCAATTCCACATTGTAACCAAAATTTTTCGCCCAGGCCACCATGGTTTCTTTGACATGTTCCTCCTCTAGCTTATATTCCAACAAGAATCTATACAGCACTTTGATCAGTCTGTTTTCTGTCTGTATCAAAAGTTTATCTAATATTGTGTAGTCTTTGGCAATACCTTCGTTCTTCCTATTCTGTGCATACCTTGATTGTATCTGTAAATAAGACCACCATTCGACTTGTACTCCTAGCGATGTCAATTCTGATCTAGTTTTGATCTCCCCCTGTCTGTTCAATAACTCTTTATATGTGACTATATTTTCCATGTTAATTAAATTTGGGTGTATGTATACTTCCATCGTAGATAGCCAAATAGGTATTTTGGTATAGTGGTCATGTTTAATTTTGTTCCATATTAGTAACAGAGATTGTCTGATGTAATGTCTACTAAAATATTTGTGTGCAGATCCTTTTTCATACCAGAGGAAGGCATGCCAGCCTCCTTGGAGATCATGGCCTTCTAATTTGAGTAATCTTTTCTCAGCATTATCCATTCCCTTAGCCATGTTAGTATGTCCGCAGTATAATAGAGTTCCCAATCTGGTATGCCCAATTCTCCTTTTTCCTTAGTGTCTTGCATAGCCTTAAGTTTTATTCTTGGTTTTCTTCCCTGCCAAATAAATTTCGAAACCAATTGATTCAAATCCTTGAAGACACCTTTTTCTAATTTAATGGGAATATTCTGAAATAGGAAAAGAAATTTTGGTAATATATTCATTTTTATAATTGCGATCCTGCCCATCAGGGACAGTTGTAGGTTTTTCCACCTTTCTAGATCTTTCTTAGTTTTATTAATCAAATTAGTATAATTATCTTCTTTGATGGTCACACACCTCGCAGATAAATGTATATCAAGATATTTAACTTTTTTGACAATTTGGATACCCAATTTGTTTGTTAACTCCTCTTTCGCTTTTGATGTCATATTTTTAGTCAGCATTTTGGTCTTTGTCATATTTATCTTTAGACCCACTATTTTCCCATACTCTGTCAATTCCTCAATGAGTTTCGTACCAGACATTATAGGATCTTCTAACACAAACACTAGATCGTCCGCAAAGGTCTGTAACTTAAATTGCTCCTTTTTGATTTCTAGTCCCTTTATCTGTACCTCTTTATGTGAGGGCGATCTGGCTGCGACATCTGTTACCCCATTGATCGCCAGGTTTGATTTGGCTGATCTGGCTGGCTAGGCGGGTGTCCCCTTCCTCCCTCACCGCTCCATGTGCGTCCCTCCCGAAGCTGCGCGCTCAGTGGAAGAGGACGGCCATCCCAGATAGAAGGAGTGTACCGATCTTCGGTCAAGGGTATACGATAGCTGCGCTCCCTTGCTAGAACCTCCAAACAAGTTCAGTATACATTTCTAATAATATGTTCTCTAATGATTTTTGCAATTCTTTATAAAATTCTGCTGGAATCCGTCTGGGCCCGGAGTTTTATTATTTTTTTGTTTTTGGATTGCCCTTTTTAATTCTAGCCTCGTTATTTTCTCATTTAATGTTTCTTTTATTGTTTCCGGTAGTGTTGGAAGATTCCTCCTCTGGAGATATCTTTTAATATCCTCCTCTTCTATTTCCTCTCAGCAGTACAATGCTTGGGAGTATCTTACTGTTATACTTTTTTTCTTCCTTTTGGTGGTGAATCACCCCTTTCTTCATCCTCTAGTTGCTGTATTAATTTATTTTCTTTTTTTTTTTTTTAGTTTATAGGCTAGCCATATTTGGGGATAAGGCTATCGGCAAAATGTATTACAATAAAATAAGATAATTACAACAAACTGCTACGATAGATACAAAAAGATGGACAATTGGACTAAACTACAGATATCACTAATTGGCAGAATCTCAACAATCAAAATGAATATACTAACCAAATTACTCTATCTTTTTCAAACAATACTGATTAAATTAGAGAAATTTTTTTTCCAAACAACTAAATAAAATGGTATCCAAATTTATTTGGTGAGGGAAAAAACGTGTATTAAATACAAACTTCTACAAGATAGTAGAAGCTATACTACCAGACGGCATATACCAGGCGGTATATTACCAGGCGGCAACCCTAACATGGTTAAAAGACTGGATCCAATTAAAAAATAAAAGAATCCTTATGCTAGAAGGACACGATCTCCAACTTTGCTGGCATGGCTTCTTCTGGGAGGGAAAGACTAAATCCCATTCCTACTTTCAGAGACATATAGTAAGGGATGCTCTGTTTAAGGTCTGGGGAAAAATTAAAAAAACCCCACTATCTGAAAATCCCAAGCTGGTGATCAACCATGGAGGCAATGACATATATACTATAGACCTTAGTAAAATGGTAAGATATGCAGACCTCTTAGATGAAAAAGGAGAACTAAAATCAGTACAAGATCTCAAAGCACAGGGAATAAATATGGAATGGTGGCCCTACCTACAAATTAAAACAAGATTTTAAAAAGATCGGGAACAATACGGAATATATGAGACACAAGTGGAATTAGATAAAATATCACTAGGAATGGGAGGAAAAATGATAACTAGATTATCAAACTCAACCCCTCCAAGACTGAGTGGCTATGGCTACCGGCACCCCGGTTCAGCCAGTTGATTCCATCACTGGCCATAGGGGGCGAGCAATTGCCCCCTGTGGAAAGGGCGCACAATTTGGGCGTCCTCCTAGATGCCCGGCTGTCAATGGATGACCATGTGGCAGCCGTGGCAAGGGGGGCGTTCCACCAGGTCCGCCTGGTGCGCCAATTGCGCCCCCTACTGGACCGGGATGCCCTACGCACGGTCACTCATGCACTGATGACGACTACTGCAATGCCCTCTACATGGGGCTTCCCTTGGGACGCGCCCGAAGACTGCAGCTAGTCCAGAACGCAGCCGCGCGGGCTATTATGGGGAGTACTAGGTACTCCCACGTAACACCGCTCCTGCGCGAGCTGCACTGGCTGCCTGTGGTCTTTCGGGTACGTTTCAAGGTGTTAATTACAAGTGGCTAGAAAACAGAAGCCAAGACAGAAAATAGAGAATACAAATATATGGATATAAATAATGAATACTTTACTTTACTTTATTTCGTATTTCTAGACCACCCCCTCTCCCAAAAGGGACTCGGGGCGGTGTACAGTCAGGCTAAAACACAAATAGGATGCATATAAATAAATACATAAATACATAAATGGAGGAGGCTATATAAAACTGTACCTTCAAGTAAAGTATTAAAAGCAGTATTTAAAAACAACCCCTAAAAATACCCCAAAAAATTGAATTTAAAATAATTACCCATGAAATTCCCCAATTAAATATCTGCCAGGAGGTAAGATAAAACTATGAGTGGGCCAGGCAGGCTAATCGAAACAGGTGAGTCTTTAGTTTTTGTCGGAAGGAGCGGAAGTCGGTCGTAGTTCTGATGTTGGGGGGGAGGTCATTCCAGAGGGTTGGGCCCATCACAGAGAAGGCTCTACTCCTAGGCGCCGCCCATTGGCATTGATTGGTGGACGGCACCCGGAGGAGTCCCTCCCTGTGAGAGCGAATTGGTCGCAGGGATGTGTGCGGTAGGATGCGATTCCTCAGGTAGCTAGGTCCTGTGCCATGGAGCGCTTTAAAGATGGTGATCAACACCTTGAAACGCACCCGAAAAACCACAGGCAGCCAGTGCAGCTCGCGCAGGAGGGGTGTAATGTGGGAGTACCTGGTACTCCCCGTGATGGCCAGTGCGGCTGCATTCTGAACTAGCTGTAGTCTTCGGGCGCATCCCAGGGGAAGCCCCATGTAGAGGGCATTGCAGTAGTCCAGACGAGACGTCACCAGCGCATGAGTGACCGTGCGTAAGGCATCCCGGTCCAGTAGGGGGCGCAATTGGCGCACCAGGTGAACCTGGTGGAGCGCCCCCCTTGCCACAGCTGCCACATGGTCGTCCATCGACAGCCGGGCATCTAGGAGGATGCCCAAATTGCGTGCCCGTTCCACAGGGGGCAATGGCCAGTGATGGTGTCAACTGGTTGAACCGAGGTGCCGGTAACCACAGCCACTCAGTCTTGGAGGGGTTGAGCTTGAGTCTGTTGTCCCCCATCCAGACCCCGACGGCTTCCAAACACCGGGACATCATTTCGACAGCCTCGTTGGGGTGGTTTGGGGTGGAAATGTACAGCTGAGTATCATCAGCGTACAGATGATATTCGACCCCAAAACCACGGATGATCTCCCCCAGTGGCTTCACATATGCGTTGAACAGAAGGGGCGAGAGGACCGACCCCTGTGGCACCCCACAGGTGAGTGGCCTCAGGGTCGACCTCTGCCCCCCTGCCAACACACATTGTGTCCGGTCGGAGAGGTAGGAGCTGAACCACCGCAAAACGGTGCCTCCAACTCCCATCCCCTCCAGCCGTCGCAATAGGATACCATGGTCGATGGTATCAAAAGCCACTGACAGATCTAATAGGACCAGGATAGAGAAACAACCCCTATCTCTGGCCCTCCAGAGATCATCAACCAACACGACCAAGGCTGTCTCCGTGCTGTGCCCGGGTCGGAAGCTGGACTGGCATGGGTCTAGATATTCAGATTCGTCAAGGTGTCGTGGGAACTGCTGTGCCACCACATTCTCTACAACCTTCGCTAGGAAGGCAAGGTTGGAGACTGGACGATAATTAGCTAGCTCCATCGGGTCAAGGGAAGGCTCTTGAGTAAGGGCCTCACCACCGCCTCTTTCAAGGCGGTTGGTAAGGACCCCTCACCCAACGAGGCGTTCACTAGGCCCAGGAGCCAGCCTCGTGTCACTTCCCAGGATGCCAGTACCAGCCAGGAGGGACACGGGTCCATTAAACATGTGGTGGGTCGCAGCCGTCCACGTAGCCTGTCCAAATCTTCGGGGGCAACAGAATCAAACTCCTCCCAGAATGGTCTCACAAGACTCACTGTTGAAGGCTCCTCTGGTCCACTGAAGGGGGCCCATCTGCTCCGGATCTGAGCGATTTTGTCCTGCAGATATTCCCCAAACTCCTCTGCTCTGCCCTGCAAAGGGGCTTCCCGCGTCCTCTGTGATAAGAGGGAGCGGGTTACCCGAAACAGGGCGGCAGGGCGGTTATCGGCGGACGCAATAAGAGCGGCACAGTGTCTACGTTTGGCCGCTCTTAATGCCACAAGGTAGGTCCGTGAATAGGCTCTTACCTGTGTTCGATCAGATTCGGAGCGCGAGGACCTCCACCTGCTCTCTAGGCATCTCCTATGGCGCTTCATCACTCTCAGGTCCTCGGTAAACCAAGGAGCCCGGGTGGGTCGTTGCCGTAGGAGAGGCCGCAAAGGCGCAACCCGGTCCAAGGCCCCTACTAGGTCCTCCGACCGAGAGCGGGTCAGGGCTACAGGAAGTGGCCCAAGCTCCGTCTGGAATCTATCCGGTTCCATCAGGCGCCTGGGGCGGTACCAACTTGGACAGTCTAGTTCCGCCTCCTCGTGGTGGGGGGTAGCACCAGGGAAGTCCAGCCGGAGAGATGAGTGATCTGACCATGACAGGGAGGTAATGACCAAATCCCCTTGTCAGGCCTGTAGTTATATTCTTTTTAGGATCTTTGGCCTGCCACACTTTTTTATAATTTTCTATGCTGTTTCAATAGTGTAGTAGTTGGGAGGGGGGAATAGAAAGGAGTAGGATTGTAGAATGGATTGTTGACATTCTTTTGTAGAAGCCAAGGTCATCTTTTGTCTTCGCATCTCGACACCTGGCCGGAAGAAGATGGGTGTACATGCCAGCGTGGAAGATGATGATTGGAACATGTGATGGATTTGTGGGTGTGGGGATAAATCATGAACTTTCAACTGGGTGGATTTCCAGGATGTAATTCAGAGTTGGAATTTTCCATAGCCGTGCTAACATGCCTGCGGAATAAATTGCACCTTTAAGGATGTTTTGCCTTGGACAATGATTTATTTCTGCATGGTATTTAGAACCCTAACATTATTCCAACTCTCTACTTCAAAATAATTCACTAGCACCCTCCCCCTCCCAAGGGGGAAGGGCTGGCGATGGAAGATCTGGTGATGGGGTCTCGGCATTCCCAATGTTGACTGGGACAGCGTAAATATCAGCGAAGAATAAATGAGAAGCTTTTGGTGATAAGAAGCTGAGTGCGGAACTTCAAAGGCAATGGAATGCTGCTTCCAGTTTAATTGCATCAGGAGGAATGCAGGAGGAGACGACAAGACGAAGGAAGGTCGCAGACGTACTTCTTCAGCAAATTGTGAGTGCATGCTCCCCCTCCTTCCCCCCAGCTTGGAAGCAAGGCTTGGAAAAAAAACCCTAGAACAGAGGTTTGGGCTCCTTCCAGACGGCAATAAATGAAATGGCTTATCACCCTGCAACTAGCTGGGAGAAAGATTCCCTTTCAAAATGGGAATTTCAAAGGAGGCAGGAAGAAGGGATTTTTCCAGCATCTGTCACTTGCAAGCCACCACAAATGGGGCTGCAACCAGTAAATGAAGCAAATTGGGCAGTAAATTGGGCTTTCCTCCCAGGACTTGGATGGAAGAGATGCTACTTACCACCTCCTTTGCCATCAGCATGGGGAAATGCTCCAAGCCAGCAGAGGGCACCTACTTGGCCCATAACTCATCCAAGCCAGCAAAGGGCACCTACTTGGCCCATAACTCCTCCAAGCCAGCAGGAGGGTCCTTGGCACGTAAAACCCCCTAGCCAGCCATCATTGGTTGAGCTGCAACCTGTGAAGCAGGCAACCCCGGGATGGGTCTTAACCCCAGGTCATGGATGGGAGGGATGCCAGTGGGCACCTGCCCTCCCTCAGCAGATGGCACCATGGCAGAAAGCTGGGCAGTGGCCAACCGAGGGATTGACCTCCCCACCAGTTCCAGTCTCTCCTGCAAGGCCCAAAAAGGTTCTTACCAGACCTTCCTACAGAGAAGAAATCTCCATGGAAGAAGGGATTACCAAACAGAGGCCTGCATTGTGGATGGTGGGAAAATGTGCGCCTGCAAGGCCCCAAGTGGTTCTTACCCCACCTTCCTACAGAGTAGCAATCACCAACATGGAAGAAGGGATTACCAAAGCCAGGCCTACAAGATGGGAAGCGGGACAAGGTGCATCTGCAATGCCCCAAAAGGTTCTTACTCCACCTTCCTACAGAGAAGCAATCTCCACCATGGAAGAAGGGTTTACCAAGGGGGCAGCTGCAAGTTGGAGAGCAAGGCAGTGTGATGAAACGGTTCCTAAGTTCAGAGATGTAACTAGGTTCCATTCCTCGTGGGGCCCAATTAAATGCCACCATTGTTGTCAACTTGGCCACAGAGCGTCAGAGTGCTTGGCTTCAGCCCCAATGCCACAAACGTGCGCACCAACAACCACGGCGTTAAAGAGAGGGTCCCAGATGCCACCACAGAAGAGTCATCTGGGCCAACAACCTCTGGAAGAGGATCCCCAACTTAAGGTGAGGAAGTGTCCTACCAAGGGGGAGGCCTCGGAAGAGGAAAAGGGCAGACAATCTCCGGAGGAGGATCCCCAACTTAAGGTGACAAAGAGTCCAACTAAGGGGGAGGCCTCGGAAGGGGAAAAGTCTAAACGACCTCTGGAAGAGGATCCCCAACTTATGGTGATGAAGAGTCCTACCAAGGGGGAGGCCTCGGAGGAGGGAATTGCCGAAGAACAAACGTGTGTACCAATTGCCACGGTGGTTAAGAGAGGGCCACAGATGCCTGCACAGAAAAGTCATCTGGGCCAACAGCCTCTGGAAGAGGATCCCCAACTTAAAGTGATGAAGAGTCCTACCAAGGGGGAGGCCTCGGAGGAGGAACAAGGCCAGCCGTGGATGATTGAATCCAAGAGCCCAGAACCTACAGCACCTGCAGCAGAGAGCCCTAAACGGCCATGGGAAGAGGTCGCAATGGACTTCATCGTGGAACTCCCAGACAGCAGTGGGCATAAAGTAATTTGGACTGTGATTGATTTGTTTTCTAAGCAGGCACACTTCATTGCTTGCTCAGGATTGCCATCCGCAAACGAATTAGCGAAAATGTTTGTGAAACACATTTATCGCCTGCACGGAGTACCCAAGAGGATCATTTCAGACCGCGGAGTCCAGTTCACAACCAAGTTCTGGAGAGAGGTCCTGAGATCCATTGGGTCCACACAAGAACTGAGCTCAGAGGTTCATCCCAGCATGAACGGCGCAGCAGAGGGAGCCAATGCGGTGGTGGAACAATGCATCTGGTGTTTTGTGGACTATCAGCACGACAACTGGTCGGACTTGCTACCCTTCACCGAAGTGGCGTACAATGATGCGGTACACAGCAGCAGAGGATTAGCGGGTTTCCAGATTACCAGTGGCATGGAAGTTGTTGCCATGCCTGAGTTGCCTAGAGAACCTCCTTCTTTCATGTCTTTGAGTGAATGGATGGACATGCTAAAGAACGGATGGGAGAATACGAAGAAGGCTCTAGCAGTTGCGGCAGAAGCCTACCAGAAGCAAGATGATCAACATCGCTCGCTCCAAAACCCCTACCGTGTGGGGGACAATGTTTTTTTATCTACCAAATACATAAGATTAGAAATGCTTAGCAAGGAATTGGGTCCAAAAATTCTAGGTCCATTCCCAATAGTGAAGATAGTTAACTCAGTTACAGTTCAACTCAGTCTACCCAGAAGTCTAGGGGAAATTGACCCAGAATTTCATTGTAGCTTGTTGAAACCAGTAATTGGGTCTAACAGAAGAGCATCCACCCAAGCTCAATCTCCTCCTTTAGTGATGGAAGGGGAAACACAATCTGAGGTGGAAAAAATTGTAGATTTCAGGCTGAATAGTGGTTGCTTACAGTACTTAGTGCATTGGAAGGGTTACCCTTGGTCTGAAGCTAATTGGGTGAACAGTGGGAACCTAAAAGTGGAGAAGTTAGTAAAGCAATTCAATGGGAAGTTTCCCGAGAAGTCAAGGGGTTCCCCTGGGTGGAGAAGAGGTGGTTAATTTTGTTATATTAACTTTTATGTTATTCTCTTTGCAGAAACATTTTTCTTTTGAGGAGAGGCCGCCTGTCAGGCCTGTAGTTATGTTCTTTTTAGGATCTTTGGCCTGCCACACTTTCTTATAATTTTCTATGCTGTTTCAATAGTGTAGTAGTTGGGAGGGGGGAATAGAAAGGAGTAGGATTGTAGAATGGATTGTTGACATTCTTTTGTAGAAGCCAAGGTCATCTTTTGTCTTCGCATCTTTACACCTGGCCGGAAGAAGATGGGTGTACATGCCAGCGTGGAAGAATATGATTGGAACATGTGATGGATTTGTGGGTGTGGGGATAAATCATGAACTTTCAACTGGGTGGATTTCCAGGATGTAATTCAGAGTTGGAATTTTCCATAGCCGTGCTAACATGCCTGCGGAATAAATTGCACCTTTAAGGATGTTTTGCCTTGGAGAATGATTTATTTCTGCATGGTATTTAGAACCCTAACACCCCTATTCCCAGATCACTTGTCCACTGCTCAGATACAAAAACAAGGTCCAGTGTGTGGCCACCCTCGTGTGTGGGGCCCTGAATTAATTGGGTCAGGTCCATGGCTGTCATGGAAGCCATGAACTCCCAAGCTACCTCGGATGCTTCCCCCGTCGACGGCAAGTTGAAATCCCCCATAACCACAAGCTTGGGGATCTCAACTGCCGTTTCTGAGATCAGCTCGAGGAGCTCGGGCAGGGCTGCTGATGCATAGCGAGGAGCCAAGTATACAATCAGTAGACCCCACTGCCTCCCTGGGCCCCATTTCACACCAAGGGACTCACACCCGGGTATCTGAGGTACAGTGAACTCCCTCGGCTCCAAGCCTTCCCGTATAACTATCGCCACCCCACCACCCTTACCCAGGGCCCGGGGCTGATGGAATGCACGGAAACCCGGTGGGCACATTTCCACGAGGGGTAAACCGCCCTCGTGGCCCAACCAGGTCTCCGTTATCCCTGCAAGGTCCAGCTCCCCCTCTGAGATCAACTCACTAATGAGGGGGATAATCAACTCACTAATGAGGGAGATCAACTCACTAATGAGGGGGATTAATACTATTATAAGTGTTAATACTATGTTTGTTAAATCATAGGACGAGGTTATAGTGAGAGGAAGGCAATGCAGAAGGGAGAATTATAAAAGCTAAGAAAGAAAGGTGATAGAGAAAGCTGTAAAATTATTGTATATTGCTATGTATGTTCTGTGTTTTGTTTTGTCTTATTGTGTTTTTTTCTTTACTGTGTTTTCCCTATTGTTTTTAAAGATCAAAACATTTGATAAAAATTATTTTAAAAAAAAGAATACACCTAGGTGGTTGGAGGTTGGGTAGGACTACGAGAATCTGAGACTTGTGTAAAAAGTGTGTGAATGAGATGTCCCTAGCAGTCAATAGGATAATTTGGGTCTGGTAACCAACCATGGGCAATTCAAAGGGATCCCAGGGGAAATGTGTTAAGAAAATTCGTAAAAACCCCAAATTAAAAATTGAACCCCAGAGTCCACTAGGAAAACCGTTAGAAGGATGGGAGAGCCCACCCTATAACAAGTTAATAACTGAACTAAATCTGACTAAAGAAGACATGGTAAATCTTTGTTGTTTTGTCTGGTGGGAGGATAAAAAAAGTTAGTTGTCCGCGGTTAGGAACTAATGAATATTTTGCCTGCCAAAATTTATATGACTATGTTAAAAGAAAGGCTTGTAAATCTCTTGATAATGAACTAGATTATGCCTTGCTCTGGAACCCAGACAAGTAAATTGGAAGAAAAACCTTCCAGCCTCTTCTTGGTAAATGAGGAAGAAGAGGCAGAGAAGAGAAAATATCTTCCTCTGCCATATAATCCAGTTCCAATAAATGTGCCACAAGCTCCACCACCAGCACTAACCATGCCAGAAAGCCCTAAAGTTAGCCAGAAAGTAAACCAATATAAAGCTCTATGGAAAGAATTGGAGCAATGTAAAAAGGTCATAGAGAACTTTCCATTTAAACAATACCTTGTAATGAATAAGAAGGAATTGGCCATGTTCCCCTTGAGGGAAATTCCAAACAAAATAAATCCTCAAGGGCAACCAGTAACAGGTTTTGTTCAAGATCCGCTTTGAGTCTCCGAAGTAAGATGTTTTAAAAAGGAAATGAGGAACCTGATAGAAGATCCCGTAAGTAATACTAACTAGAGTTGGGAATTTAATTTTACCCAAACTCGAATTGGTGCATGGGTATTAGAGAATGAGATAATAGGAATAACATGCTTCAAAAGAACTGAATTCTGGCTTCCGGTTCCGGCGGCTGATGGCGACGGGCAAGTCCTTTGCCCGCTCCCGCTCCCCGGTGGGCTTCCCCGCTTCTGGGGGGCACAGGACGCCCCAGAGAGGCATCGTGCCGAAGGAGCGGCTTCGCGGGGGACCCTAGCATCGGCAGCGGCTGGTGGGGGCTTCTCCGCTTCACTCCAGGCATCTAGGAGCAGTCTTCGAGGGCGCGCGTGCGTCTCGCAACAGGCTGATCGGACGATGTAAAAATAGAAGGAAGCAGCGGCGGTGTGGTGAGGCACTTCCTCTCTTCATTCCCTTCTTTTTGATTTGATGGACCTTTCAGCAATTTAAAATGTTAAACTTTCGGATTTCTTTGGAGGCGCGGCTGGAGGGAGGGGGATCTTCCCCCCCCTTGGACAAGCAGCTTGGAAAAATTCTGCTCTCACCCCCAGGGGAAGGAGGAGGGGGGAGAGCCAACCAATGATGCCTCACCCCTGTAAAAGTGATTTTTCAGTGGATTTAGCTCCTTAACTTATTGATGACCTGAGAACTTTGTGAACTTTTAAAACTTTACTATGCCTCTGAGCCCAAAGCTGGCAGGGCAAGATGGCACACTTCCGTTGTCTTCATGAACTGTGAAACCTGACTCCACCTTTAAAATTCAGGCTTCCGGTCTTTGTCTCCGTGTCACCCAGAAGAATCTCTTGTGGATTGTTATTTTCTTGAACTCTCTGGGGGAAAAATTCCTCTCTATTGCCAGACTGACTAAAGAAACTCTCCTCTGCCTGGATCTTCTGCCTCCTGGACTCATCTGTCTGCTCTACTTCTCCAGCTGTCCATTCTCCATACTGACTGATCTCTCTACTTTATAAACTATGTCTCCAAAAAGACCACCCCCTGGAAAACCTGGCTTTGCTACTTCTGCCCCGACATCTGCAACATCCAGTCCTGCCACACAATCAAAGATCACAGAACTGATGCAACCTAAGAGTACAGAGATGGATTTGCAACAAATGCTTCAGCAACTTATACAGGGCCAGGAAGAAATTAAGAAACAATTAAAGGAAATGAAGGAAGAAATTAAAGAGAATCAAGTCCAAATCTACAAGAACTCACAGAGACTGGACCTTGTGGAGGGTGGGGTGGCGAAGGTGAGGGGGGGGTAGAAGCAGTGCAGAAGGGAAACAAAGAACTTGATATCCAGCAAATGAAAACAGAATTTGAGAGAATGTCCTTTTATCTTAGATTTCAAAATGTTATAGAAGCAGATGGGGAAAATATAAGGGACATTATGACTAACATTCTAGCTGAATACATACACAAAGAAAAACAACAGATGGAATGGGAGATAGATCTGGTTTACAGAGTGAATTCAGCTTATGCCAGAACACACAATGTACCCAGGGAGGTCCATATTAAATTCCTTAGAAAAAGCACAAGAGACGAAATTCTGGGTGTTCAAAGGGGGCAAGCACTGACATACCACGACAGGGAAATAACCATCCTGAAGCAGATCCCCAAGAAAATTAGGGAAAAAAGGAAAAATTATTCGCAATTGGCAAATAAATTATACCAGAAGGGGGTGTGGTTTAGATGGTTGATGCCTGAAGGTATGCTGATATTCTGGGGGGAGACAAGAATTAGAATCAATACACCCATAGAGGCACAGGCCTTTATGGAAAAAAACAAAGCAAACCTAGAAAAAACAGAAGACTCTACAACGGTTATGCAGGACACGGGAGGGGCCGGAGCTCTGTCAGCGGGGGGAGAAGGGGCAATACCAAGAAAGCTCAGATCACAAAAATGAATAAGAAAATCACATTGTTATAAACAGACCGAAAGTAGTAATGAAATTATATGTAGATCATATATTACAATATATAAACTGATTGAAAATATTTTTAGAACTAATATGCTGATTTTATATGATTATGTATTAATGTTTTATACTCAGATGTATTCTATGAGATTGGAGGGAGGGGGCGCCTGCCACACTTTGCAACTGCCAAAATTTGTATACCTTTCCATTTACCTTTTTCCCTATAAATGTTAAAAAAACCAATAAAACTTTTTGAAAAAAAAAACTGAATTCCATGAAAATGTAGGAGATATGTGTTGTGGCCCAACAGCTGAGCTGTTGGTGGAATCTGACAGTGATGAATGGGACTTCCCTGGAGGCTGAGGAAGACTCTGGGGGGGGGGGGTTGGAGTCAGAGCAGGGACTAAAGAAGCCTGTTGGCCACCAGGTGGTGTCTGAGTCAGGGAGCAGTGAGGAAGAACAGAGGGAGACTGTCCCTGATGTACGTATGTGTAGGGCTGCGAGGAGGGGGGAGCAGTTTTGGAAAAAGGGTCACAGAAGGAAATAGGAACAGGTGGCTACTGATTGGCCCCTCCCGGAGAGCTTATAGGTGGGGTGACGGTAGGGGAATTTTGCAGGAAACAACAATTTACTGATCCAGCCGTAGAGAAAGATTGGGGGAATTTCGTGAGTTCAAGCCTTGTTTCATAGAGATAGCTTTCTGGGTTCCCAGCCAGGGAGTTGCTCATCTCCCTCCTTAGTTATGGAAGACAGCCAAGTCTGCATCCGTATATATTGTAGAGGCTTGGGACAGAGCAATATGGTGTGTGAAGGAGTCTTGGCTTATAGCTCCAGTAACCAACCAAAATGGTGGAGTGGAACTAATAAAACATTGACAGTGTGGTATAAAAACATTTCCAGTAAATAGAAAGGACTGGAAGGAGTCACCGGAATCTGTCACAAAAATATAAGGTAGGTTGAGGAGGAGCCGAAGTCGCGACGATACGACGTGCGACCTCAATGCTATGAGATTGCAGTCAACACTTTTGCCACTGGGAGGTCCAAATGTACCTGAACCGTCCCGCAGAGACAGTGAACAGGAAGAATACGTCTTGCTGATCTCAGGGACATCACAAAGTCCCTGATTGATCCAAGAGAAAGTCTTCAAGCCGGTGACAAAAAATCCAGCCATTTGGCTGACGAAGTCGGGGCAGCTCCAAAATGGAAGGATATGGAAAGAGAAAGTGTTTCCAGCTGGTGAGGAAATTTTATTGTTTTAAGAGTGACTGCCTATAAAAAACTTAAAATAAATTCAATTCGGAGAACAGAAGAAATAAGCAGCGGAATTAAATTTGGAATGGTTTTTGACAGGGGGTTATCTTTTTTTTTTTAATGCTATCTTCATGGACGGAATTTATGTAAGACCTTTAAAATTAAAATTTAAAATCCACTTGTGGGTGGAGCTTCCTGGAGCTATGGCGGCTTACCCGTGAGCTCCGCATGCCTGCGGGGCTTGCCTGAGCGAGCAGGGAATGCTACTGGTCCTCTACACCAACTATGAGGACCACCCTGGCTTTCCATCATGACCCTAATGGGTCTCCAGGGTGGTCTGGCGATTGGAGAAATCCGACGAAAATGCGAGGGTGAGAGACCCGGAGAGCAGGAGAGGGAGCCAGCGCTGGCCGCTGCTACTGCTACTGCTGCTTCTGCCGCTTCCGCTGTGGAGACGCCAGGCGTGTGTGTGAGCCGGTTGGCGTGTGTGTGAGCGTGCGGAGCGGCTGGGCAAAGTAGGAGCTATGCAGGCTATTGTCGGTGTTGGCTGTGCCGGGAGAGGCCGAGGAGCTGGGCGCTGGGAGCCCTGGAGGCCTGACGAAGTGCCGAAGCGCCAAAATGTTGGCGGGAGGATTGGAGGCTGGCTGAGGCGTCGGAGGCACCGGAGGCTGGTGGCAATGGCCCCTGGGGCTGGAGCGGCGCGGCGCGGCGATTCGAGGTACTGGACACATAGGGGATATACAGGGAAAGGCAATGGCGGCTGCTGGAGCGAAGGAGAGGGGAGGAGCGAAGGTAGCGGCCCTTTATCTTCCATCATTGACCATCTGCCCCTGTTACTATCCCCGGTTTACCATCCACCGACCACCTGCTTCCTACTGTTTTTCTACTGCTCACCTATGCTTTGACCATCTAAAGACTGACTGACTGGTCTGCTATATCCATCATCCCCACCTAGGACTTTTGGCTCCTATCATCGGTACCCGGGCCCTGGCTTTTTGCATCTCTCTGCATTTTCCTTTTACCTGGACTCAGTGCTGTAAGCAGCACCTATTTTAACATCTTTTAAAGTGATTTTAACATCTGTAGCACCCTCAATAGATCTGAGGCCCTGCTGAACTATGGTTTATTTTTACTCAAGGGTAGACCTGATTTTATTGCGGGAGTCCCCCCTCTCGCAAATATGGCCCTCTGCCCTTTCGAGGGCCCACCTTAATGACGGATGCATTAATCCAGAGAGGTGGAAGAAGAGGAGGCTCCGGGGGGTTTTGTGCAAATGTTTTTTAAATGTTTTAAGGGGATCCAGGGTGGGGGGAGGGCTTAGCCAGTCCAGGAATAGGAGTAGAGCCAGGCGAACAGGTGGGACTGAGGAGGAAGAGAGCGGAGTGGGGGAGGGTTCCCCCTTTAGAGGGTTCCTATATCCCAACGGTCGCAGGAAGGGGTGGATGCGAGGACAGAAGAAGATTCTGCAGTCGGTTGGGAGACCGCGAGCGCTGGATACGCCCGGTCGTTTGTACCAACCCCCGCACTCTAGGTGGTCAGGGCTTACAGAGCCGAGGCATGAGGCTGATGTTGTGTAATGCAAGGTCCATTGTTAATAAGGCCCCCCTCATCCATGATCTGGTTTCTGAGGGGGAGCCGGACCTTGCTGGGATCACGGAAACCTGGTTGGGCCACGAGGGGGGTTTGCCCCTCATGGAAATGTGCCCACCAGGGTACTGTGTATTCCATCAGCCTCGTGTCCGGGGTAGGGGTGGTGGGGTAGCGGTCATTATACGGGAAGTCCTGGCACCGAGAGAAATCACCGTACCTCAGATATCCGGATGTGAGACTCTAGGTGTGAGATGGGGCCCAGGGAGTCAGTTGGGCCTGCTGATTGCATACTTGGCTCCTCGCTATGCATCAGCGGCCCTGCCAGAGCTCCTCGAGGTGATTGCGGAGGTGGTGGTTGAGACCCCCAGACTATTAGTTATGGGGGACTTCAACCTGCCATCGACGGGTGAGTCATCCGAGGTAGCTCGGGAGTTCATGGCTTCCATGACAGACTTGGACCTGACCCAAATAATTCAGGGCCCCACACACGAGGGAGGCCACATGCTGGACCTTGTTTTTATCTCTGGTCGATGGAAGAGTGATCTGGGAATAGGGGATCTGGTTATTACTCCCCTGTCATGGTCAGATCACTCGCTTCTCCGGCTTGACTTCCCTGACGCTACCCCCCATCGCGGGGAGGTGGAACCAGAATATCTTAGATGGTTCCGCCCCAGGCGACTGATGGAACCAGATAGGTTCCAGACGGAGCTTGGGCCACTTCCTGTAGCCCTGACCCGCTCCCAGACGGAGGACCTGGTGGCCGCATGGAACAGTGTGGCGGCCGGGGCCTTGGACCGGGTGGCGCCCTTGCGGCCTCTCCAGTGGCAGCGAACCACCCTGGCCCCTTGGTTCACTGAGGAGCTGAGGGTGATGAAGCGCCACAAGAGACGCCTAGAGAGCAGATGGAGATCCTCTTGCGCCGAATCTGACCGAACACAGGTAAGAGCGGAGAAAGAACGGAGCTGCCGTCTTTCTGTAAGTCTTGGTGGGAGGGGATGGGGTGCTGGCTTTGTTTCTGCCATCAGTGAAGAGATCCAGCAAAGAATCATCCCCAGAGAGAAATCTTCCAGATGCCCCAAACTCTATGGCCTCCCCAAGATACACAAAGAAGGAACACCACTCAGACCCATAGTCAGCTCCATAGGCTCACCTCTACAGAATCTTGCCAAATTCCTTGCCAAACAACTCTAACCCTATGCAGAATCCATCACCTCACACGTACAAAACTCACTCCACTTCATAGAAACAATAACGAAACAAAACTTACAACCCAGCGACCTACTTGTGAGTTTCGATGTCATATCCCTCTTCACCCAAGTGCCTATAAAAGAAGCCTTGACAGCCATCCAGAAAAAACACAACCCCCCTAAACACATCCTGGACCTGACCAACCACTGCCTAACCAACACATACTTCATCCATAATGGACAAAGATACAAACAGATAGAAGGAGCACCCATGGGATCACCCCTCTCACCTGTCATTGCAAACTTATACATGGAACATTTTGAAACCAACGCCTTAGACAAATCTGAACACAAACCCAAACTCTGGCTTAGATATGTTGATGACACTTTCATGATTTGGCCACACGGAAAAGAAAAACTGGACAACTTCCTCACACATCTCAACAGCCTACATCCCAAAATACAATTCGCCATGGAAATAGAAGCAAACAACCAACTTCCCTTTCTGGATGTACTAATCTACATAAAACCCAATGGCTCCCTAGGACACACCATCTACCAGAAAAACACACACACCAACTGCTACTTAAATGCACAATCCCATCACCACCCTGCACAGATCAACTCTGTAGCCAAGACCCTCATCTCCAGAATCAAACGCCTAGCCGACAAAGACCACCTGAAAACTGAATTACACAAACTCACAAATGTATTAATCTCCAATGGATTCCAAAGAAAAACAATCACCAACCTAATCCAAAAGGAGACTCCACCCAAAAACCAAGACACAGAACAGGACAATGGCATTGCCCTCCTCCCTTACATCAAAGGCACCACAGATAAGATCAGCAAAATTCTCCACAAGCACAATATCAGGACAGCCTTCACCACTGACCAAAAAATAGCCAACATCTTAAGAAACCCCAAAGACAAAATCCAGCTAGAAAACCAAGGAGTCTACGAAATACCATGCAAAATCTGCCCGGCAATATACATAGGACAAACAAACAGGAGGATAAATGCACACGCCACAGAACAGAAGAACGCAGTAAGAAAAAAAGAAAAAACTTCCTCCCTTTTCCAGCACCTTAAAGCTATAGGACATGAAATCAACTTTGAAGGAGCCAGGTTAATCTCCAAAACAGAACACCCCCACAAGAGAATAATTATGGAAGCCATCGAAATAGAGAAACACCCCCACAACATGAATAAACGTGATGATACCTCCCGCCTACCAAACATCTGGAAACCAGCCCTAGCCAACAAACGAACACCACCCACCACCCAAGCCGTTACAATACAAAACAACAATGCATACACAGCCTGCACCAATCAGCACCAATCTACCAATCATGATACAACCACACAACCAATCATTCCACTTACCGAAACAAAGCCAGCACCTCATCCCCTCCCACCAAGACTTACAGAAAGACGGCAGCTCCGTTCCCATTTTAAGCCCACGCTTGAAGATGGTAGGTGAGATCCTGCCGAAACGTTGCAAAGACAATCTCAACCTTACACGGGAAAAGACCCAAATACAACAAAACCAGCATGTATATGTGTGTGTGTGTGTGTGTGTGTGTGTGTGTGTGTGTGTGTTGCATTTGTACTGATAAATAAATACAGGGAGACTAGGATAGATCTATTTCGAGCTAATTAGCTCTCATCAGCTAGCCATACCCTTACTGGGATTAGAACCCGGGCTGTATATATCTTAGGCAGGAGTCTTAACCACTAAGCCACGGGTTCTCTTCCTTATCAGTTGAGCCAGGGAAATAGGTATGTATTTGTGTTACAACCCCTGGTATGACTAAATATGGGAGGAAGGTCACTACTCCCTCTTTCTGTCCTTCAGCTTGTCACAGAAGACCATGCAGGCAGAAAACCATATTTTTATTTTTACTGTTGCCTTTTTATATTTGTGTTGTAATTGTACTGATAAATAAATAAAGGGAGACTAGGATAGATCTATTTCGAGCTAATTAGCTCTCATCAGCTAGCCATACCCTTACTGGGATTAGAACCCGGGCTGTATATATCTTAGGCAGGAGTCTTAACCACTAAGCCACGGGTTCTCTTCCTTATCAGTTGAGCCAGGGAAATAGGTATGTATTTGTGTTACAACCCCTGGTATGACATGGTATATTACAACACAAATATAAAAAGGCAACAGTAAAAATAAAAATATGGTTTTCTGCCTGCATGGTCTTCTGTGATAAGCCGAAGGACAGAAAGGGAGTAGTGACCTTCCTCCCATATTTAGTCATACCAGGGGTTGTAACACACATACATACATACATACATACATACATACATACATATGTACGTCTTTGGTTGTTCGGGTTTTCTCCCGCGTAGAATTGGAAGTATCTTCACGACGTTTCGATGAAGTCTCATTCATCATCTTCAGGCTGGTGTTTCCGGCTTGGTGCTTCCAGGAGCAATGTGAGATCTCAGCCGGTTCCTCTTTTTAACTGCCAGTGGGGGTTTGAGCTGTTTGGGTGGGAGCTTGGCTGCATTCTGATTGGGTGGAGGTGTATTCTGATTGGTAGGGGGCTTGGCTGTGCTCTGATTGGATGGTAGTTTGGCTGTGTTCTGATTGGATGGGGGCGTATACTGTTTGGATCGGGGCCTGGTTGTGCTTGTGTTAGTCTGAGTTGCAGAGGGATTTGAGCTGGTGAGCTGTGTTACTGTTGTTTGGCTTTGCGATTGTGGTCGTGCCACATCTCCGTGGTGGGCATCAGTTTGCTTCATGTATGGATTGGAGTGCTTTAAAGTGGCTAATAATGCAGCTGTGGTCTGGCTTCTGGTTTGTGGTCGGGCTTCTGGTTTGTGGTCATCATCAGTGTGGGTTTGGGCTTGCTTTTTGCGTGGATGTGTGATAGTGACATCCTGTGTGGTTTTCGTGAGTGTGGGTCTGGTATCATTCTTTGTGTTAGGGACTCATTGTCAGTGAGGGCGGGTTTCCAAATGGCTGGTAGGCGGGAGGTATCATCTCGTTTATTCATGCTGTGTGGTCGTTTTTCTATCTCAATAGCTTCTCTGATTATTCTGTTGTTAAAGTGTTCAATTTTGGCAATAGTTCTGATCTTTTTAAAGTCTATATCATGTCCTGTGGCTTTGAGGTGTTGGACCAGGGAAGAAGTTGGTTCCTCCTTTATGACTGAGTTTTTGTGTTCTTCAATGCGTGCCTTTATTCTTCTGTTGGTTTGTCCAATGTATGTGGTGGGGCAGGTGGTGCATGGGATTTCATATACTCCTTGATTTTCTAACTCTATTTTGTCTCTAGAAAATCAAGGAGTATATGAAATCCCATACACCACCTGCCCCACCACATACATCGGACAAACCAATAGAAGAATAAAGACACGCATTGAAGAACACAAAAACTCAGTCAGAAAGGAGACAACAGTAATGCAGCTCACCAGCTCAAATCCCTCTGCAACTCAGACTAACACAAGCACAACCAGGCCCCCACCCAAATAGAACACGCCCCCATCCAATCAGAACACAGCCAAACTCCCATCCAATCAGAGCACAGCCAAGCCCCCTACCAATCAGAATACACCTCCACCCAATCAGAATGCAGCCAAGCTCCCACCCAATCAGCTCAAACCCCCACTGGCAGTTAAAAAGAGGAACCGGCTGAGATCTCACATCGCTCCTGGAAGCACCAAGCCAGAAGCACCAGACTGAAGATGATGAATGAGACTTCATCGAAACGTCGTGAAGATACTTCCAATTCTATGCGGGAGAAAACCCGAACAACCAAAGATGTACATGTATGTATGTATGTATGTATGTATGTATGTATGTATATACATATTTGTTTTCGTAGATTTTCACGGGTGTAGGTATGCTGGTTTTGTTGTATTCGGGTCTTTTCCCGTGTAAGGTTGAGATTGTCTTTGCAACGTTTCGGCAGGATCTCACCTGCCATCTACAAGTGTGGGCTCAAAATGTGGGCTTAAAATGGGAACGGAGCTGCCGTCTTTCTGTAAGTCTTGGTGGGAGAGGATGGGGTGCTGGCTTTGTTTCAGTAAGTGGAATGATTGGTTGTGTGGTTGTATCATGATTGGTAGATTGGTGCTGATTGGTGCAGGCTGTGTGTGCATTGTTGTTTTGTATTGTAACGGCTTGGGTGGTGGGTGGTGTTCGTTTGTTGGCTAGGGCTGGTTTCCAGATGTTTGGTAGGCGGGAGGTATCATCACGTTTGTTCATGCTGTGGGGGTGTTTCTCTATTTTGATGGCTTCCATGATTATTCTCTTGTGGAGGTGTTCTGTTTTGGAGATTAACCTGGCTCCTTCAAAGTTGATTTCATGTCCTGTAGCTTTAAGGTGCTGGAAAAGGGAAGAAGTTTTTTCTTTTTTTCTTACTGCGTTTTTGTGTTCTGTGATGCGTGCATTTATTCTCCTGTTTGTTTGTCCTATGTATATTGCTGGGCAGATTTTGCATGGTATTTCGTAGACTCCTTGGTTTTCTAGCTGGATTTTGTCTTTGGGGTTTCTTAAGATGTTGGCTATTTTTTGGTCAGTGGTGAAGGCTGTCCTGATATTGTGCTTGTGGAGAATTTTGCTGATTTTATCTGTGGTGCCTTTGATGTAAGGGAGGAGGGCGATGCCATTGTCCTGTTCTTGTATCTTAGTTTTTTGGTGGAGTCTCCTTTTGGATTAGGTTGGTGATTGTTTTTCTTTGGAATCCATTGGAGATTAATACATTTGTGAGTTTGTGTAATTCGGTTGTGTAACCAATTTTTGTCCTATGACTGCAGAATGCTGCAAAATACCATAAATGCAGGTCAGTTGTTGAGTGTTTCAAATGTGATTGGAACACTCAACAAGGTGACCACAGTGTGTGTGTGTGAGTGAGACAGACAGACAGACAGAGAGAGAGGAACAGAGAGAGGGAGTGAGAGAGGGAATCAGAGAGAGACTGACAGAGTCTGACAGAATCAGAGAGGTACTTTTAACTACCTGGCAGCGGCGTTTTGCCTTGGGGGGCTCCTCAGAACATCCCAAGACTTCGGAGGGAAGCTTACAGCCCGGAGCAGGAGCAAAGCCCCTTTCCCAACTGGCCCTTCCTCCCTCGGAATGCTTCGGAGGGAAGCTTCTGCAAAAGCCCGGGCGAGTGACAACAAGGTCCCGCCGTTACAAAGTCTCTGAGGCTGTAATTTTCTGAGCTGTGCGCGTGCGCCTGTTTTCCAAGGCGTAGAGCAGCGAGCGATGATTCCGGGGGCCATCCGGGAAGATGAGGAACGCGAGGGGGGACCCTGCCCCCCCACTGATGGCCTCCGGAATCATCGCTCGCCGCTGCTCCACGCCGTGGAAAACATAGGCGCAATTACAGAGGCTAGCTGCAGAGTCCTGACTTTTGGGGCGGCCGCCCAAGAGGAGGGAGGGGAGCGGGCGCCCGGCACACAGAAGAGCCGTATTAAAGGGTGTAAAGAGCCGCATGTGGCTCGCGAGCCGCGGCTTGCCGACCACTGAGCTAGGGTATATAAAATGTATTGCTCTGGAATTCAGGGGCGTGGCTTTTGGCTTAGAACTCCTGTTGAAGTTTCTCGCCGAAACCCACCACACTTTGCAAACTGCTTTTTAAATTTTATTTTGGATAAATAAAATTCTCTTCTTACCGATACAAGTTTTTTTTTTGTGCAGAATCATTTCCAACATTAGTAAGAATTAGGTCCAGTATAGCTTTTCCTCTAATTCCCTCCTCTACTTTTCGGATGACAAAGTTGTCAGCTAGTTTGGTCAGGAATCTGTTCAATCTCCCACTTGCTGCAGAGCAAGTAACCTTAACCCTAACCCATATCAGTTAGTTAAAGTCTCCCTCTACTACTGTGGTATGTTTCCTACATATTTGTTAATTGATTAGCAAATAGTTCATCTATTCTTTCTGCTTGGTTGGCTGGCCTGTAGTATATGCCTATAGCAATGGCCAGTCAACCACAGGCAGGCAGAGTAGAATCCTCTGTCTCTGCTCTACATGAACAGTGTCAAGTCCTCCAGAAGACTTTCATTCAAAATACCCAGTTGTGGGAGATCAGGGAAACAGAGCTGACATGACTCTGAAAATACTAGCCTTGGCATTTGATTTTAAGTACTGTAGTGTTTCAATTTCTGTTTGATTAGGCTGTGTTGTCCTGTACATTACAAACTCTTTTAATTAATAGGGCTGTTTGAAGTTTTGACTCAAATATTGGATTTGAAGATGATTGATATTGCATCATCTCATTCAATTAAATCATTGCCTTTGAAATTATTTAGTGATTGGGTGGACTTCTGTGAATTACACATAAGATTAACAAAATTGAATTGAATTTCCTCCCTAAATCAAATTGAGAATTTTGCTGAAATCTTGGCTGGTTCTCAAAGCCCAGTAATTAATTTGTCTGTTAACTGAGTTATAATATTCTACATCGGAGGTCTTCAAACTTGGCAACTTTAAGACTTTAAGTCCACAAGTTTGGGAACCCCTGTTCTATATGTTCAATGCTCACAATCCAATGCTTGCTGAATAGGCTAACAGAGGTTGGGGGGGGGGGGGCAGATAAAGAGGAAGAGGCTTCCCCCCTCTTCATTTAAGGTATATGGAGTGAAGCAATCGGATGTGATTTTCAAAGCTTTTTAAGCCCACTGCCAAACATCTCTTCATTCCAATTGACATGGGAAGAAATAGCATAGTCACAGGCTTGAAAATTCTATGAAGAACCAAGAAGGAATGAGTACAGATTGTGTTTCTTCATTCAGTCCTATAAAAAGAGGAAGAGAGAAAAGACTATTGGATGGAAATATCTAGTCACACAGATGATCCCAAGGGGAAAGTTTTGATTCTGTGATGATGGGGCCCATTTCTAAATTGAGATTCTTAGCAAGAGATGAATTATAAGCTGACACCTGTGAGAGAGAAGAGAAAATAGCAGAAAATAGCATGACATCAAGTATGGGGAACAGAAGGGGAAGTGATGGGTAGGGTGTGGAGGCACCCAGTAACAAGCATATAAATGCATAGGGAAATAGGACAATTCACATGACCAAGGATTCCATTCTTAACCATAGAAACATATGCAATATGAAATGCAAATAGGAAGAACTAGAAATCTTAATCCAGGAAGGCCAATATGATTTAATCCCAGCAAAATGGAGTGGCAATGGGTTTAAAACTGTCTAGAGATAATGCATTTGTAGCTCTGGATGAGGTTGTATTCCCTTGGACAAAGTTGTTTTGTAAACTGAAAGTCATATGGAATCATAGCTCCTGAATGAAGAGCAGGTAGAAGTTGTGTCCAAGAGGGCCTTTGCAAGTTTTTGTGCCAGTTACAGCCATTTCCAGAACAGCAGGCTCTGTTCTTGGTCAGCTCTGAATGGGTTTATGTTTTTTTCCCACCCTCATATTGCTGGAGATATGCTAATCAGTGACGTGCGGTGAGGTTAATGGCTGGGGAGGCTGGTGACATCATCAGGAAGGCGGAGAATGGGACCACGTGTGCTGGAGGCACACATTTCTGCCTCCGCCCTCTGCAGCTCCTGGGCGCGCACGGACGGAGGTAGGCAGAATGGCGCCGATCCGATCCGGCGGGCAAGCGACCGAGGATCGAGCTGCCTCGCTCGCTCTTTTGTCCGCCCGGATCGCCTCGGTGTTGCTGTGGCTACCTCTGTCCGTGCGCGCCCGGGAGCTGTGGAGGGCAGAGGCAGAAATGTCGGCGTTTCCGGATGACGTCATCCAGGAGCGCTGACAACATTTCTGCCTCCGCCCTCCGCAGCTCCCGGGCGCGCACGGATGGAGGTAGCCACAGGGACACCGAGGTGATCCAGGCAGACGAAAGAGCAAGCGAGGCAGCTCGATCCTCGGTCGCTTGCCCGCCGGATCGGATCGGCACCATTCTGCCTACCTCCGTCCGTGCGCGCCCAGGAGCTGCAGAGGGCGGAGGCAGAAATGTGTGCCTCCAGCACACGTGGTCCCATTCTCTGCCTTCCTGATGATGTCACCAGCCTCCCCAGCCATTACCCTCACCGCACGTCACTGATTAGCATATCTCCAGCAATATGAGGGTGGAAAAAAAACATAAACCCATTGAGAGCTGACCAGAGCTGCGGAGGCAGAAATGTCAGCGTTTCTGGATGACGAAGGCACAAAAGCGACTGTCGACTGTCGCTTTCGTGCCTTCGTCATCCGGGAGCGCCGACAACATTTCTGCCTCCGCCCTCCGCAGCTCCCGGGAGCGCCCGGACGGATGTATAATATTATAATATAATACTATATTATAATGATGTATAATATAATAATATAATATAATACTGATAATATTTATTTATCAGTACAATTACAACACAAATATAAAAAGACAACAGTAAAAATAAAAAATATGGTTTTCTGCCTGCATGGTCTTTGTGATAAGCCGAAGGACAGAAAGAGGGAGTAGTGACCTTCCTCCCATATTTAGTCATACCAGGGGTTGTAACACAAATACATACCTATTTCCCTGGCTCAACTGATAAGGAAGAGAACCCGTGTCTTAGTGGTTAAGACTCCTGCCTAAGATATATACAGCCCGGGTTCTAATCCCAGTAAGGGTATGGCTAGCTGATGAGAGCCAATTAGCTCGAAATAGATCTATCCTAGTCTCCCTTTATTTATTTATCAGTACAATTACAATATATAATATTATATACTATATATAGTATATAATATTATATACTATTATTTCATGAAGAGAGGTGAGGCTCTGCCTCCCTTGCCTCCCCTGACCGCACGTCACTGATGCTAATCTATCATATTTCCACTGAGAAGTGTTTTCCTTGAAGATCCTTCAAAACCTTAGATAGTTCAGTGCAGCTCCTAACCCTTCAAAACCTCAGATTGTTCATTACAGCAGGAGCTGCACTGACTGTCAGTTAACTTCTGGATTTTATTTATTTATTTATTTTATTCGATTTATCAGTCGCGCCCTCTCCACGAAGGGACTCGGGGCGATGTACAATCAAATATATAGGCGTGTGGCATGAAGGAGGTAAATACATCAACATTTAACAATTCAAATAGAAATAAAAGCCACAAAGTTAAGATAAATAACAGTAAAATTACAACAATTAAAACAGTTAAAATACCCAAAAGATTTAAATTTACAGTTTAAAATTGCCAGGGAGGTTAGAGAGTTCTAATTAAGCCAGGCCGGCTAGTTGGAACAGGTGGGTCTTGAGTTTCGTGCGGAAGGAGCGGAGATCAGTCATTGTCCTAATATCTGGGGGGAGGTCGTCCCATCACAGAGAAGGCCCTACTCCTGGGCGCCGCCCTCTGGCACTGCCTAGTGGACGGCACCCGGAGGAGTCCCTCTCTGTGAGAGCGGATTGGTCGGATTGGTTGGATGCAAATTGAGGTGCTGATATGGCTCAGGGTCTCTGACATAATCTTCTCTGAGTTGAATCTATCCATCTAAGATCAGGGCCGGAAGGCTTGTAGTGGTCCCACCCTGAAGGAAGTGCTGAACTTCCTTGGTGATGACCATCCTCCTTTGGAACTGCCAAGTCATGGATATTTGGACATTGCAGCATACTCTGTTTCTGAAGAGCTACAAAAATATGGCTCTTCGGGACAACATATGGGGTAAAGACCATGTTAATCTCTAGTGGTGGTTATTTTTATTCTTTATTAT
The DNA here is from genome assembly GCF_964273705.1 of Natrix helvetica. Lineage (NCBI taxonomy): Eukaryota > Metazoa > Chordata > Lepidosauria > Squamata > Natricidae > Natrix > Natrix helvetica. The sequence goes on from NC_138560.1 coordinate 27,570,919, forward strand.
TAACTGTTTTTGTTAATTAATCATTAATTAATTGTTCCCATTATTTTATTATTTTATTCCTATTCTGCATCTGCTCAAAGTTTTTTGGAATGGTGCAGGCTATAAATGGAATTAGATAATTAAGAAATGTCTCTGAGAGTTATGAAGATGCTCTTATTAATTTTTATAATACTACCAGTGTTCTGACTGCTTTGGAACCTATCAGTTACAACTGTTACTAGTACTACACTTGTCAGCCCTGGAGGTCATCTTTTTCTTGAATGCTGCCACATTTTAGTGCAGTGAGAAACTGGGAGGGGGGATTGCATGAAGTCGCAGGGATATCTAGCCATAATAACATTCCTTTCTCAGAGAGTCAAGGACATTCGGCCTGCACCTGGAGTGGCGTGACTGGGAGACACCTCCAATTGGGACAGTGCATTGATTGGATCCTGTGATGAACATGTGAGTTCAGGGGAAGGGACTTGGGATTTCTTTTGGGTAGGGAGCTTTCAGATTTGGGTTTTCCCAGGTGTGCCAATATGACATCTCTAATAAAATGAACCTTTGAGTAACTTCTAGCCTTGCAGTCTTCTTTTATTGGGGGTGTTACTTGAATCCCCGATAACACTATTATACATACCAGACTCTTTGTCAGCAAGATAACAGGGAGAAAAATCTGCATGATTTCTAATCCCATCCTATCTCTAACCCCTATTAAAAACTTTGAAATATTACTTTAAGGGTAAGACAGACAGATCTCTCTCCGTGTCTTTGTCTCTCTCTTTCAGAATCAACCAATAAACATGACCTTTGGTACATTTTTTTAGAGCAGGACTGAATTTAGAGCTTCTGTATCTTTGCTTCAGCCAATAAAGCACTTGGGGTGTGATGTGCTGGGGTTGTTCCCCAAAAGCATCTGAAAAGAAATTGGAAAGAGGACACCAGCCAAGTGAAGAAATGCTCTTGGCTCAGCAAGTCTCAGTGTCTTTGTTTTTCTGCCTTGACTTATGCACATCAAGTCCTTTTCTGGTGAGCACTCAATAGTTTTGGAGAACTAAGATATTGTGAGTTCCAGTAGAACATATAGGGGCGTGATGGCGAACCTATGGCACACGTGCCACAGGTGGCACGCAGAGCCATTTCTGAGGGCACACGAGGCATTGTCCTGTCAGCTCCCAGCTGATTTTCAGCCTTGATTTTCAGCCGTTTTACCCATTGGGCGAAAAACTGCCCAATGGGTAACCCAGAAGTCCATTCCCGAGCTTCCAGTTTGCGCGTTGGGCCATTTTTCGCCCTCCCCAGGCCCCTAGAAAGCATCTGAAGCCTGGGGAGGGCGAAAAACGGACCTACTTGGCCCAATGGAAATTGGAAAATGGGCCATTACTGGCTTCCAGGCGGTCTCTGATGGGCCTCCAGGGGGCGGGAGAGGCTGTTTTTTCCTTCCCCAGGCTCCCCAGAAAGCTTCTTGGGCCTGGGGAGGGCAAAAAATAGACTTACCGGGCTCACAGGAAGTCGGAAAACAGGCCATTTCTGGCCTCTCGGGAGGGGGGCGGCAGCGTTTGTGTGTGGATCATGGACAGGGGCCACAGCTTCGGGAGGCATTAAATTATGAAGGTGGGCACGCGAGCGCATGCCTGCTTTTGGTACCTGAGGTGAAAAAGGTTCGCCATCACTGGTGTAGGGGGACTTTCCCATTCTGCCAGAACTCTCAACTGAGTCCCTCCTGTATCAGTAGCAGAAGGGAGGAGAAGGGAGTCTTGCTGAAAAGCACAGGTTCTTCTTCAACTGAGATGTTTTGGCCTCTCTTTCATGTATTGTAAACTAGATAAATCAGGCATCTCCTGCTTAGGGCATGCATGAAAGCAAAGGGAAAAGTTTAAGTTATAGCAAATGTTAGATCAGGGTAATGAGAGAACAGACTCCAGACTGAAGGCAACAACAGCTCTTTATTATCAGACAAGTATGTACAATCCAGCAACTGTGAGGTCTGACAGTTCCCCTTTTATAGGGAGCTGTCAGGCCTCTCAACCAATCAGCTTAAACCTAGGCTCCCGCCTAAATGGAGGACTGGAGTGGAAACTACTGTAGCTTGTGTGGATATCTAACAGCAGACGTTGGGGGAGAGCGGCTGTTGTAGCCTGGAGGGCTGAACAGGGGCAGTAGGGAGTGGCTGCCAGCCATAGGAGGACAGCCTATGTTGAATGGAAGGAGGAGAGCTACTGGGAGCTGCATCAGCCAGAGTTGGAGGGAGGGAGAAGCCAGCAATAGCTTACTATTGATTATGCTTATTAGTGTTATCACAGATTATACCCCTGGGCACAAACAGGAGGGGAGTGAAGCAGCAGCTTCGGGATATCAATGATTTCTGTCCTTTAACCTCAGCATTCCCAGAAACCATTTTCTCCTCTTTAGACTGCCTTTTTCTCCAGGGGTCTTCAGAAGGTGGGGCGGGGGATGCTGTGTCAGGAAGAGGAAGCCAGGCCAGAGGTAAAGGCAACTCATTTGAAGGACGGAAGCAGCTCCGTGTCTGTCTGACTCAGCAGCACCTGCTGTTGTCCGGCTCCTCCTCAGAAATTCATCTTCCTCTTTGAGGCCCAAAGAGCCTGACTCTTCACCAGGTCAAATGTCCACCAGCCAGAACAAGCTCTCTCCCTCTTTCCTGTGGGGCTCCCTGCACACATTTCATCTGCTTCAGCACCAGCTCTGCCTCAGGCTATTGCCCAGGATAATTGGCAGGCAAGGATAAGCAAGGCAGGCCTCTTTCCAGCAGAGCCATGGGGGCCCGGGGAGGTGGGAATTTGCTGAAGGGGGGGGGGGCGAGGCTGGCAAGTTACAAACTAGCAGAGAGAGGAGGGGGAGAATCCATTTTAAAGATAACCTGAAGGCAAATATAATATTTATACTTGCAGCTTCCTCATAAACCCCCAAAGGTGTCTAATGAGATGGAATTGCAAAATGGTTGTGTCCTATTTGGTGGTTTCTCAGCAGCCAACACAGAGTTTGAATTTTCAGCTCTTTAAGTGCTGCAGGCAAAACTCCTGTGAGGCAGGTGGGGATCCAGCAGTCCTCGGGGGATTTGGGCACAGAAATGCCAGGCCAGGAAAATGGAGGAAAAGAGCTGGCAGGGCAATTTTGGCCGGGTGCAGGACATCTCTGCACCTAACTTCATCCCAACGTCAGAATCACCAAAGAGCTGAGTGGGATGGTGGTGACGCAAGGTCCCTTCTTGAGGTAGGAATCTGGGCTGCAGTGGGCAGCCCCTGCCTGAGCCCACAACTGCCTGCCAATGGGTTCCAATGACAAAGCCTATTAGGAAGCTGGGATCTCCTTCCTGCAATTCCTCTCCTAGCCCCAGAACTGGAAGAGATCCTCAAGAGATGCTAGCACTGCCTGGAGTCTCCCTTGTGGCTGACCTGTTTCTCAGGTGTGGAGGGTGATAGCGTCAGGATCAAGCCTCAGCCCCTCCCACTCTGATGAAGCTACCTGACCTTGGCAGACAGGTAGAGCTATACTTTTATGTTAGGACTTCAAGTTTCATCATTTATACTGTATATTTATATTTATTGAGAAATTTACATACTGGAAAAGATAAATCTAAAGAAAAAGATAGAAAAGAAAGAACAAAGAAGAAAAAGATAGAAGAAAAAAAGGAAAAAAGTGATGAAATATAATGACTTCTTACCTTCTCTTCAGATATTGATAAACCTATTGTCACCCCTCCTTCTTCTAAAAACCTCTTCAACCCCATATTAAATTCTAATGTTATTTATATATTTTTCTAAACCCATAAATCATTTTATTTTTTTCTTCTTTTAGTAAAATGTCCACAAAAGGATTCCTGTCTTTTAAAAAGGCATGCATTGTTTGTTTTCTCCCGGAACAAACAGGTCAGTCCTTTCGGCTACTTCTGAGAATTTTACAATCCATTCCTACATTGTGGGAATTTCAATACTCTTCTGCCCTTGTGCATATGATCACCCTGTTGCCATAGGATTTCAAGTGTCATTGTGCACCTCTGTGGTTAATTTTGTTTATGCTGGCCATGTCCCTAGATGCATTTGTGCAACATGGAGATGCCTTAGACAAGAGTTTCCTCTAAATTAGGAGCGGATTAGTGTCATCCTGAGACTCTTTGTGATATTTTTTTTTCAAATGACTTATTGTACTTGGAGCACCTTATTTATTTAACATACTTCTATGCCACCATAGTCAAAATACAAAAAATACAATATTAAACTAATCACATTAATCAGAAATAAAAATGCTTCATGCTGCAAGGATACAAAGAGAATAAAAATATGGCAGTATCAGGTCAAATTAGGGGAAGGTTCTCTGAAATATCTCTGTATGTAATTACTTTCAAAACACCACATAAAATATTAAGGAAGTTTTACAATAATACTAGAAACCAGCATGGATCTGTCAATAACAAATACCTGAACATTTTTTTCTTCTGCTAATGTAGTAGACTGTGGGAAAGCTGTAGACATATCTTAATTTCAACAAATTATTGTTTACTTATTCGATTTAGGCACCATTTAACTCCAATCAACTCCGGGTGGCTCTGGATAAAAAACAATGCAATCAAAAGAATAAATAAAATGATAAACTTTATTAGCAATAAATATATTATGCACACAAGAAGTTCCAACAATCCTAACATAGTACATAGCAAAATTGACTACATGACAATCTGATTAATAAATCAATTGCATGTGGGCTGGATACCATGACAAATAAGCTGATTCATGCATTGTACTCCAAAATAGTGTTTTCTTGAAAACAGTACTCAAAAATTTCTCATCTAATTCCTTATGAAACTGGAGAAGTTATTGAGTGGATTAACAAGACTTAGTGTGGGGTTCTGTTCTCTTCAACATTTCTGTTAATAAGATAAATGAAATTATTGAGAGAATGCTTACTGAATTTATATATGGTAAGAACCTGAGTGAGATTTGAATGTTTATTTTATATTCTTAGAGAAGGAAATAAAATTTGAAATAATTTCTCAATTTGTGATAGAACTGGAAATATTCAGAGAGGGAACATAATGGCACTTTTCAAATCCTAATGTCAACTTCCGTGTTGACATTCCATGCATACCGTCAACAGAGGTGGATCTCAGAATCCTTGATTCAAGGTGGCACAGGAGACAACTCCAGTACTTAATCAAGTGGAAGGGCTACCCCTTGTCAGAGGCATCTTGGGTAAAGAGTAGAAATAAAGAGTAGGCTGATCGACTTATAGAAAGATTCCATGAAAAAAATCCAAACAAGCCTGGGGGGAGAACATAGCCTTGAATCCTACACTTGTACTCAAATTGTTTTTGCTCACATATATTGCTTTTGAAAAGTGAGGGGAGCTGGATGTCAACTTCCATGTTGACATTCCATGCATACCATTGGCAGAGCTGGATCTCAGATTACAGTAGCTGGTTTGAGATGTGTATATTTATTGGGTAACGTGCTTTATGACACAGAGTGAGGGGAGGAAAGGAAGAGGGGCAAAGTTCAGAAGCAGATAGACAAAGCGAAAGAAATGTCTGTGAATAAGAATTGCCTAATGAAGCTGTTAATAAATCACTAGTTTCTGTATAAGAGACATTGGCTCTTATTATACGTTCGTTACAGCATCGTTGGGAACCTTTACAGACAGACATTTCTTTGCTTTTAAATATCGGGGGTGCCGAGAGGGAACTCAGAAGACCATGCCAAAAGGCCAGCTATCTGAACAGAGCCTGATTGTTGCCAGCATTCAGCCTGATCTCAGACATCAAAGCCAAGATGGGCGAAGCAAGAGGAGATGAGTATGCAACCCCTAAAACAGCTAAAGCTGAGCTCCCACCCCACCCCTATGCCAAGAAAAAGGGAAAGGCCCTAAGCGAGCTTGGAAGAGTGGAGGGGATGCTGGACTGGAATCAAGCCAGGCCCCCAAAGCCCCAAATGGAGCCCCTGGGGAGTTCCATAGAGCAGGAGGGAGGAATTTGACTGGGTCACCCTCTGTGAAGAAAGGCCATTATGCATGCCAAAAGAGAGGGGAGGAGCAGTGGATTCTCTTGAGTTGACAAGAAGCACACGGGAATGCAGTCCCCCTTCTCCACCCATTAGAAGGAAGATGAAGCCAGTCCCTCTCCCACATAGCAGGCAGGCTGCTCAGGGCAGACAACCTCTCCCCTCCCTCTGAACTAGAACTGAGGAGTATCTTTAGACATATCAAACACAAGCATACAGAGGCCGACAGGAGGAGGGAAGGGCACTGCTGACTGAACCACCCCAGTTCAGAGGAAAGTTTGATAGGCACCCAGACCAGTTATCCCTATTCCTTGACTTAGCTGAGATCCACCTGGAATGCTATGGACACCTCTACTCATCCCCCAGAGCATAGTGAATACTATTACAGAGGGACTAGAGGGAGAAACAAGGAAAGGGCTAGCAGCCCTCCACAAGAGGAGAGCTCCCAAACTGCAAGGCGTAGATGATTTCCTACGACTGCTAGAGGCCAGATTTGAGGAGGTGGAGGAGGACCCATATGCGGAAGATGAGCTCAGCGACCTAAAGCAGAGGGGCCGCCCCATCAAAGAGCACATCCGCAGATTTAGGAGAGTCATTGGAAGGCTACCCCCTTTACCAGAGCATCTGTTAGTGTATTTTTTCAGAACAAGTCTGGACCAGCAGATTGTCCAAGTAATTGCCTACTGCGACATTCCAAACCAGCTCTCTGAGTGATTCTGAGTAGCAATAAAGGTCGACGGTGGACTATGCACTAACAACATGAGAAAGCCACCCAACATGAAAGAGAGAGGTCAACTCGACCTTAAAACGCCCGGCCAAAGGGGACCCACAGCAACACAGCGGGCCCTGAAACCAGCCCCCCCTCAAAGTCTGCTGAAATGCTACAGTTGCAGGGGGTGGGCCATATGGCATCCACATGCATGATCCCAACCCCAATGCTGAGGCCAGAGCCACTACCCAGGGCACGACTGGAACAGGGTCACAAATGGGCCGCCCACGCATCCCTCCAGGCCCTCCAGGCTGCAGGGGTCCCTCCCCACCCAGATGAAGAGGGGGACCCCAGGCAACAATGACCAGTCACCAGAATCCTATGACAATGACGATGAGGGCGAAAATGACCCAATGGTGAGAGGACCAATTCACCCTTTCCTTTTTCCAATACACCTCACAGCTCCAAAGACAGGAACCCAGGGGGATTTTCAAGCCCTAATAGACTCAGGTTGCACTAGATGCTTGATCAACCTGACCACAGTCCTGAAAGTAGAGATCAGAGCAAAAAGACCCAATCCAGTTCAAACAGGTCAACAGGTCCCTAATGGGGGGAGCTTATGCCACTCATCTGACCGAACCAGTGAGACTAGAGCTAGTGGATCATTGGGAATTAATTCAATTCATAATAGCCCCCAAAATGACAGATGCAGTCATACTGGGACTCTCCTGGCTAGACAAGTGGCAAGGGGGTACCTGCAGACTTAGGATAGAAAAGGGGCCCCAATCCCTTTTCTGCCAGTAAGCAGAAACATCACCCAAGCAGGGAACCCTCCCCCCAAAAGGAGCACACCAAAATATCTGGGAGCCACATCTGATGACACCCCAGAGACCAAACAGATCCCAGGGGAATATTAGGACCTCACAGAAGTATTCAGCGAGACCGAGTGCAACATTGTGCCATCGAAATCATCCCCGGGGCAATACTACCCAAACCCAAACTGTACGCCATGATGCCCTGGGAAATGCAAGAAATGCTCAAATACATAGACAAAAACCTAGCACGAGGGTTCATCGAGCCAGCCAAGCCACGGGATGCAGCACCAGTCCTCTTAAAAGAGAAAAAAGATGGAACTATGAGATTGTGTTTTGAGGGATAAATGCTGTGTGCGTACACAACCTATACCCCCTCCCCCTCATGAAGGACATGCTATCTCACTTGGCCAAGGGAAAAGTCTTCACCAAGCTAGACCTCAGAGAGGCATACTATTGAGTATGGATGAAGGAAGGAGATGAGTGGAAAACAGTGTTCAACTGGCCCCTAGGAAGCTTCCAATTCAAAGTGATGCCTTTCGGACTGCAGGGAGCCCAAGCAGTGTGCATGCAGTTAATAAATGAGGTGCTGCATGAGCACCTCTACAAGGGGGTCCTCGTCTACCTGGTGACATCCTCATCTACACAGAGACTATGAATGATCACATACCCCTGGTCCGACAGTTACTGGAAAAACTTCTGGCAGCCAACCTGTATGTCAAGCTATCAAAATGTGAATTCTACCATGCACGACTGGACTACCTAGGCTACTGAGTGTCAAGTGAGGGAATATAGATGACCCAGCCAAAGTACAAGCTGTCCTAGACTGGCAATCCCCTCACACCCGCAGACAGCTACAAAGCTTCCTAGGTTTTGCAAATGTCTATAGGCAATTCATTCCCTCCTTTGTGAAGATTGCCAGACCCATGACAGACCTCTTAAAGACAGGGATCCCAGGAACAAAACCTTGCCCGGGGCAACCTCTACAGTGGGACCTAACCTGCCAAGCACTAAAAGAAATGTTTGCAAAGGAACTGGTATTAAAGCATCCTGACCCCAAGCAACCCCTTTGTGATCCAAGCAGATGCCAGCGACATGACAGTGGGAGCAGTGCTACTCCAAAGAAACAACCAAGGAAATTTACAACCCTGTGCCACACATCCCACAAGCTCACAAACACAGAGAGACGATGGGCCGCATGGGAAAAGGAGGTTTTCACAATGAGATGGGCACTGCTAACCTGGAGACACCTGCTGGAAGGGGGGCAGAAACCGTTCGAAGTCTGGACTGACCATAAAAATCTGGAGGCTCTCAGGACCCCACGAAAACTATCACCCAAACAAGTCCAATGGGCTCAATATTTCAACTGCTTCGACTTTGTACTAAAGCACATTCCAAGGCAGAGCAACTTTCTAGCTGACACTCTCTCCTGCATTCCCCAGTACAAATGCGAACGGGAGCAGGTGGTGACACCATCATTCCCTCTACCCAAATAGCTGCCCAAGTGACCACCAGATGACAACACCGTGACCAGCACGACCAACCAGCAGGCGACCTAACCATGAGACTCAAAACAGAACTGCTAGCAGATCCCTGGTTTCAAAACAACCAATAGATCTTGACAAAAAGAGATGACCTTGCATGGAAGGGGATGAAACTCTACGTCCCGGAATCTCTACGCACCCTAATTCTCCAGAGGAGCCATGCCACCAAACTGGCAGGCCACTTTGGATTCCTAAAGACATTACATTTCGCCCGGAGGAAGTTCTGGTAGCCCGAAATAAGGAAAGATGTGGACAGTTACGTGAAAAGTTGTACCATCTGTACCACAATGAAGAGGTGACCGGGAAAACCCCCCGGACTGCTGCAACCAGTAGCAGAGCCAACGAGACCGTGGGAGGAAATTGCAATGGACTTTATAGTAGAGTTGCCGAAAAGTGGGGGAAACATGGTGATTTGGACTGTAATAGACCTGTTCTCCAAGCAGGCACACTTCATTCCCTGCAGCGGACTACCCTCAGCTCACAATCTGGCCAAACTGTTCCTGAAGCACATCTACCGCCTGCATGGAGTACCTCGAAGAATTATCTCAGACAGAGGGGTCCACATCTAAATTCTGGAGGGAGTTCCCGCGGTCCATTGGGTCATCCCAGGGCCTTAGCTCGGCTTTTCACCCAAGCACCAATGGGGGGGCGGCAGAGAGAATGCTATGGTGGAGCAGTACCTGAGGTGCTACATGAACTATCAGCAGTCCAATTGGGCAGACCTTCTGTCTTTCGCTGAGGTCCTGTACAATAATGCTGTTCAGAGCAGCATGGGACTAACACCGTTCAAAGTAGTGAGCAGCATGGACTTTGTTCCAATGCTTGAGTATCCAAGGGATCTCCCTTCCTCAGTCAGCTTGACTGAGTGGATGTCAATGCTAAAAGCTACCTGGGAGAATGTCAAAAAAGCGCTAGCTAAAGCAGCACAAACTTATAAGAAACAGGCAGGTAACCACTGAGCTCCGCAATGACCATTCTTAGTGGGAGAGAAGGTTTACCTCTCCACAAAATATTTGAGGTTAAGACTCCCTAGCAAGAAACTGGGGCCAAAGTTTGTGGGACCATTCCCCATAATAAAGATCATCAACCCAGTCTCAGTGCAACTGAAACTGCCCTGACTGCTGGGATACACCCAGTATTCCATAGTAGCCTCTTAAAACCCATGGTCGGATCCACTCTGAGACCACTGCCCCAGGAGCCCCCAGGCCCTGTGGTCATAGGGGGCCAAATCCATTATGAGGTGCAATGCATCCTTGATTCAAGGTGGCACAGGAGACAACCCCAGTACTTAATCAAGTGGAAGGGCTACCCCTTGTCAGAGGCATCTTGGGTAAAGAGTAGAAATAAAGAGTAGGCTGATCGACTTATAGAAAGATTCCATGAAAAAAATCCAAACAAGCCTGGGGGGAGAACATAGCCTTGAATCCTACACTTGTACTCAAATTGTTTTTGCTCACATATATTGCTTTTGAAAAGTGAGGGGAGCCGGATGTCAACTTCCATGTTGACATTCCATGCATACCATTGGCAGAGCTGGATCTCAAATTACAGTAGCTGGTTTGAGATGTGTATATTTATTGGGTAACATGCTTTATGACACAGAGTGAGGGGAGGAAAGGAAGAGGGGCAAAGTTCAACAGCAGATAGGCAAAGCAAAAGAAATGTCTGCGAATAAGAATTGCCTAATGAAGCTGTTAATAAATTACTAGTTTCTGTATAAGAAACATTGGCTCTTATTATGTGTTCTTTACAGCATCATTGGGAACCTTTACACCTAAATGGTTTTCACAGGAACAGGCCAAGCCCTTTTTGAATCATTCCAAACTGGATGACACACATGAATGAATTTTACCCTGACCCACAGACCCTATAAAACATTTTATATAAGTTGTCTCTTACATTATAACTTGGAATATCTTTCACCCAGCAGTGTCATATAATTGTTAACTAGGAGCAGAGAGTGCATCAAACTCTTGTTTTTTATATGTTTGGTGAGCATCATCGAGCACTTTGCGAGCCACAGGCCAGATGACCTGTAGTTGCTTGATCCACTAAGATAGGGAAGGGTATTGTGGTTTTTCCTGGGGAAATTCAGGGATAGGCACAAAATCCTGACCAGAAACTATTTTGAATGAGGTGACCCCTGTACTGCTATGTATGGAGTTATTATACACAACCTCTGCAAAAGGTAATAGGTCGGCCCAACTATCCTGTTAATAATAGACATAGTACCTGAGGTACTGCTCTAGAACCGAGTTAGCCTGTTCACAAGCCCCATTTGTCTGTGGATGGTGGGCGGAGCTTAGACCTTGGGCGGAGCCTAGCATTTTTAGGAACTCCCTCCAAAAGTGGGAGGTGAACTGGACTCCCCTGTCTGAAATAATGCATGGTCCACTTCAGGGGCCAGCTAGGTTTTGGCTTTGCCTCCCCATTTGACTTTAGGAGACTCATAATGGGCAATGCAATACTAGTGAATGAAGGGATGAATTGGCAGTAAAAATTGGCAAACCCTAAGAAACTTTGTAGCTGCTTGCAGGTGCAGGGGGCGCCCACTCCGTGACAGCTTGGACTTTCTCCGGGTCCATCCCAATGCCCTCCTGTGAAATGTGGTAACCCAAATAGTCAATTTTTTCCTGATGAAATTCACACTTAGACAATTTGGCATAAAGTTCAGTGGCCCTGAGTTTTTTCAGGACTGAGCGCACGAGTCTCACATGTTCCTCTAAAGTTTCCTTGATGTCATCGAGATAAACTAACACCCCTATACAGATGTTCATGCAGCACCTCATTTATCAACTCCATAAACACTGCCAGTGCCCCCTGTAGTCCAAACGGGAGCACTCTTAACTGGAAACAACCCAGAGGGCAATTGAAGGTGGTCTTCCACTCATCTCCTGCTGTTATTCAAACTCTGTAGTAAACTTCCTTTAAGTCCAATTTAGTGAAGATCTTCCCCTTAGCCAGATGAGCTAACATGTTCTTCATGAGTGGTAACTATACATTTTCCATGCAAATGGTGTTCAGGTTTTTGTAGCTGTCACATAAACAAAGAGAGCCATCTTTCTTTTCCTGAAACAACACAGGGGCGGCTACCCATGGCCTAGTTGGTTGGATGAATCCCCTTTTAAAGTTTTTATCAATAAAGTTTCATAACTCTTCCAGTTCGCAGGGGGTCATCGAGTAAATCTGTGGCTTAGGGAGTTTCATTGAGGGAAGATTTCTATACTGCAATCCATAGGGCGATGGAGTGGGAGCTCATTGGAAGCCCTTTCTCTGAATTCCTCCCCGAGGTCCCAATATTCTTTAGGGATTTTCTCCTCCCCCTCAAAGCTCTTGGGTATGGCCACTGCCAGTTCCTTCATGGCTTTGGCTATGCAGAAGGTTTTTCCTGCCCCCTTTCCTGGCTGGGTGGAACAGATATGTAGCAGTCCCTTTCTCCAATTTTCATGAGGGTACCACTTCTGTAGTCAGGGTAATCCAAGTATGAGGGGCTGTTCCATCCCAGGGGCGATGATGAAACTTAAAGATTCTCAGTGGTCTCCCATCCACATCTCCACTGGTTCAGTTACAAAATGGGCTGGGTCCCCCACCAGCTACTGACCCACCCAGCTGGCAAAAGACAATGGGCACTTTCTTTTTTAAAATAATTTTTATTGAACGTTTTAATCTTTAAAAACAGAAAGAAAAACACAACAAGAAAAAAACAAAACACAAAACATAATATAAAGTAATTATACAGCCTTCTGTATCGGCTTTCAAGTTTTGCCTTTATAGTTCTCCATTCTGCATTGCCTTCCTATTGCTTTTACCTTGTCCTATAATATAACAACAGTAGTACTAGGCATTGCCTCCTCTTCTATGTTTTTATGTTTGTATGTTTGTATTCCATTTTATCTGTTTTATTTGACTGTACACCGCCCCGAGTCCCTTTGGGGAGAGGGGGCGGTATAAAAATCGAAATAAAGGAAAGGAAAGTACTAACACTCATAATAATATTAATTACTTATATCACCATATATTTACATTCTCTATTTTCTTTTTTGGCTTTTGTTTTTTAGCCACTTATAAATTCTATTCCATATTTTATAGAAATCCAATTCTTCTCTTTCTTTTAGTTCTATTGTCATTTTGTCCATTTCTGCACATTCGAGTGCTTTTCTAATTATTGTTTCATCTGCGGGTGTATTGATTTTTTTCCAGTTTTGTGTGAAAGCAATCCTAACTGCAGTATGTGCATTATTATGTATTGAAGTTGTTTATCCATTTTCTGATCTAATAGTCCTAATAAGAATGCTTCTGGTTTCAATTCTATTTTTTTCTCCGTAATTTCTTCCAACCATTTCTGAATTTTGCACCAGTATTTCCTTGTGATGGGGCACGTCCACCATCACAAGGAAATAGTGGTAAAATGTTCCAGGCTTCTGGTACATCTCCAACATTTGGGGGATAAATTTGGGTACATTTTGGCCAATCTCGCTGGAGGCAAATGCCATCTATAAAACATTTTATAGAGGTTTTCTTTGTAAGCTATTGCCGTCATAAATTTATAATTTCTTTCCCATAATTTATCCCATTTTTCTAACTCTATATTATGGCTAACCCATGTCAGGGTTGCCACCTGATAGCAAAGCTCCCAGTCTGGGAGGCCAAAGCCATCTTTATTTCTACTATCTTATAAAAGTTTGCATTTAATATGCCGTTTTTCCTCATACCAGATAAATTTGGATACCATTTTATTTAGTTGTTTGGGGGAAAAAATTATCTAATTTAATCGGTATTGTTTGAAAAAGATAACGTATTTTGGATTCATTTTAATTGTTGAAATTCTGCCAATTGGTGATATCTGTAGTCTACTCCAATTATCCAAATCTTTTTGTATTTGTCATAGCAATTTATTGTAGTTATCGTCTTTTATTGTAATACATTTTGCCGATAACCATATTCCCAAATATTTAATTTTCTTGGCGCTCGAAATTCCTAGTTTCTCCTCCAGTTCTTCATTTTGTCTTTTGGTTAAATTCTTAGTTAATATTTTAGTTTTATCTTTATTTATTTTAAGCCCTGCCACTTTATTGAATTGGTTTATGTCTTGTAATAATATTAGTCCCATTTCTAGTGATAAATGATAAATGCTAGATTGTCTGCAAAGGCCTGCACTTTGTATTCCTGTGTTCTAATTTTCAATCCCCTTATGTCCTGGTTCTGTCTAATTTGTAGCATCTTTATTTAGAGCAGTGTTTCTCAAACTTGGCGACTTTAAGTCCTGTGGACTTCAACTCCCAGAATCCCCCAGCCAGCATAGCTGGCTGGGGAATTCTGGGAGTTGAAGTCCACAGGACTTAAATTCGCCAAGTTTGAGAAACACTGATTTAGAGGATAAATAACAGGGGGGATAGAGGGCATCAGTCTTTTACCCCTTTGATTATGCTGAAACCTTCTGTTGCTTCCCCGTTTAGTATTATTTTTGCCTTCTGACTAGAATATATTGCTCTGATCATCCCAATAAATTTATCTCCAAAGTTCATTACTGCTAATTGATTTATAAGAAAATCCCAATTCAGGTCATCGAATGCTTTTTGTGCATCGATAAATATCAATGCTGCTTGTTTTCCTGAGTGTATCTCGTAGTATTCTAATATGTCCATTATCATTCGTATATTGTTTTTTATATGTCTGTTGGGTAGAAATCAATTTTGGTCTGGGTGTATGATTCTGGTTAGTATATTTTTAATTCTTTCCACCATTATTGTCATAAATATTTTATAATCGGCATTTAGCAGCGAGATTGGCCTATAATTTTGGATGTTTTGTTTTTCAGTGTTGTCTTTGGGAATTAATGTTATTAGTGCCTCCATCCAGGATTTTGGTGTCTTAGCTCGTTCTAGTACTTCATTATACATTTCTAATAATATGTTCTCTAATGATTTTTGCAGTTCTTTATAGAATTCTGCTGGAATTCCGTCCAGACCCGGGGTTTTGTTATTTTTTTGTTTTTGGATTGCCCTTTTTAATTCTAGCCTCGTTATTTTCTCATATAGTATTTCCTTTGTTGTTTCTGGTAAGGTTGGAAGATTCCTCTTCTGTAGATATCTTTTAATATCCTCTCTTCTATTTTCTCTCGGCTATACAGGGTTTGAAAGTATCTTACTGCTATGCTTTTTTCCCCTTCCTTTTGGTGGTGTATCACCCCTTCTTCATCCTCTAATTGTTGTATTAATTTCTTTTCTTTTTCTTTTTTTAGTTTATAGGCTAGCCATCTCCCCAGTTTGTTAGCATTTTCAAAATAATTTTGTCTACTTGATCTAATTTTCTGGCCCACTTCTTCTTGTGTAATTAAATTTAATCTATGTTTAAATTATTTCTTTTTCTTCTTTAACTTCCTGGTTTTGAGATTCTTTCTGGATTTTATATTGTAATTTCCCCAGTTTCTCCTGGAGCTCTGTATATCGTTTCTTTTTATCTTTGTTTCTTCTTATTGTATATGCTATCATAATGCCACACACAAAGGCTTTGGTTGTATCCCATAGGTTGGTTGTCTGTTCGGTCCAGTTTTCCTTTAGAAAAAAAAACTAATTCTTTTTCCACATATTGAACATAGTTCTTTTCTTTCACAACCCTCTGATCGATGGTCCATCTCTTTTTCCTTTTTGCCTCTCCTTTCCATTTGATTGTTACATGTGCGGTGTTATTTCTACTTCCTCTACATCCTTCTCCATTTCTGGGTCCATCCACACCATGTCAATCCTGGACCATGAATTATGGGGGTTTGAAAAGAATGTGTATTGACTCTTCTGTGGGTTGGTTCCTCTCCGGACATCTTTTAGATTTAATTCTCAGGCCATTTCAAATAATGCATTTGGTAGTGTTTTCATTTCATAATTTTTTTATTATGTTTTATAGTCTTTCTTTGGGTCTACCACCGCATTAAAGTCCCCTAATAAACATACGTTGTCCAGTTCCAGTTCTGCAATCCGCTTATGTAATTTACTGTAGTATTGCCTTTTTTTATTTGTGTTGTATTTGTACTGATAAATAAATAAAGGGAGACTAGTATAGATCTATTTTGAGCTAATTAGCTCTCATCAGCTAGCCATACCCTTACTGGGATTTGAACCTGTGCTGTATTATATCTTAGGCAGGAGTCTTAGCCACTAAGCCACAGGCTCGCCTCCTATAATACAATACAATACAATACAATAGTAGAGTTGGAAGGGACCTTGGAGGTCTTCTAGTCCAACCCCCTGCCTAGGCAGGAAACCCTATACCATTTCAGACAAATAGTTATCCAACATCTTCTTAAAGACTTCCAGTGTTGGGGCATTCACAACTTCTGGAGGCAAGCTGTTCCACTGATTAATTGTTCTCACTGTCAGGAAATTTCTCCTCAGTTCTAAGTTGCTTCTCTCCTTGATTAGTTTCCACCCATTGCTTCTTGTTCTACCCTCAGGTGCTTTGGAGAATAGTTTGACTCCCTCTTCTTTGTGGCAACCCCTGAGATATTGGAACACTGCTATCATGTCTCCCCTAGTCCTTCTTTCTCTTAAGCTAAACATACCCAGTTCCTGCAACCATTCTTCATATGTTTTAGTCTCCAGTCCCCTAATCATCTTTGTGGTGCGTATTCTTTCTGGTTTGTGTTTGGTCCATATATGTCTGCAATTAGTACTCTTTTTTGTTTTATTTCTACTTCAATTAATAATGTTCTTCCCCCTGCATCTGCGTATATCTGTTTAGATTTTAGTCAGTTCTTTATATATATTGCAATTCCCATTTTCTTTGTTTCAGCCAAGGCTAGATGTAATTTCCCTAAATTTGGATATTCCAGGATACTACCATTTCCTTTTTTAATATGAACTTCTTGTAGGCATGTGATGTTCATGTTTTGTTTTTGGAGTTTAGAAATTGTTTGTCTTCTTTTTATAGGTGATTTTAGTCCATTTATATTTTCCAATATTAATTTCACTTCTTCCTCCATCCTGTTACTTTTTTGTCGCGTTTGTTCCCCTACTTGGTTTTGTTTCCCTTTGGTTTCTTGTCCTCACTCCTTCTCTTTCCTGAACTTCTGTATCAGTCTTCTCTCTCACTTCTTGGTCTAATCCTTTTTCCTCCACTGCTCCTCTTGGCTTTTGGTTTCCAACTCCTCTCTGCTGTCTGATTCTCCCTCTATGCAATGTTCATAGAATTCCTGGGCTTTATCTATGGTGCCAATTCCTTGTTTTCTTATCTTGCCAGGATATTAACATGCCTTCCGGTATCAACCAGCAGAACATTATTTTATTTTTTTCAGAAGTGTGGAGAGAAATTGGCAATTCCTTCTTTGCTCTCTGATTCTCTTTGGATCTGTTTGAGGGTTATGATTTATTTTCCTTTATAGACCAGCTGTTCATCCCTTGTTCTTTTATAGATTTCATCTCTGACAGCTTTTTTTTGCAAATTTTATATGTATTTCACGGGGCAACTTATGTCTTCGTGCATAATTAGAATGCACACTGTAGATTTCATCGATATTATTCCTCAGTTCACTTTTGTCCATTTGCAATTGGTTAGCTAGAAGATCCCTCATGGGTAGGTCCTCATCTTTTGTCTCTACTATGTTCTGAAATCTTAAATAGAAAGAGGATCTTTTCAATTCTAAATGGACTATTGCCTCCCCCAGATTTCTGTTGTTTGCTGTCAGTCTTTCTTCTAACTAAATTATCCTAACTTGACTCTATTAAAGGGAAAGAGGGAGCAAAGGAGAGAAATAAATAAATATTTATAATATCTATAAGTTGTTAGTCTATTACACTTTTTATTATATAATAAATCTACTAAAAATCATAAATACATAAATCGGTACATGCAATCAATCAATTAATTAATTAAAGGTTAGTATTAATCAACAGTTCCTGTTTTAAAGCTAGATAGATTTTCTAATATGCAGTAATAAAGGAAGTGGCTATAAATTCTATCCTGTTTTAAATATGCTTGAATTAACTGTAACTGGGTTAATTATCTTTTCTATTGGGAAAGGACATAGAAATTTTGGACCTAATTTCTTACTAGGCATCCTTAACCTTATGTATTTAGTAGACACAAAAACTTTGTCCCCCACTCAAAAGGGGGGTTGTAGGGGGCGATGTTTATCAGTTTGCTTCTTGTAGGCTTCTGCCGCATCTGCTAGCGCCTTTTTCATATTTTCCCATCCCTTCTTTAGTGCCTCCAGCCATTCATTCAGAGACATGGAGGAGGGGGTTCTTTAGGTAGTTCAGGCATGGGAACGAATTCCATGCCACTGGTAATCTGGAAAGGAGTTAATCCTGTACTGCTGTGCACCGCATTATTATATGCTACTTCGGCGAAGGGTAGCAAGTCCAACCAATTGTCTTGCTGATAGTCCACATAACACCGGATGTATTGTTCCACCATCGCATTGGCCCTCTCTGCTGCCCCATTTGTGCTGGGATGAAATGCTGAGCTGTCCCTGTGTGGACGAGATCGATTTTAGGAATTCTCTCCAGAACTTGGCGGTGAATTGAACTCCTTGATCTGAAATGATCCTTTTTGGTACCCCATGTAGGCGATAAATGTGTTTCACAAACATTTTTGCTAATTTCTTTGCGGATAGTAGGCCTGAACAAGCGATAAAGTGTGCTTGCTTGGAAAACAAATCAATAACTGTCCAGATTACTCTATTACCCTTGCTATCTGAAAGCTCGACGATGAAGTCCATTGCTATCTCTTCCCATGGTCGGCTAGGGTTGGCCACTTGTTGTAGTAGTCCAGGGGGCTTTCCTGGCCGGGTTTTCATTGTGGCACAAGTAGCACAGCTTTTTACATAATCTTCCACCTCCAACCTCATCTTCGGCCACCAAAATTGATGTCTGGCGAGGTGGAGAGTTTTCAGGAATCCGAAATGACCTCCTAGTTTCGCATCATGACTCCGCTGTAGTACTTGCAGTCTCATCTCTGCAGGGACGTACAGTTTGGACCCCTTCCAGGCTACACCATCATTCATCGTTAGGATGTCCTTGTTGTTGTTGAACCACGGGTCTGTCTGGAGGGCCGCTTTCAGCTTGGTTTTCAGCTTATCTTGGCTTCGAGTGGTGACTTGAGCTGCCTTTTGGTGAGAAGGCGATATGATGGGGTGGACAACTTCTTCCTTCTTACTGTCAAACTGGGGTTTTCTCGACAGCGCATCTGCTAACAAGTTCTTTCCTGCGGGGATGTGTTTAATTTCAAATTTGAACCTTTGGAAATATTGGGCCCAACGAACTTGTTTGGGGGATAACTTCTGATGGGCAAGGAGAGCTTCGAGGTTTTTATGATCAGTCCATACCTTGAACGGTATATCCCCCCCTTCCAGGAGATGTCTCCAGGTAAGCATGCTCCATCTGATCACGAATGCCTTTCTCCCAAATGGGCCACCCTTCTTTCCGTAGTGGTGAGTTTCTTGGAGATGTAAGCGCATGGTAAGAGGTGGCCTTCTTTATTCTTTTGCAGTAGTACCGCGGTTATCGCGACATCACTGGCATCCATTTGGATTATGAAAGGTCGCTCTGGATCAGGGTGTTGCAATATGGGTTCTTGGGCAAAGAGCCATTTTAATTTCTCAAAAGCCTTTTGACAATCCATTGTCCATTTTAACAGTTGGTTTGCTTTCGGTTTAGTTGGGGAAGGCCCTGTCTTTAATAGTTCAGTCAATGGTAGGGCAATTTCAGTGAATGTCGGAATAAACTGCCTATAAAAATTTGCAAATCCAAGGAAGCTTTGCAATTGTTTGTGAGTGCTTGGAGGTTTCCGATCTAACACCACTTTCACTTTTCCTGGATCCATTTCTACTTCTTCATTGGAGATACGATACCCCAGGTAATCTAGCGAGGTCTTGTGGAACTCACACTTTGACAATTTTGCATATAGTTTGGCAGTTAGAAGTTTTTTCAGGACTTGCCGTACCAGTTTCACATGTTCTTCCAGGGTCTCAGAGAAGATCAAGATGTCATCTAAATAGACGAGTACTCTGCAGTACAGGTGGTCATGTAGCACTTCATTTATGTACTGCATGAATACTGTTAAAGACACTTAGAATGTCAGCGTTCCAAATATCATGCAGAATTAAATCATTGTCCAAGGCAAAGTAGTCCTTAAAACTCCAATTTAATAAGACAGGCATGTTGGCATTATGCTGTTGAAATTTCAAGTCTAAGGTACATCCAGTGAATTCCCCAAGTTAAAAGTTCATCATCTATCCCCACACCCCATAATTCATCACATGGTCCAATCTTCATCTTCCACGCTGGCATGTACACCCCTCTTCTTCCGGCCGGGTGTCGAGGTGCGGAGACAAAAGACGACCTTGAGCTTCTAAGAAATCCATAACAATACATTCCACAATCCTACTCCTTTCTATTCCCCCCTCCCAACTACTATACCAATGAAACAGCATAATATATATGTTTTAATTATGTGGCAGGCCAAAGATCCTAAAAGGAACAGAATTACAGGCCTGACAGGCGGCCTCTCCTCAAGAGAAAAACGTTTCCTGAAAAGAGAATAACATAAATGTTAACTATCAAAATTTAACCACCTCTTCCTCCCCCAGGGGGACCCTTTGGCTTATCAGGGAATTTCTCATGGAATTGCTTCACTAATTTATCTGCTTTCAGATCCCAACTTTTCACCCACGTAGCTTCTGACAAAGGGTATCCCTTCCAATGCACTAAATATTGTAAACGACCTCTATACAGCCTGGAATCTAATATTTTTTTCACTTCATAATGTGTTTCCCCTTCTATCACTACGGGAGGAGGTGGAGTTTGGGTGGATGGTCTCGTGCTAGACTCCCTTACCGGCTTCAATAAGCTACAATGGAATACCGGGTAAATTTTCCCTAAGAGTCTGGGTAGGCTGAGTCGAACTGTAACTGGGTTAATTATCTTTTCTATTGGGAAAGGACCTAGAAATTTTGGACCTAATTTCTTACTAGGCATCTTTAATCTTATGTATTTAGTAGACAAAAAAACTTTGTCCCCCACTCGAAAGGGGGGTTGTAGGGAACGATGTTTATCAGCTTGCTTCTTGTAGGCTTCTGCCGCATCTGTTAGCGCCTTTTTGGTATTCTCCCATCCCTTCTTTAGTGCCTCCAGCCATTCATTCAGGGACATGGATGAGGGAGGTTCCTTAGGTAGTTCAGGCATGGGAACGAATTCCATGCCACTGGTAATCTGGAAAGGAGTTAATCCGGTACTGCTGTGAACTGTATTATTATATGCTACTTCAGCGAAAGGCAGCAAGTCCGACCAATTGTCTTGCTGATAGTCCACATAACACCGGATATACTGTTCCACCATCGCATTGGCCCTCTCTGCTGCCCCATTTGTGCTGGGATGAAATGCTGAGCTGAGTCCCTGCGTGGACCCGATGGATTTTAGGAATTCTCTCCAGAACTTGGCGGTGAATTGAACTCCGCGATCTGAAATGATCCTTTTTGGAACTCCATGTAGGCGATAAATGTGTTTCACAAACATTTTCGCTAATTTCTTTGCGGATGGTAGGCTTGAACAAGCGATAAAGTGTGCTTGCTTGGAAAACAAATCAATAACTGTCCATATTACTTTATTACCACTGCTATCTGGAAGTTCGACAATGAAGTCCATTGCTATCTCTTCCCATGGTCGGCTAGGGTTGGCCACTTGTTGTAGTAGTCCAGGGGGCTTTCCCGGATGGGTTTTCATTGTTGCACAAGTAGCACAGCTTTTTACATAATCTTCCACCTCCGACCTCATCTTTGGCCACCAAAATTGACGTCTAGTGAGGTGGAGAGTTTTCAGGAATCCGAAATGACCTCCTAGTTTCGCATCATGACTCCGCTGTAGCACTTGCAATCTCATTTCTGCAGGGACGTACAGTTTGGATCCCTTCCAGGCTACGCCATCATTAATCGTTAGGATGTCTTTGTTGTTGTTGAATCATGGGTCTGTCTGGAGGGCTGCTTTCAGTTCGGTTCTCAGTTTATCTTGGCTTCGACTGGTGACTTGAGCTGCCTTTTGGTGAGAAGGAGATATGATGGGGTGGAAAATTTCTTCCTTCTTACTGTCAAACGGGGGTTTTCTCGACAGTGCATCTGCTAACAAGTTCTTCCCTGCGGGGATGTGTTTAATTTCAAATTTGAACCTTTGGAAATATTGGGCCCAACGGACCTGTTTGGGGGATAACGTTCGATGGGCAAGGAGAGTTTCGAGGTTTTTATGATCAGTCCATACCTCGAATGGTATATCCCCCCCTTCCAGGAGATGCCTCCAGGTGAGCATGCTCCACCTGATCGCGAATGCCTCCTTCTCCCAAATGGGCCACCTTCTTTCCGTAGTGGTGAGTTTCTTGGAGATGTAAGCGCATGGTAAGAGGTGGCCTTCTTTATTCTTTTGTAGTAGCACCGCGGCTATCGCGACATCACTGGCATCCGTTTGGATTATGAAAGGTCGCTCTGGATCGGGGTGTTGCAATATGGGTTCTTCGGCAAAGAGCCGTTTTAATTTCTCAAAAGCCTTTTGACAGTCGATAGTCCATTTTAATGGTTGGTTTGCTTTTTGTTTAGTAGGGGAAGGCCCCGTTCTTAATAGTTCAGTCAATGGTAGGGCAATTTCAGCAAAGGTTGGAATAAACTGCCTATAAAAGTTTGCAAATCCAAGGAAGCTTTGTAATTGTTTACGAGTGCTTGGAGGTTTCCAATCTAACACCGCTTTCACTTTTTCTGGGTCCATTTCTACTCCTTCATTGGAGATACGATATCTCAGATAATCTAGCGAGGTCTTGTGGAATTCACACTTTGACAATTTTGCATAAAGTTTAGCAGCTAGAAGTTTTTTCAGGACTTCCCGTACCAGTTTCACATGTTCTTCCATGGTCTCAGAGAAGATCAAGATGTCATCTAAATAAACGAGTACTCCGCGGTACAGGTGGTCGTGTAGCACTTCATTTATGTACTGCATGAATACTGCGGATGCTCCTTGTAGTCCGAAAGGCATGACTTTATATTGGAAGCTGCCTAAGGGAGTATTAAAAGCGGTCTTCCACTCATCCCCTTTCCGGATTCGTATACGGTAATACGCCTCTCTCAAATCCAGCTTGGTGAAGATCTTGCCCTTAGCCAAGTGGTTCAACATATCTTTCATGAGAGGGAGGGGATAGGTATTCTTTTCGCATACCGCATTCAAAGCTCGTAAGTCCACACAGAGGCGAACCCCCCCATCTTTCTTTTCCCTGAAGAGCACTGGGGCCGCTACTTTTGATTTTGCTGGTTCAATAAACCCTCTTTTCAAATTGGTGTCGATGTACTTCCTCAATTCTATCATCTCCTTAGGAGTCATAGAGTACATTTTTGGCTTTGGTAAGGTTGCCCCATGTTTGAACTCTATTGCAGTCTGTGGGGCAGTGAGGTGGAAGGTAGTTTCCGTCTTCCTCACTGAACACCTCCGCCAGATCCCAATAGATCTTTGGGACTCGTTGGATTCCCGGAAGTTTAGTGTCTGC
The DNA here is from genome assembly GCF_964273705.1 of Natrix helvetica. Lineage (NCBI taxonomy): Eukaryota > Metazoa > Chordata > Lepidosauria > Squamata > Natricidae > Natrix > Natrix helvetica. The sequence goes on from NC_138560.1 coordinate 27,594,485, forward strand.
TGCAGTTGCTGCAGGTTCTGGATGGGTTGGGCTGTTAGGTTCCAATGTTCCTGGGTGGCCTTTTGGTTCCACTGGTGGTAACGGCCCAAGTCCAATAGTCACCTTTCTAACGCCATCCTCCCACTTTATGGTAGGTTCCCACTTGTCCAACCATGCAAGTCCTAGGATAACTGACTCCTGCATTCCGGGGGCCACGATGAATCTGAGGAACTCATAGTGGCGGCCTATCACCAGTTTTACTAACTCAGTGATCTTTGTAGCCGGAGCTCCCCCAATTAGGGTTCCATTCACTTGCTCAAATGGAATGGGTTGTTTCAGGGGTCTGGTGCGTATACCTAGTTGCTCCACTATTGACATGCTGATTAAGCATCGGGTGCAGCCGGTATCTATAATCACCCCAACTTCCCCTTCTACCCCCGTTTTCGGTATTTGGAGTTTGGCTTTTATTTGGAAGGGGCGGATAGGTGCACTCACCATTGGGTCGTCTTCTGGGTTTCCTTCCTCTTCCTCCTCTGAAGTGTCCAGGGCGTTTTCAGTGGCTCCGCTCTCTGCCCCTGCTGGCTGTTGTGCCAGATGACTTTTTTCTGGTGGTTTTCTGGGGGTTTTCTTGACTGTGCTGGCAGGTGGTTGGCGTGGTTGTGGAACTGGGGCTGGAGCCCAGCATGTAGATGCCTGGTGGCCAAGCTGACCACAATGGTAGCACTTTATTTTGGGGCCCCAGGAACGAGGGGTTGGCGGGAGCTTTTCAGTTTGCTGCCTCTGCGTTCGGTGGGCTAACGGTTTTTTTTCAGGGGTTCTGGTACCAGGCTTTGGATAGGTATTAATCTCGTGGTCCAGTATGATTGCAGTGGTGTACCATTCTTGGATACGATCTGGGGTCCCCCTTACGGCACAAGCTTGTTTCAGTTTGGGATCTAAGGCCTTTTTGAACGTATAGACCTATAGTCTCTCTGGCCAGTAACGTAGTCTTCCAGCTATTCTCCGGAATTCCCAAACTAATTCTTTGACCGGCCGACCCCCCTGTCGTAATTCCTGGATCTGGTCTTCAGCATCTACCTGTTGGGCCACATCGTAAAATCGGGCCCGCATCAGTTGGATGAACCCCGTTATGTCATCTAACTCAGGAGCTGCTTCTTCATGGAGTTCCGCTATCCATTGTGCTGCCTCTCCTTCATTCATCCCCTCTGCTATTTCTTGGATCAGTTCTCGATCCGTCAGGTATTGTGGGCCTACTTGGTCAACGTATGCCAACACTCGATTCATAAAGTAAGCTAGTTTGTCTCGGCTGCCATCATAGGTTGCACGGAACCTTGGGGGTGTGGGAGGAGGAGGGGGTGCTGGTGGTTGAACCGGAGCAACCTGTTGGCCTGCTGCTTGGGGTGGTAAGCTTCTTTGTGGGGCCACACCCATCGGTTGGGCAAAAGCCTGCTGAGGCATTGGTGGGGGGGCTGGGCCCCGTGGTGGTCCCATTCCCTGGCTCTGCCTCTGAGCAGCTATTTGGGGTGGCGCCATTGGTTGGGAAGGGGCAGGCGTCCACTGGCATTGAGCCCATCCATGACCCGGGAAGAAAGCCCAACCTGAATTGGCTTGATTGATGGGTCCAGAGCCATCGCTTTGCAGAGGGGGGGAGGTGAAAGTGTTCCAGGCCCCTTTCGGCTGGTTAAGTTTTACTTCCCAACTTTTTTTCACTCCAGGTGGGGGGGGGTGCTGATTCGCTGATGGCTGTGTGGAAAGAACCAAGGTCTCCGCTCCACTGCGCAGCCGTTTCTCTGCTGGGAAAGGATAATGTGGGCTTTGCTAGGCTCCACCCGGGTGGTTCTGGGGGCCCCAGGGGTTTTTGTTCACTCACATTTAGGCGTCGGAATTGGTCCGGAAGGCCCATCAAAGACTGGCTGCGTGATAGCGATTGAGATCTCTATTCATTTGCTCTTCTCCCCATGCTCCAGCCGTCTGTCAGAGTTCCCTTGGGGGCCCCCCCTCCTTCCAGCAGGCATTCCTGAGAAGCAATAAATCCCGAAACTTCCTGCCGCAGATCAAACTCCGTCTGTGAGGGAAATCTTGGTTTCGGTTCCTTTCGCCGGCCCCCCTGCTGAAGCTCCATTTTCTTCGCCTCTGCCTGTTGAACTATTTCTTTAGAAGGTGCATAGATGGTTTCGACAAACATAAGTGATCCATCATCCTTAGCTTTCTCTGCTGCATTCTTTCCTTCCTCCATCTTCACTGAAATTTCGTCCTGCCCAGGGTTGGGTCAGATCTGGGATTCAGTACCCCGATGAAAGAAATTTTTTTTAAGGGAGAGTTGAAATAATGTCAGCGTTCCAAATATCATGCAGAATTAAATCATTGTCCAAGGCAAAGTAGTCCTTAAAACTCCAATTTAATAAGACAGGCATGTTGGCATTATGCTGTTGAAATTTCAAGTCTAAGGTACATCCGGTGAATTCCCCAAGTTAAAAGTTCATCATCTATCCCCACACCCCATAATTCATCACATGGTCCAATCTTCATCTTCCACGCTGGCATGTACACCCCTCTTCTTCCGGCCAGGTGTCGAGGTGCGGAGACAAAAGACGACCTTGAGCTTCTAAGAAATCCATAACAATACATTCCACAATCCTACTCCTTTCTATTCCCCCCTCCCAACTACTATACCAATGAAACAGCATAATATATATATTTTAATTATGTGGCAGGCCAAAGATCCTAAAAGGAACAGAATTACAGGCCTGACATAGAGATTTTTGTTTTATTCTTTAAGCCTGAAACAAATAAGAAAAAGTTGAATCTTCCACTCCGAAGCCAGAACTTGGTTTTTTCTTCTTCTTCTGAAACAATGTATACCTTGTATTACTTATTTTGATTTTACTGAAGTTGGAGGGTTTGCAGCTTGTTTATGGAAAGTGATAACAACTCAAGGACATGGACTGTCTCTCTACAGTGTCTGTGAGAAATATTTTGGGCAAGGAAAGGCAAAAAAAAGATAGAACCCCCCTCTTCTGAAAAAACTAGAAGAAACTTGTGCTTAAGTAAATCCAAAATAAAGGCATTTTTATACATTAAAGAGATATTGAAGGCGAGAGTGGCAGTGGAGTTTAGATCTTTTTTTCTCCTTTTGGAAATATGTATCCATATACAGATGAGAAAACCCCAAGCTTACAAGATGTTTGGGATGGACTTCAAAATATATTGGAAGGATTCGAGAGATTTGGAAAGAAGCTGGATAAATTATTGCTATGCGCAGAAAAAGTGGAAGAGATTGGAGCTCCCAAAACGAAAGAAGAGAATAAAGATATAGAAGATATAGAAGATAAAGGCAAGATAATAGATGAACTTACTAATGAAGCACCTATGAGTGAAAATGGAAAGATATGGAAAAGTGAATTTGATTATTTGGAGCTCTATCCCTCTTCTCAATATATGGATTTGATGATGGAACTAGGAGGAGAAGCAGCTTTGGAAAGACATCTAATAATCAAAGATATGTTAATGTCAATTCCAGTTGAAGGGCAACGAGACTACCTGAGAGATTTTTTGAGCAAAAAAGTGTGGAGAGAAGTCTTTAAGAACTCTATAAAGAAATTAATAAGAGAATTGACGCAACGACTGGCTAAAGAGATAAGAGTGTTTTGTTACTGGATAGACACAGGTTGACAATGAATGCTGATAATTAAAAAGTTAATCTTTGGTGATTAATAAGTAGGATTTTGTAGATGCTTATAGAATGTTCTTGTTCTTTTTAAAATGTTTATTCATTAACAGATAATTCATTATGATAATAATAGTGAAATAACAACTCTAATTAGTGAAAACAATTTGGATATAAACTGTAAATTGGGACCTGGGAAAAAGACTTATCAATTTTATTAATACTTTTTAGTTTGGATTTTGTTATGAAGATGTAATTCTTTCTGGGTACCTATAAATTTTACTACAATTTAGATATAAACTATAATATGGGACCTGGGGAAAAGATTCATTAATTATATTTGTTTAGATTTTGTTATAAAGATGTAATCTTTCCTGGGTACTTATAAATTCTAGTAATAAATTTTTGTCTAGATTTATTATAAAGATGTTAGATAACTACAATAATAATAATGAAATGTTAATGGATAATGTTTAATGATTTTGTATGGGTTGACATTGGTGAAAGCAATTGGATATAAGCCTGAAATTTATAGAAATAGCTAACGAATGCCAGTATGTGGTTGTCTCCTTAAATATAAATGATTCTAGATAAAAGCACGTTTAAACAATATAATAATAATAATAATAATAATAATAATAATAATAATAATAATAATAATTTTTATTTGATTAGCCGCAACCCTCTCCCGAAGGACTCGGGGCGGCTTACAATCAAAACAAATAAAAATACACATAAGACAAACATATATACAAAAAGAACAGAGACATATACATATGTGCATGGAGGAGAGTTGACTTATAAGTGAAAGACAATTAAAAACACAATTTAAAATCCCCTTAAATAAAATTACTAAATTAAAAAACCCATCAGGAGCGATACGAAGTTATGGTTGAGCCAGGCCAGCTATTTGGAAAAGGTGGGTCTTGAGCTTGACACGGAAGGAGCGGAGGTCAGTAGTGGTCCTAGTATCCGGGGGGAGGTCATTCCACAGGGCTGGGCCCGCCACAGAGAAGGCTCTGCTCCTAGGCGCCGCCCCATGGCACTGTCTGGTGGATGGCACCTGGAGAAGTCCCTCTCTGTGCGAGCGGATGGGTCGTAGGGGTGTATGGGGCAGAATACGATCCCGCAGGTAACTAGGTCCTGAGCCATGGAGGGCTTTAAAGATCGTAATCAAGACCTTGAAACGCACTCGATAGACCACAGGAAGCCAGTGCAGCTCGCGCAGGAGAGGTGTCACATGGGAGTACTTGGTACTCCCCATAATCACCCGCGCGGCCGCATTCTGGACCAACTGCAGTCTCCGAGTGCATTTCAAGAGAAGCCCCATGTAGAGAGCGTTACAGTAGTCCAGGCGAGACGTCACCAGCGCATGGGTGACTGTGCGTAGGGCGTCCCAGTCCAATAGGGGGCGCAATTGGCGCACCAGGCAAACCTGGTGGAACGCCCCCCTGGCCACGGCTGTCACATGTTCATCCATGGACAGCCTGGCATCTAGGAGGACGCCCAAATTGCGCGCCCGCTCCATGGGGGCGAGTTGAATGCCCCCAATGGCCAGAGATGGAATTATCTGGTTGAACCGGGGAGCCGGAACCCACAGCCACTCCGTCTTGGAAGGGTTGAGCCTGAGTCGGTTGTCATCCATCCAGATCCGTACGGCTTCCACACACCGGGAGTGATGGTACATTGGTATATAAAGATTTTTCATTTAAAATATATAATCCAATATGAATGAAGTATAAAGAATGATTGTGGTAGTAACGCACGAAATTTACTTGTAACCAATCGACATGCTTTCTGGAAGATGTAATGAAGAATGTTTTTTTTGTGTGTGTGTGTGTTTAATTAAAACAATAAAAAAACTTTAATAAAAAAAAATACTGCGGGTGCTCCTTGTAGTCCGAAAGGCATGACTTTATATTGGAAGCTGCCCAGGGGAGTGTTAAAAGTGGTCTTCCACTCATCCTCTTTCCGGATTCGTATACGGTAATATGCCTCTCTCAAGTCCAGCTTGGTGAAGATCTTGCCTTTAGCCAAGTGGTTCAACATATCATTCATGAGAGGGAGGGGATAGGTATTCTTTTCGCATACTGCATTCAAAGCTTGTAAATCCACACAGAGGCGAACTCCCTCATCTATCATTTCTCTGAAGAGCACTGGGGCCGCTACTTTCGATTTTGCTGGTTCCATAAAATCTCTTTTCAAATTGGTGTCAATGTACTTCCTCAATTCTATCATCTCCTTAGGAGTCATAGAGTACATTTTTGGCTTTGGTAAGGTTGCCCCATGTTTGAACTCTATTGCAGTCTGTGGGGCAGTGAGGTGGAAGGTAGTTTCCGTCTTCCTCACTGAACACCTCCGCCAGATCCCAATAGATCTTTGGGACTCATTGGATTCCCGGAGGTTTAGTGTCTGCTGCGGTTGCTGCAGGTTCTGGATGGGTTGGGCTGTTGGGTTCTAACGTTCCTGGGTGGCCTTTTGGTTCCACCAGTGGTAACGGGCCAACCCCAATAATCACCTTTCTAATGCTGTCCTCCCACTTTATAGTAGGTACCCACTTGTCCAACCATGCAACTCTTGCATTCCAGGGGCCACGATGAATCTGAGGAACTCATAGTGGTGGCCTATCACTAGCTTTACTAACTCAGTGATCTTTGTAGCCGGAGCACCCCCAATTAGGGTTCCATCCACTTGCTCAAACGGAATGGGATGTTTTAGGGGTCTGGTGCGTATACCTAGTTGCTCCACTATTGACATGCTGATTAAGCATCGGGTGCAGCCGGTATCTATAATCATCCCAACTTCCCCTTCTACCCCCATTTTTAGTATTTGGAGTTTGGCTTTTATCTGGAAGGGGTGGATCGGTGCACTCATCATCGGGTCATCTTCGGGATTTTCATCCTCCTCCTCCTCCGAGGTGGCAAGGGCGTTTTCAGTGGCTTTGCTCTCTGCATCTGCTGGCTGTTGTACCAGATGACTCTTTTCTGGGGGTTTTCTTGGTTGTGCTGGCAGGTGGTTGGTGGGGTTGTGGAACGGGGGCTGGAGCCTGGCATGTTGATGCCCGGTGACCAAGCTGACCACATAGGTAGCACTTTATTTTGGGGTCCCAGGAATGAGGGGTTGGTGGGGGCTTTTCAGTTTGCTGCCTCTGCGTTCGGTGGGCCAACGGTTTTTTGGCAGGGGTTCTGGTACCCGGCTTTGGATAGGTGTAAATCTCATGGTCCAGCATGATTGCAGTGGTGTACCAATCTTGGAGACGATCTGGGGTCCCCCTTACGGCACAAGCTTCTTTCAGTTTGGGATCTAATGCCTTTTTGAATGTATAGACCAATAGACTTTCTGGCCAGTAGCGTAGTCTCCCAGCTATTCTCCAGAACTCCCAAACTAATTCTTTGACCGGATGACCACCCTGTCATAATTCCTGGATACCCGGCTGTCAATGGACGACCATGTGACGGCCGTGGCAAGGGGGGCGTTTCATCAGGTTCGCCTGGTGCGCCAATTGCGTCCCCTATTGGACCGGAATGCCCTCCGCACAGTCACCCATGCACTTGTGACGTCTCGGCTGGACTACTGTAATGCTCTCTACATGGGGCTCCCCCTGAAATGCACTCGAAGGCTGCAGCTGGTTCAGAATGCGGCTACGCGGGTTGTTGCGGGAGTCTCTAGGTACTCCCACGTAACACCTCTCCTGTGCGGTCTACACTGGCTACCTGTGGCTTTTCGGGTGCGTTTCAAGGTATTGGTCATCATCTTTAAAGCGCTCCATGGCACAGGACCGAGGTATTTGCGGGATCGTATCCTGCCCCATACATCCCTTCGGCCGATCCGCTCTCACAGGGAGGGGCTCCTCCGGGTGCTGTCCACAAGGCAGTGCCAGCGGGCGACGCCCAGGAGTAGGGCCTTCTCTGTGATGGGCCCGACCCTCTGGAATGACCTCCCCCGTGACATCAGAACAACCACTGATCTCCGCTCCTTCCGTAAGATGCTCAAGACCCACCTGTTTGGTTTAGCGGGCCTGGCCTAATCCCAATTTAGTCCCTCAATTCTGTACTTTTAAATTTTTGGGGTTGTTTTAAGCTGATTTTTAACTTATTACCCTGTACAGCCTTATTGTTTAATTGGTTTTTAAGTGTATCTATTTTATATTAGGTTTTAATGTGGTGTCTGTTCACTGCCCCGAGTCCCTTCGGGGAGAGGGGGCGGTCTATACATTTAATAAAATAAATAAATAAATAAATAAATAAATAAATAAATAAATAAATAAATAAATCTGGTCTTCAGCATCTGCCTTTTGGGCCACATCATAAAATCAGGCACACATCAGTTGGATGAACCCGTTACATCATCTAATTCAGGAGCTGCTTCTTCATGGAGTTCCGCTATCCATTGTGAAGCCTCTCATTCATTCATCCCCTCTGCTATTTCTTAGATCAATTCTCGATCCGTCGGGTATTGTGGGCCTCCTTGGTCAATGTATGCCAATACTTGATTCATGAAGTAAGCTAGCTTGTCTTGGCTTCCATCGTAGGTTGCACGGAACCTTGGGGGTGTTGGAGGAGGAGGGGGTCCTGGTGGTTGAACCGGAGCAACCTGTTGGCCTGCTGCTTGGGGTGGTAAACCCCTTTGTTGGGCCACACCCATCGGTTGGGCAAAAGCCTGCTGAGGCATCGGTGGGGGGGCTGGACCCAGTGGTTGGGCAAAAGCCTGCTTAGTCATCGGTGGGGGGGCTGGACCCAGTGGTGGTCCCAGTCCCTGGCTCTGCCTAGGGGCAGCTATTTGGGCTGGCACCATTTGTTGGGAAGGGGCAGGCGTCCACTGGCATTGAGCCCATCCATGACCCGGGAAGAAAGCCCAACTTGGATTGGCTTGATTCATGGGTTCAGAGCCATCACTTTGCAGAGGGGGGGGGAGGTGAAAGTGCTCCAGGCCCCTTTCGGCTGGCTGGCTTTTACTTCCCAACTTTGTTGCACTCCAGGAGGGGGGGGTGCTGATTCGCTGGTGGCTGTGCGGAAAGAACCAAGGTCTCCACTCCACTGCGAAGCAGTTTCTCTGCTGGGAAAGGATAATGTGGGCTTTGCCAGGCTCCACCTGGGTGGTCCTGGGGGGCTGCGGGGTTTGATTTCACTCACATTTAGGTGTCCGAATTGGTCTTGAAGGCCCATCAAAGAATGGCTGCGTGAGAGCGGCTGAGACCTCCATTCATTTGATCTTCTCCCCATCCTCCAGTCGTCTGTCAGAGTTCCCTTGGGGGGGCTCTCCTTCTAGCAGGCATTCCTGAGAAGCTATAAATCCCGAAGCTTCATCTCGCAGGTCTAATTCCGTCTGTGAGGAAAGTCTTGGTTTTGGTTCCTTTCGCCGGGCGCCCAGCTGAAGTTCCCTTTCCCTCGCATCTGCAAGTTCAACTACTTCTTTAGAAGGTGCATAGATAGTATCAACAAGATTAAGCGATCTTAAGAACAGCTGCTTATAATAAACCCGAATGACCAGGCACTCCAGATGGCGCTAAAGCTATTGAAAGATCAATTTCAGATGCTTATAGCAGAACAAACAGCAACCAATTTGCAATTTGCTAAACATAACACCTTTGCCAACGCTAATAAACCTGGTAGATGGTTAGCATATACTTTGAGAAGGAATATGAATGACAGAATTATTGATAAAATTGAGTTTTGAGGGAAGATGGTATATCAACAAGAGTTGATTAAAAAATCATTTGTGGACTATTATACTAAGCTATATGTACAGGATAATATACAGAACAAGTTAATAGATGATTTTTTGGAAGGAAAAAGGGTTGCAAAAATTTCTGTGCTTCAAAAGGCAAATTTGGAACGTCTTATAACCGCTGATGAGATCACTTTAGTTATAAATCAACTTAAATTAGCTAAGGCTCCAGGGACTGATGGTTTGACTGCAATGTATTATAAAACTTTACAACTGGAAATGATTGAATATCTTACACAACTATTTTGTAATATACAACAAGGAGGTAAAATACCTCCCTCATGGAAAGCGGCTTTTATCTCATTGATACCTAAAGATAAAGAGGGCCCTAAGAAACCAGAGGATTACAGGCCGATATCTCTTCTGAACACAGATTATAAAATATTTGCTAAAGTATTAGCCAACAGATTGATGCCGGTTATTCAAGAGATTATTCATCATGATCAAGCAGGATTTATTGAAGGCAGACATATGAAGGAGAATGTAAGGCAACTCATAGATTTAATTGACTATCTTGATAAGAATAAGCAGATCTCTGCAGTGCTGGTTTTCTTGGATGCAGAGAAGGCCTTCGATCGAGTGAATTGGAACTTTCTAACCAAGACTTTGGAAAAGATGGATATGGGACCACGATTGCGGCAGGCGATTGGAGCAATTTATCAGCAACAAAATGCACAACTTATTATTAATGGAAATTTGTCAACAACTTTCGAGATACAAAAAGGCACAAGACAAGGTTGCCCATTATCCCCATTGTTATTTATTTTAACTTTGGAAGTCTTGTTGAACGCAATTCGGGACTCAAAATCCTTAGATGGCATAGCTATCAGGCAAAAGGAATACAGAACTAGAGCATTCGCCGATGATCTGGTTGTTACCCTTTCACATCCTTTGAAATCAATAATCCAGATGAAAAATATCATAATAGAATTTGGCATGGTGTCTGGGTTTAGACTAAATCAAAACAGAACGAAAATGATGGTTAAAAACATGACAGAGACTCAAAGAAAGAGACTTGTAAGTTTAGCAGGTTTTGAAATAGTTTCTAAAGTTAAATATTTAGGAATACAAATTTCAGAATCAAACACAAAGCTTTTCTCAAATAACTATGAAGTGTTGTGGCAAAAGATACAGAAAGATCTTGAAGCGTGGAAAAAGTTACAATTGTCTTTGCTTGGAAGGATCTCAGCAATTAAAATGAACATTCTACCTAGATTTATCTTTCTATTCCAGATGATTCCGGTGCTCAAGTCAGATAAAACCTTGTTAAATTGGCAAACAACATTAAATAAATTTGTTTGGAAGGAGAAAAAACCGAGAGTAAAGATGAAGATTATGCAAGATACACGTGAAAGAGGCGGCCTCAGACTCCCAAACCTTCGATTGTATTATGAAGCTGCGGTATTAACGCATGTAGCAGATTGGTTCGGGAAAACAAAAATGGAATTGCTCAATATAGAAGGCCATGATCTTGTTCTGGGATGGCATGCATATCTTTTTTATGAAGACAGGGTGGATAAAGTGTTCAACAACCATGTTCTCCGTAGTGCCTTGATGAGAATATGGAAGAAGCACCGGCCCAATTGGGATTATAAAATACCGCTTTGGTTGGATCTTGCAGACACCATAGGGATTATGAATATTAAGTCACTCGGGGGTTGTTTATATAAAGATGTGCTTATTGCTGATGGGGGCGAATGGAAGTTAAAAACTTTGGAACAGCTGTTGGAAGAAGGAATTACTTTAAATTGGTTACATTACATACAGCTTCAGAAGAGATGGGAAGAAGATCGCAGGGTCGGCTTTATGGATAAAGAAGTGGAACTGATTAAGCAGATAAAAGAGACTGGTCCAAAACAAGTTAAAAGAATATATAATGTACTGTTAGAAAGAGACTCAGAAAGTGAATTGGTTAAGGATTGTATGATTAAATGGGCTCAGAATTTTGGTGAAGTGGTTATGTTGGAAACGTGGGAAAAAATATGGGTTCTGTTGTGGCCCAGCCGGTGCCGCTGCCACCAGACTCCGACAGCGAGGTGTCCTCTGAGTCGGCTCAAGAGGAGGTGGGGGACCCTGGACAGGGTTCCGACGCTGAGCAGGGCGCAGAGAGGCTGGTTGGCCACCAGGGGGCACCTGAGGCATGGAGCAGTGGTGAAAGCCAAAGGAAGGGGGCTCCTGATGTCATGCCTTGGAGCAGTGGAGAGGAGTCACAGGACAGTGAGTCAGACAGCAGTGAGCTATTAGATGCTCGTTACCGATGTGCTACCCGGCGTAAGGAGCAATTGAGCAATTACCGGAGGTAATGGCTCTCAGCTGCTGATCATTAGACTCCTCTCCAGACTATAAAGGGACTGCTTGTGGACACACCCTTTGCAGGAATCAACTGATCATTGGAGTTGGAGAAGCTCAGATCTGTGTCGTACTTTGGCAGGCTGGATTGCTGCTAAAGATTTTACCTGGATTACTGTCAATCTGTTCCCTGGACCTTGGCTGCTAAGGTGATTATCTGGAGCTTGGTAGCTGGATTGCTGCCAAGGGGTGTCGCTGTAGCTGGATTGCTGCCCAGAGTGCTATCTTGACCTTGGCAGTCTGGATTGCTGCCAAGGTGGAACCTGTATGTCAATAAACATCTTTGAAGAGACTTTGTGTCGGAGTGTCTTGGTATACAAGAGGAGGGGGTCAGAACAGGTTCAGAATGTTAAATTTACACAGTCACAGAATTTAAGGGAGAATTTTTATAAAATGTTTTACAGATGGTATTTAGATCCTAAAAAATTATCATGCATGTACCCAAATGTTCAACCAAAATGTTGGAGATGCGGGTGTCTAGATGCTACCTTTTTTCATGTATGGTGGACTTGTAACAAGGTTAAAGCTTTTTGGATAAAAATATGGTGGGTTATGCAGAATGTATTTAAGAAAAGAATACAATTCACTCCACAAATGTTTTTATTGGGTATAGTTAAGGATTTTACCAAAGGGGAAACAAAATTGGCCTTGTATATGGTTACAGCAGCTAGGTTGTTGATTGCGCAACATTGGAAAAAAGATTTTTTGCCGACAATTGATCAATGGATTCAGAAGGTGGCGGGGTTCGCTGAAATGGCAAAAATTTCAGCTTTCTTAAAAGCTCAGAAACAGGAGGATTACACACAGGAATGGGCAAAATGGATTGATTATATACAGAATAAATACCAGACTAGGAGTTATTATCTAGCCTTTAGGTAAGAATGTTTAGACCGATAGATGATCAGAGTAAATAGTATATGGGATGTTTGGAATTGTTAGAGTGGTATACAGCGGAAGTCAGGGGGGTGGGTTTGTGTGGGAGGTGGGGGAGGGTTAGGGTGGAGGGTGGGGCAATATATATGTATGAATAAATTAGAAGATGGGACTAATGAAACATTGTTAGGCTAGGAGAAATTTATATTAAGAGTTATAGATGTTAAATTAGCTTAGAAAATGATCAATGTGTTATTATTAATTTAAGAGTAATTTATATAGTTTTTGTTGGGAGGAGAGGGGTTATGAGTAATCTATTTTAAGATGGGGGGAGGGGAGGGGGTAAAGTGTTTGGTATAATATTTGAATGTGAATTTTTGCGGGGGGGTTGGGGGGGTATAGCATTTGTATGAGATTTATATTGTGTGGAGGGGGGGTGAAAAGGGGGAAAATTTGTTTGTACAAAACTCTTTTAATAAACAAGATTAAGCGATCCATTATCCTTAGCCTTCTCTGCTGCATTCTTTCCTTCCTCCATCTTCACTGAAATTTCGTCCTGCCCAGGATTGGGTCAGAACTGGGATTCAGTACACCTATGAAAGTTAAAAAAAATTATGTGAGAGTTAAAATAATGTCAGCATTCCAAATACCATGCAAAAGTAAATCAGAGTCCAGAACAGAATCATCCTTAAAGTTCCAATTTAATAATACAGGCATGTTGGCATTATGCTATGAAATTTCAACTCTAATATACATCCTGTGGTTTCACCCAGTTGAAAGTTCATATCTATCCCCACACCCCATAATTCATCACGTGTTCCAATCATCATCTTCCATGCTGGCATCTACACCCCTCTGCTTCTGGTCAGGTGTCGAGGTGCGGAGACAAAAGATGACCTTGAGCTTCTAGGAAGAATCACAACAATACATTCCATAATCCTACTCCTTTCTATTCCCCCCTCCCAACTACTACACTAATGAAACACATAGGAAATTATAAGAAAGTGTGGCAGGCCAAAGATTCTTAAAGGAACCTCTGCAGGCCTGACAAATAGAAATAGACTATCATGCCTTTGTATAGGTGATCATGCAAAACTTCATTTATTAGTTGCATGAAAGCCACTGGTGCCCCCTGTAGGCCAAAAGGGAGTACTTGGAATTGAAAACAACCAAGTGAGCAGTTGAAAGCAGTTTTCCATTCATCTCCCTTTTTAATCCCGACTCTGTAATAAGCCTCCCTTAAGTCCAATTTTGTGAAAATCTTCCCTTTACCCAAATGGGCCAACATGTCCTTCATCAGAGGGAGGCGGTAAACATTGTGTACAGACACTGCATTCAAATTCTTATAGTTCACACAGAGGTGAAGGGAGCGATCTTTTTTTTCTCTAAACAACACTGGAGCAGCCATTTGGGGCCTGGCAGGTTCAATAAACCCTGTTTGTAAATTTTTATCAATAAACTTCTGTAATTCATCCATTTCACGGGGGGTCATTGAGTAGATTTGGGGTTTTGGAAGTTTCACCCCCGGGAGGATATCAATACTGCAATCTGTTGCGCATTGAGAGGATAATTTATCAGAGGATTTCTCAGTGAAAACATCCTTTAGGTCCCAATATTCTTTTGGGATTTTCTCCTCCCCCTCAATTCTTTCTTGTCCTGTGGCCACTAGGTTAGGTTTAGCGTTAACAGGCTTTGGAGCCCCCCTCTCCCTCAGGGGATGTAGCGGATCGGATGCGCAACCACCCTTTTCTCCATTTGATGCGTGGGTTCCACTTCTGTAACCAAGGTAACACTAGTATGAGAGGCCGATCTATTCCTGGGGTGACAATAAAACTTATAGTTTCTTGGTGAGTTCGGAAGGAGCGGAGGTCAGTAGTGGTCCTAGTATCCGGGGGGAGGTCATTCCACAGGGCTGGGCCCGCCACAGAGAAGGCTCTGCTCCTAGGCGCCGCCCCATGGCACTGTCTGGTGGATGGCACCTGGAGAAGTCCCTCTCTGTGCGAGCGGATGGGTCGTAGGGGTGTATGGGGCAGAATACGATCCCGCAGGTAACTAGGTCCTGAGCCATGGAGGGCTTTAAAGATCGTAATCAAGACCTTGAAACGCACTCGATAGACCACAGGAAGCCAGTGCAGCTCGCGCAGGAGAGGTGTCACATGGGAGTACTTGGTACTCCCCATAATCACCCGCGCGGCCGCATTCTGGACCAACTGCAGTCTCCGAGTGCATTTCAAGAGAAGCCCCATGTAGAGAGCGTTACAGTAGTCCAGGCGAGACGTCACCAGCGCATGGGTGACTGTGCGTAGGGCGTCCCAGTCCAATAGGGGGCGCAATTGGCGCACCAGGCAAACCTGGTGGAACGCCCCCCTGGCCACGGCTGTCACATGTTCATCCATGGACAGCCTGGCATCTAGGAGGACGCCCAAATTGCGCGCCCGCTCCATGGGGGCGAGTTGAATGCCCCCAATGGCCAGAGATGGAATTATCTGGTTGAACCGGGGAGCCGGAACCCACAGCCACTCCGTCTTGGAAGGGTTGAGCCTGAGTCGGTTGTCATCCATCCAGATCCGTACGGCTTCCACACACCGGGAGTGATGGTACATTGGTATATAAAGATTTTTCATTTAAAATATATAATCCAATATGAATGAAGTATAAAGAATGATTGTGGTAGTAACGCACGAAATTTACTTGTAACCAATCGACATGCTTTCTGGAAGATGTAATGAAGAATGTTTTTTTTGTGTGTGTGTGTGTTTAATTAAAACAATAAAAAAACTTTAATAAAAAAAAATACTGCGGGTGCTCCTTGTAGTCCGAAAGGCATGACTTTATATTGGAAGCTGCCCAGGGGAGTGTTAAAAGTGGTCTTCCACTCATCCTCTTTCCGGATTCGTATACGGTAATATGCCTCTCTCAAGTCCAGCTTGGTGAAGATCTTGCCTTTAGCCAAGTGGTTCAACATATCATTCATGAGAGGGAGGGGATAGGTATTCTTTTCGCATACTGCATTCAAAGCTTGTAAATCCACACAGAGGCGAACTCCCTCATCTATCATTTCTCTGAAGAGCACTGGGGCCGCTACTTTCGATTTTGCTGGTTCCATAAAATCTCTTTTCAAATTGGTGTCAATGTACTTCCTCAATTCTATCATCTCCTTAGGAGTCATAGAGTACATTTTTGGCTTTGGTAAGGTTGCCCCATGTTTGAACTCTATTGCAGTCTGTGGGGCAGTGAGGTGGAAGGTAGTTTCCGTCTTCCTCACTGAACACCTCCGCCAGATCCCAATAGATCTTTGGGACTCATTGGATTCCCGGAGGTTTAGTGTCTGCTGCGGTTGCTGCAGGTTCTGGATGGGTTGGGCTGTTGGGTTCTAACGTTCCTGGGTGGCCTTTTGGTTCCACCAGTGGTAACGGGCCAACCCCAATAATCACCTTTCTAATGCTGTCCTCCCACTTTATAGTAGGTACCCACTTGTCCAACCATGCAACTCTTGCATTCCAGGGGCCACGATGAATCTGAGGAACTCATAGTGGTGGCCTATCACTAGCTTTACTAACTCAGTGATCTTTGTAGCCGGAGCACCCCCAATTAGGGTTCCATCCACTTGCTCAAACGGAATGGGATGTTTTAGGGGTCTGGTGCGTATACCTAGTTGCTCCACTATTGACATGCTGATTAAGCATCGGGTGCAGCCGGTGCTAAAAGGCACAAGACAAGGTTGCCCATTATCCCCATTGTTATTTATTTTAACTTTGGAAGTCTTGTTGAACGCAATTCGGGACTCAAAATCCTTAGATGGCATAGCTATCAGGCAAAAGGAATACAGAACTAGAGCATTCGCCGATGATCTGGTTGTTACCCTTTCACATCCTTTGAAATCAATAATCCAGATGAAAAATATCATAATAGAATTTGGCATGGTGTCTGGGTTTAGACTAAATCAAAACAGAACGAAAATGATGGTTAAAAACATGACAGAGACTCAAAGAAAGAGACTTGTAAGTTTAGCAGGTTTTGAAATAGTTTCTAAAGTTAAATATTTAGGAATACAAATTTCAGAATCAAACACAAAGCTTTTCTCAAATAACTATGAAGTGTTGTGGCAAAAGATACAGAAAGATCTTGAAGCGTGGAAAAAGTTACAATTGTCTTTGCTTGGAAGGATCTCAGCAATTAAAATGAACATTCTACCTAGATTTATCTTTCTATTCCAGATGATTCCGGTGCTCAAGTCAGATAAAACCTTGTTAAATTGGCAAACAACATTAAATAAATTTGTTTGGAAGGAGAAAAAACCGAGAGTAAAGATGAAGATTATGCAAGATACACGTGAAAGAGGCGGCCTCAGACTCCCAAACCTTCGATTGTATTATGAAGCTGCGGTATTAACGCATGTAGCAGATTGGTTCGGGAAAACAAAAATGGAATTGCTCAATATAGAAGGCCATGATCTTGTTCTGGGATGGCATGCATATCTTTTTTATGAAGACAGGGTGGATAAAGTGTTCAACAACCATGTTCTCCGTAGTGCCTTGATGAGAATATGGAAGAAGCACCGGCCCAATTGGGATTATAAAATACCGCTTTGGTTGGATCTTGCAGACACCATAGGGATTATGAATATTAAGTCACTCGGGGGTTGTTTATATAAAGATGTGCTTATTGCTGATGGGGGCGAATGGAAGTTAAAAACTTTGGAACAGCTGTTGGAAGAAGGAATTACTTTAAATTGGTTACATTACATACAGCTTCAGAAGAGATGGGAAGAAGATCGCAGGGTCGGCTTTATGGATAAAGAAGTGGAACTGATTAAGCAGATAAAAGAGACTGGTCCAAAACAAGTTAAAAGAATATATAATGTACTGTTAGAAAGAGACTCAGAAAGTGAATTGGTTAAGGATTGTATGATTAAATGGGCTCAGAATTTTGGTGAAGTGGTTATGTTGGAAACGTGGGAAAAAATATGGGTTCTGTTGTGGCCCAGCCGGTGCCGCTGCCACCAGACTCCGACAGCGAGGTGTCCTCTGAGTCGGCTCAAGAGGAGGTGGGGGACCCTGGACAGGGTTCCGACGCTGAGCAGGGCGCAGAGAGGCTGGTTGGCCACCAGGGGGCACCTGAGGCATGGAGCAGTGGTGAAAGCCAAAGGAAGGGGGCTCCTGATGTCATGCCTTGGAGCAGTGGAGAGGAGTCACAGGACAGTGAGTCAGACAGCAGTGAGCTATTAGATGCTCGTTACCGATGTGCTACCCGGCGTAAGGAGCAATTGAGCAATTACCGGAGGTAATGGCTCTCAGCTGCTGATCATTAGACTCCTCTCCAGACTATAAAGGGACTGCTTGTGGACACACCCTTTGCAGGAATCAACTGATCATTGGAGTTGGAGAAGCTCAGATCTGTGTCGTACTTTGGCAGGCTGGATTGCTGCTAAAGATTTTACCTGGATTACTGTCAATCTGTTCCCTGGACCTTGGCTGCTAAGGTGATTATCTGGAGCTTGGTAGCTGGATTGCTGCCAAGGGGTGTCGCTGTAGCTGGATTGCTGCCCAGAGTGCTATCTTGACCTTGGCAGTCTGGATTGCTGCCAAGGTGGAACCTGTATGTCAATAAACATCTTTGAAGAGACTTTGTGTCGGAGTGTCTTGGTATACAAGAGGAGGGGGTCAGAACAGGTTCAGAATGTTAAATTTACACAGTCACAGAATTTAAGGGAGAATTTTTATAAAATGTTTTACAGATGGTATTTAGATCCTAAAAAATTATCATGCATGTACCCAAATGTTCAACCAAAATGTTGGAGATGCGGGTGTCTAGATGCTACCTTTTTTCATGTATGGTGGACTTGTAACAAGGTTAAAGCTTTTTGGATAAAAATATGGTGGGTTATGCAGAATGTATTTAAGAAAAGAATACAATTCACTCCACAAATGTTTTTATTGGGTATAGTTAAGGATTTTACCAAAGGGGAAACAAAATTGGCCTTGTATATGGTTACAGCAGCTAGGTTGTTGATTGCGCAACATTGGAAAAAAGATTTTTTGCCGACAATTGATCAATGGATTCAGAAGGTGGCGGGGTTCGCTGAAATGGCAAAAATTTCAGCTTTCTTAAAAGCTCAGAAACAGGAGGATTACACACAGGAATGGGCAAAATGGATTGATTATATACAGAATAAATACCAGACTAGGAGTTATTATCTAGCCTTTAGGTAAGAATGTTTAGACCGATAGATGATCAGAGTAAATAGTATATGGGATGTTTGGAATTGTTAGAGTGGTATACAGCGGAAGTCAGGGGGGTGGGTTTGTGTGGGAGGTGGGGGAGGGTTAGGGTGGAGGGTGGGGCAATATATATGTATGAATAAATTAGAAGATGGGACTAATGAAACATTGTTAGGCTAGGAGAAATTTATATTAAGAGTTATAGATGTTAAATTAGCTTAGAAAATGATCAATGTGTTATTATTAATTTAAGAGTAATTTATATAGTTTTTGTTGGGAGGAGAGGGGTTATGAGTAATCTATTTTAAGATGGGGGGAGGGGAGGGGGTAAAGTGTTTGGTATAATATTTGAATGTGAATTTTTGCGGGGGGGTTGGGGGGGTATAGCATTTGTATGAGATTTATATTGTGTGGAGGGGGGGTGAAAAGGGGGAAAATTTGTTTGTACAAAACTCTTTTAATAAACAAGATTAAGCGATCCATTATCCTTAGCCTTCTCTGCTGCATTCTTTCCTTCCTCCATCTTCACTGAAATTTCGTCCTGCCCAGGATTGGGTCAGAACTGGGATTCAGTACACCTATGAAAGTTAAAAAAAATTATGTGAGAGTTAAAATAATGTCAGCATTCCAAATACCATGCAAAAGTAAATCAGAGTCCAGAACAGAATCATCCTTAAAGTTCCAATTTAATAATACAGGCATGTTGGCATTATGCTATGAAATTTCAACTCTAATATACATCCTGTGGTTTCACCCAGTTGAAAGTTCATATCTATCCCCACACCCCATAATTCATCACGTGTTCCAATCATCATCTTCCATGCTGGCATCTACACCCCTCTGCTTCTGGTCAGGTGTCGAGGTGCGGAGACAAAAGATGACCTTGAGCTTCTAGGAAGAATCACAACAATACATTCCATAATCCTACTCCTTTCTATTCCCCCCTCCCAACTACTACACTAATGAAACACATAGGAAATTATAAGAAAGTGTGGCAGGCCAAAGATTCTTAAAGGAACCTCTGCAGGCCTGACAAATAGAAATAGACTATCATGCCTTTGTATAGGTGATCATGCAAAACTTCATTTATTAGTTGCATGAAAGCCACTGGTGCCCCCTGTAGGCCAAAAGGGAGTACTTGGAATTGAAAACAACCAAGTGAGCAGTTGAAAGCAGTTTTCCATTCATCTCCCTTTTTAATCCCGACTCTGTAATAAGCCTCCCTTAAGTCCAATTTTGTGAAAATCTTCCCTTTACCCAAATGGGCCAACATGTCCTTCATCAGAGGGAGGCGGTAAACATTGTGTACAGACACTGCATTCAAATTCTTATAGTTCACACAGAGGTGAAGGGAGCGATCTTTTTTTTCTCTAAACAACACTGGAGCAGCCATTTGGGGCCTGGCAGGTTCAATAAACCCTGTTTGTAAATTTTTATCAATAAACTTCTGTAATTCATCCATTTCACGGGGGGTCATTGAGTAGATTTGGGGTTTTGGAAGTTTCACCCCCGGGAGGATATCAATACTGCAATCTGTTGCGCATTGAGAGGATAATTTATCAGAGGATTTCTCAGTGAAAACATCCTTTAGGTCCCAATATTCTTTTGGGATTTTCTCCTCCCCCTCAATTCTTTCTTGTCCTGTGGCCACTAGGTTAGGTTTAGCGTTAACAGGCTTTGGAGCCCCCCTCTCCCTCAGGGGATGTAGCGGATCGGATGCGCAACCACCCTTTTCTCCATTTGATGCGTGGGTTCCACTTCTGTAACCAAGGTAACACTAGTATGAGAGGCCGATCTATTCCTGGGGTGACAATAAAACTTATAGTTTCTTGGTGAGTTCCCATCCACAGGTCTATTGGCTCAGTTACAAAATGGGCAGGGCTCCCCCCAGCAATTGAGCCGTCCAGCTGGCAAAAAGCAATGGGAACTTTTTTTTTTTTATGAATAATTTTTTATTGTTTTTGTCTTTTTATCACATATTACACTCTTTATATCAACAGTTTGTACAATGTTACATCGTCGTATCTATGTATGTTTTCCTCTCTTTACCATATATTACAATCCTTATGTCATTTTATCTATACATTTTTATGATATTTAACATATTTACCTATTTTTATATACAGTTCTATGTTTATTTATGTATATTGTTTTCGGCTTAAATGTTTTTCTTATTATCCAACCATTCATACCACTTATTCCAAATTTCGTAGTATTCCGATTCTTCTTTGTCCTGTAATTTTTGAGTTAGTTTGTCCATCTCTGCGCACTCCAAAGTTTTTTTTATCACTAATTCGTCTGGTGGTGTATTGTTTTGCTTCCAGCATTGGGCGAAGGCAATTCTAGCTATAGTTAATATATGTGTTAGTAAATATTTAATTTTTTTTGTATAGTTCCCTTTAATTATTCCTAATAAAAGGGTTTCGGGTTTATACTTTACTTGTTCCCCCGTAATTTCTTGTGCCCACTTCCAGATTCTTTTCCAGTATTTTTGCGATTCCGGGCATGTCCACCACATGTGGTAGTAGGTCCCTTCTTCTTTTTTACATTTCCAGCATATCGATTTCAGTATTGGGTACATTTTTGCTAATCTTGTTGGTGGTAGGTGCCAACGATAAAACATTTTATATATATTATCTTTCAGTGTCGCTGATCTCGTTAATTTATAATTTATATTCCAAATTTTTTCCCAATCCGCTAGATCTATGTTATAACCAAAATTTTTGGCCCATGCTATCATACATCCTTTAACTATTTCTTCTTCTAAGTTTATTTCTAACAAATATTTATACATTTTCGTTATAAATTTGTTTTCTGGGCCAGTTAAGATTTTGTCTATTTGTTGCAATTCCGTATATATTCCATATTCTTTTATATCTTTTTTATATCTTGATTGTAATTGGAGGTATGGCCACCAATCTATATTGATATTATTCTCTTTTAGTTCTTGGTTCGTTTTCAAATTCCCCTGGTTATCTAATATTTCACTATATCTAACCATTTTTGATAAATCTAGCGTATTGGGGTGTATCATGGCTTCCATGGTGGAAAGCCATGCCGGTATTTTCATATAGTGTTTTGCTTTAATTTTATTCCAGACTTGAATTAATGCTTCTCTAATGTAATGTCTATGGAAATATTTTTGCTTCTTTTTACTCTCTTCCCATAAGAAAAAGTGCCATCCTGTTTGTAGGTCGTGGCCTTCTATTGCTAATATTCTTTTGTTTTTTAGATTTATCCAATCTTTAATCCAAATTAGTGCTGCTGCATTGTAGTAGAGTTCCCAGTCAGGTAGTCCCATACCACCTCTGCTTCTATCATCCTGTAATGCTTTCAGTTTTATCCTAGCTTTTTTCCCTTGCCAGATAAATTTTAGTATTATTTTATTCAATTCAGTAAAAAAAGTTTTCTCTAGTTTTATGGGGATCGTTTGAAATAGATATAGGACTCTTGGTAGTATGTTCATTTTTATAGTTGCTATTTTCCCTAATAGCGATAGTTGTAGTTTCCCCCATAATTCTAGGTCTTTTTTTATTTGTTGCACTAATTTTGTGTAATTATTTTCTTTTATGGTTGAGCACTTTGCAGTTAGCCATATTCCTAAATATTTGACTTTCTTTACTACCTGGAGTCCTATTGTTTTTTCTAATTCTTTGTTCTGTTTTTCCTTCAGATTTTTGGTTATTATTTTAGTCTTTTCTCTATTAATTTTTAGTCCTGCCACATCTCCATATTTTTCTAGTTCTTGCATTAACCTGTTCCCTGTTTCTAATGGATCTTCTATGATAAATACTAAGTCATCTGCAAAGGCCTGTATTTTGTATTCTTCCTTTTTAGTTTTGGTTCCTCTTATTTCCTGGTTTTTTCTAATTTGTATCAGAAGGCTTTCTAGCGTCAGAATAAAAAGCAGAGGTGATAGTGGGCAGCCTTGTCTCACTCCTTTCGTTATTTCAAAAGACTCTGTATTCTCCCCATTCAATAGTATGCTTGCCTTTTGGGTGGAGTATATTGTTTCTATTAATTTTTCAAATTTATTTCCTAGATTCATATTTTTAATTTGTTGTTTCATGTATTGCCAATTTAAATTATCGAATGCCTTCTGTGCATCCAGGAATACAAGTGCCACTTGTTTCTCTGTATGCACCTCATAGTACTCCAAGATATTAGCAATTATTCTGGTATTATTTCTAATTTGTCTTGTTGGGAGAAATCCATTTTGATCTGGGTGTATGTAATCATTTAGTAATCTTTTTAGTCTCTCCGCTATTATTGTTGCAAATATTTTGTAGTCCACATTCAGCAACGAGATTGGCCTGTAATTTTGAATTTGGTTGTGGTCTGTACCTTCTTTATATATTAACGTAATGTATGCTTCCCTCCATGTGTTTGGTATTTTTGCTTTCGTCAATGTTTCGTTGTACATCTCCAACATTAGGGGTTCTATTGATTCATTCAGATCGTTTATCGTTTTGTACCATTCTGCTGGGAATCCATCTGGACCTGGTGTTTTATTATTTTTCTGTTTTTGAATTGCCTGTTTCAGTTCAATATTTGTTATTTGTTTCGTTAGCATTTCTTTCATCTCTTCCGGTATTACTGGGGGTTCTTCTTTGTTCAAATATTCTTGTATTTGTTTGTCATCTACTTGTTCCCCCTTGTATAACTTCTCGAAATATTTATGTACAATCTTTTTTTTCCCTTCCATTGTGTGTTGTAATTCACCTGTTTCCTCTTGGAGTTGATATATTAGTCTTTTTTCTCTTTCTTTTCTCAATCTATAAGATAACCACCTTCCTGGTTTATTTGCTTGTTCAAAAAAATTTTGTTTTGTTAGTTTTAAGTGTTTTACTATTTCTTCCTGGACTAGTATGTTTAATTTGTGTTCCGCTAGCATCCAATCTTTTCTAATTTTGTCACTTTGTGGTTTGTTTTGGAGTTCTTTTTCTAGGTTCTCAATTTCCTTCTCTAATGCTTTCTGTTGTGCCCATTTTTCTTTATTTCTTTTTGCTGAATAAGCTATAATGATTCCTCGTATGTAGGCTTTCATGGTATCCCATAGGTTTTGTATTGATGTCTGTTCTTTTGTGTTTTCTTTGAGAAATAGTCCCAACTCACTCTTACACTTTTGGATAAATTCTTTTTCTTTTAATATTTGCAGGTTTAATGTCCATCTTCGTCTAGTTTTTTTTTCCCCTTTCCAGATTATTTTAATGGGGTTATGGTCTGCCCAGGTGTTTGGTAGTATTTCAATTTTATATACTTCTGCCCCGATTTCCTTATTCATCCATGCCATGTCGATCCGTGACCAAGATTGGTGTGGATTTGAGTAAAAGGTAAATTATTTTTTATTTGGTTCCATTTTTCTCCAGATGTCTATTAGATTTAGCTCTTCCATCATCTCCATACACGTTGTTGGTAATACTTTTTTTTGTTTTTGGTTTTTTTGTCACTAACATAGTCTATTTTGCTATCTACTATGGCATTATAGTCTCCTATTATACAGATGTTTTCCCCTCCAATTTCTCTGATTTTTTCATGTAATTTTTTATAGAAATTTTTCTGGTCTTCGTTTGGGGCATAAATTGCTACCAGCAATATTGGTTTTTGGTTTATCCATATCTCTAAAATTAATATTCTTCCCCTTGGATCTGCATAGATTAAGCTTGTCTTTATTCTCTCTTTAACATAAATTGCTAATCCTTTTCTTTTTTCTTCTGCCGATGCTGTATATAATTTCCCCAATTTCGGACATTCTAAGTATTTTATGTCTTGTTGTTTGATATGTGTTTCCTGTAGACATATTATGTCTGCTTTTTGTTTTATTAATTTTGCCCAGATGTGTTTTCTTTTTGTTAGTGAATTTAAACCATTGACATTTACAGATAGTAGTTGGATTTCTTCCTCCATTTTCCTAGATCTCTACTTGTCCTTATTTTTATTTGTCTCTAGTTTACAATACAATACAATAGTAGAGTTGGAAGGGACCTTGGAGGTCTTCTAGTCCAACCCCCTGCCTAGGCAGGAAACCCTATACCGTTTCAGACAAATAGCTATCCAACATCTTCTTAAAGACTTCCAGTGTTGGGGCATTCACAACTTCTGGAGGCAAGCTGTTCCACTGATTAATTGTTCTCACTGTCAGGAAATTCCTCCTCA
The DNA here is from genome assembly GCF_964273705.1 of Natrix helvetica. NCBI lineage: Eukaryota > Metazoa > Chordata > Lepidosauria > Squamata > Natricidae > Natrix > Natrix helvetica. The sequence goes on from NC_138560.1 coordinate 27,619,457, forward strand.
GTTCTAAATTGCTTCTCTCCTTGATTAGTTTCCACCCATTGCTTCTTGTTCTACCCTCAGGTGCTTTGGAGAATAGTTTGACTCCCTCTTCTTTGTGGCAACCTCTGAGATATTGGAATAATGCTATCATGTCTCCCCTAGTCCTTCTTTCTCTTAAGCTAAACATACCCAGTTCCTGCAACCGTTCTTCATATGTTTTAGACTCCAGGCCCCTAATCATCTTTGTTGCTCTTCTCTGCACTCTTTCTAGAGTCTCCACATCTTTTTTACATCGTGGCGACCAGAACTGAATGCAGTATTCCAAGTGTGGCCTTACCAAGGCATTATAAAGTGGTATTAACACTTCACGTGATCTTGATTCTATCCCTCTGTTGATGCAGCCTAGAACTGTGTTGGCTTTTTTGGCAGCTGCTGCACACTGCTGGCTCATATTTAAATGGTTGTCCACTAGGACTCCAAGATCCCTTTCACAGTTACTACTACTGAGTATGGTATCACCTATACTGTACCTGTGCATTCCGTTTTTGTTGCCTAAATGTAGAACCTTACTCTTTTCACCATTGAATTTCATTTTATTAGATAGTGCCCAATGTTCAAGTTTGTCAAGATCCTTCTGTATCTTAAGCCTATCTTCTGGAGTGTTGGCTATTCCTGCCAGCTTGGTATCATCTGCAAATTTGATGAGTTCCCCATTTATTCCCTCATCCAAATCATTGATGAAGATGTTGAAGAGTACTGGGCCTAAAACAGAGCCTTGGGGTACTCCACTGCATACTTCCCTCCATGTAGATGCAGTTCCATTGAGAACTACACGTTGAGTGCGGTTGGTCAGCCAGTTACCAATCCATCTGGTGGTGATGCTGTCTAACCCACATTCTTCTACTTTATCTAGTAGTAGGTTATGGTCTACCTTATCAAAAGCCTTACTGAAGTCCAAGTAAACTATATCAACGGCATTCCTCTGGTCCACTAATTTTGTCACATTATCAAAGAATGCAATAAGATTAGTCTGGCATGATCTGTTTTTGACAAATCCATGTTGGCTTTTGGCTATTACTTTGTTTGCTTCTAGGTGTTCGCAAATTCGTTGCTTGATTATTTTTTCCAGAATCTTTCCTGGTATTGAGGTTAGGCTGATAGGTCTGTAGTTTCCTGGATCTAATTTTTTCCCTTTTTTGAAGATGGGAACCACATCAGCTCTTTTCCAGTCCTCTGGTAGTTCCCCGGTGTTCCAGGATCTCTGAAAGATATAATTCAGTGGTTCTGAGATCTCGTCTGCTAGTTCCTTCAGAACTCTGGGGTGTAATCCATCCGGTCCTGGTGATTTGAACTCATCTAGGGTAGACAGGTGCTCACTTACCATTTTCTTCCCTATTTCAATTTGTGTTCCTAATTTTGTGGTGCTGCTTTTGATAGGTTGGACTGTTTTATCCCTTTGTGTAAAGACAGATGCAAAACATGAGTTAAATAGTTCTGCTTTCTCCCTGTTGCTTGTCACCTTCTTGCCACTTTCTCCTAGCAATGGACCAATTGTTTCCTTAACTTTTTTCTTGTTTTTAACATGTTGGAAGAAGCTTTTTTTGTTAATTTTTACTTTTGTGGCAAGCCTTTCTTCATTGTGAGCCTTAGCTTTCCTCACTTCATCTTTACAGGCTCGGGCTATTTGCTGATATTCTGCCTTAGTTATGTCCCCCTCCTTCCACTTTTTATACTTACTTTTTTTGTCTTTCAGTTTGTCAGATAGTTGTTTATGCAGCCATGCTGGTTTCTTTTGGGAGCTGTTGTTTTTCTTCTTCATTGGTATTGTGTTAGACTGGGCTTTTCTAATCTCATTTTTCAAAATTTCCCAAGCTTCTTGAGTTGTTTTCCCCTCGAGGATTCTCATCCATGGAATTTTTCCCAAGCTCTCTCTAAGTTTATTGAAATTAGCTTTCTTAAAGTCCAAGACTCTAGTTTGACTTTGTTCTACTACTTGTGTTTGGATAATGTTGAATTCCAATATTGCATGGTCACTTGCCCCCAGGGTTCCTATGGCTTCAACACCTTCTATCATTTCCTCTCTGTTAGTGAGAATTAAGTCCAGTATGGCTGATCCCCTTGTTTCCTTCTCTACTTTTTGGAAAACAAAGTTGTCTGCTAGGTTTGTTAGGAACCTGTTGGATCTTCCACTTGGTGCAGAGTTTGTTTCCCAGTTGATGTCAGGGTAGTTAAAATCTCCCATTACTATTGTGGTGTGCTTCCTACATACCTTAGTTAGCTGACTAGCAAAAAGTTCATCTTCTTCCTCTGCTTGGTTGGGTGGCCTGTAGTATAGACCTATGGCAATGTCATTTCCCCCACAACCTTTAATATTGACCCAAATGCATTCAAGATAGTTCTCATTATTGTTGTGCTCTATTTCTGTAGAGACATAGTTATTTCTTATATATAGTGCAACTCCACCTCCTCTTTTATTTGGTCTATTTCTTTTAAATAATTTAAATCCTTCTAGCTGTATGTTCCATTTGTCAGTTTCATCCCACCAAGTTTCTGTAATGGCAATAATATCATATCTGCCCTCTTTTACTTGAATTTCTAATTCTCCCTGTTTATTCCTCATACTCTGTGCATTGGTATATAGACATTTGAGTCCATTTTGATTGACCTTGTGTTTACTGTCTACATAACCTGTATTATGCCTGACTGCCCCTATTTTCTTGCCACTTGTGTGATTCATGCACATGGTATGACAATCACTATTACATGCTTGGTTTTGCTTGACAGCAGGAGTGATAATCTTACCCACACACAAATCTATGTTACATGCATTTATAACCCTATGAATTTTAGTTTGCTGGGGACAGAGATGTTCTGTATCTATTAATTCTCTGTCCCCGCTCTTCAGTTTAAATGTTTATCAAGAAAATCTGTGAATTTAATGCCAAGTAACTCAGTTCCTTTCTTGGATGGGTGCAACCCATCTCTTTTGTACAGTTTTTCATTGGACCAGCTACAGGCTTCATGACTAATAAAACCAAAGCCTTCCCTTTTACACCACTCCTTTAGCCAAACATTAAACTCTGCTACACGCTGGCCCTTCCCTTTTTGTTCCTTATATACAGGTAAAACCTCTGAAAAGATAAGCCTACAACCTATACTATTAAGTTCATACCCCAAGTTCTGGAAATCATTCTGCACAGAAAGTACATCTTTCTGGGATAGATCATTAGTGCCAAGATGTATAATAGCATCAACGTCACAGTCCTTACTTGCATTCTTGACTATCTTAAGAATACGCCTCTTGTCTCTGCTGGCAGTAGCACCTGGCAGACACCTGACCTCTTTTAAAACCTCCTTATCCTCTCCTAAATTAACATCTCTTACGATTGAATCACCAACCAGAAGGTGACTTCTCTTTTTACATACCTTGATCTTCTTCTGCGACTGATGTGTGATACCTGGTTCCCCTTTTCGCCTTTCCAAAGAAAGTTCTTCGTTTTGGACCACGATCCCCTGCTTATTTGAGTCATCATTATCACAACTGCCTTGACCTATCTCTTTAGTGTCCCCATTAAGGTCAGCAAGGGCACTATATCTGTTTTGCTGGGTCACAGCAAAAGCTTTGGGTTTATGGTTCACAGCTCTCAACCTGCCAGATCCCACAGTTGTCCAGACAGCTCTTCTCCTGCAAGATCTTTGTGGCAGAGGGGGCTGATAGTGTGGCTTCACCATAGAGTGGAATGGCTGACGTAGACACCTAGTTTCTGCTTGGAGAGCACAGATTACAGATTCTAGATAGGTAATCTGCCTATGTAGACTCGTAATTTGTTTACAAAGGGGACAGTATCCAAATTTGAAAAGAGTACTGCGAAAGACAGGTGCAAAACAGCTATTACATTGAACTAAGCCAGTCATTTTGAAATAAATAAAATCACAATCTCAAACACACTAATCCAGAATGTATTGCTATTTTGGTTTATAGATATATGATTCGCGCGCCGTTAGGCGCGCGGGCCCCCACCTCAGTGTCTTTGTCTTGTGACTCACCCCCTCCTTCTCTCCAGCAGCTCCAATCCTAGCTTCAGGAAGGTTCAAATGATATGGAGTTTAAGGGCCCCCACCTCAGTGTCTTTGTCTTGTGACTCACCCCCTCCTTCTCTCCAGCAGCTCCAATCCTAGCTTCAGGAAGCTTCAAATGATATGGAGTTTAAGGGCCCCCACCTCAGTGTCTTTGTCTTGTGACTCACCCCCTCCTTCTCTCCAGCAGCTCCAATCCTAGCTTCAGGAAGCTTCAAATGATATGGAGTTTAAGGGCCCCCACCTCAGTGTCTTTGTCTTGTGACTCACCCCCTCCTTCTCTCCAGCAGCTCCAATCCTAGCTTCAGGAAGGTTCAAATGATATGGAGTTTAAGGGCCCCCACCTCAGTTTCTTTGTCTTGTGACTCACCCCCTCCTTCTCTCCAGCAGCTCCAATCCTAGCTTCAGGAAGGTTCAAATGATATGGAGTTTAAGGGCCCCCACCTCAGTGTCTTTGTCTTGTGACTCACCCCCTCCTTCTCTCCAGCAGCTCCAATCCTAGCTTCAGGAAGCTTCAAATGATATGGAGTTTAAGGGCCCCCACCTCAGTGTCTTTGTCTTGTGACTCACCCCCTCCTTCTCTCCAGCAGCTCCAATCCTAGCTTCAGGAAGGTTCAAATGATATGGAGTTTAAGGGCCCCCACCTCAGTGTCTTTGTCTTGTGACTCACCCCCTCCTTCTCTCCAGCAGCTCCAATCCTAGCTTCAGGAAGGTTCAAATGATATGGAGTTTAAGGGCCCCCACCTCAGTGTCTTTGTCTTGTGACTCACCCCCTCCTTCTCTCCAGCAGCTCCAATCCTAGCTTCAGGAAGCTTCAAATGATATGGAGTTTAAGGGCCCCCACCTCAGTGTCTTTGTCTTGTGACTCACCCCCTCCTTCTCTCCAGCAGCTCCAATCCTAGCTTCAGGAAGCTTCAAATGATATGGAGTTTAAGGGCCCCCACCTCAGTGTCTTTGTCTTGTGACTCACCCCCTCCTTCTCTCCAGCAGCTCCAATCCTAGCTTCAGGAAGGTTCAAATGATATGGAGTTTAAGGGCCCCCACCTCAGTGTCTTTGTCTTGTGACTCACCCCCTCCTTCTCTCCAGCAGCTCCAATCCTAGCTTCAGGAAGCTTCAAATGATATGGAGTTTAAGGGCCCCCACCTCAGTGTCTTTGTCTTGTGACTCACCCCCTCCTTCTCTCCAGCAGCTCCAATCCTAGCTTCAGGAAGGTTCAAATGATATGGAGTTTAAGGGCCCCCACCTCAGTGTCTTTGTCTTGTGACTCACCCCCTCCTTCTCTCCAGCAGCTCCAATCCTAGCTTCAGGAAGCTTCAAATGATATGGAGTTTAAGGGCCCCCACCTCAGTGTCTTTGTCTTGTGACTCACCCCCTCCTTCTCTCCAGCAGCTCCAATCCTAGCTTCAGGAAGGTTCAAATGATATGGAGTTTAAGGGCCCCCACCTCAGTGTCTTTGTCTTGTGACTCACCCCCTCCTTCTCTCCAGCAGCTCCAATCCTAGCTTCAGGAAGCTTCAAATGATATGGAGTTTAAGGGCCCCCACCTCAGTGTCTTTGTCTTGTGACTCACCCCCTCCTTCTCTCCAGCAGCTCCAATCCTAGCTTCAGGAAGCTTCAAATGATATGGAGTTTAAGGGCCCCCACCTCAGTGTCTTTGTCTTGTGACTCACCCCCTCCTTCTCTCCAGCAGCTCCAATCCTAGCTTCAGGAAGGTTCAAATGATATGGAGTTTAAGGGCCCCCACCTCAGTGTCTTTGTCTTGTGACTCACCCCCTCCTTCTCTCCAGCAGCTCCAATCCTAGCTTCAGGAAGCTTCAAATGATATGGAGTTTAAGGGCCCCCACCTCAGTGTCTTTGTCTTGTGACTCACCCCCTCCTTCTCTCCAGCAGCTCCAATCCTAGCTTCAGGAAGGTTCAAATGATATGGAGTTTAAGGGCCCCCACCTCAGTTTCTTTGTCTTGTGACTCACCCCCTCCTTCTCTCCAGCAGCTCCAATCCTAGCTTCAGGAAGGTTCAAATGATATGGAGTTTAAGGGCCCCCACCTCAGTGTCTTTGTCTTGTGACTCACCCCCTCCTTCTCTCCAGCAGCTCCAATCCTAGCTTCAGGAAGCTTCAAATGATATGGAGTTTAAGGGCCCCCACCTCAGTGTCTTTGTCTTGTGACTCACCCCCTCCTTCTCTCCAGCAGCTCCAATCCTAGCTTCAGGAAGGTTCAAATGATATGGAGTTTAAGGGCCCCCACCTCAGTGTCTTTGTCTTGTGACTCACCCCCTCCTTCTCTCCAGCAGCTCCAATCCTAGCTTCAGGAAGGTTCAAATGATATGGAGTTTAAGGGCCCCCACCTCAGTGTCTTTGTCTTGTGACTCACCCCCTCCTTCTCTCCAGCAGCTCCAATCCTAGCTTCAGGAAGCTTCAAATGATATGGAGTTTAAGGGCCCCCACCTCAGTGTCTTTGTCTTGTGACTCACCCCCTCCTTCTCTCCAGCAGCTCCAATCCTAGCTTCAGGAAGCTTCAAATGATATGGAGTTTAAGGGCCCCCACCTCAGTGTCTTTGTCTTGTGACTCACCCCCTCCTTCTCTCCAGCAGCTCCAATCCTAGCTTCAGGAAGGTTCAAATGATATGGAGTTTAAGGGCCCCCACCTCAGTGTCTTTGTCTTGTGACTCACCCCCTCCTTCTCTCCAGCAGCTCCAATCCTAGCTTCAGGAAGCTTCAAATGATATGGAGTTTAAGGGCCCCCACCTCAGTGTCTTTGTCTTGTGACTCACCCCCTCCTTCTCTCCAGCAGCTCCAATCCTAGCTTCAGGAAGGTTCAAATGATATGGAGTTTAAGGGCCCCCACCTCAGTGTCTTTGTCTTGTGACTCACCCCCTCCTTCTCTCCAGCAGCTCCAATCCTAGCTTCAGGAAGGTTCAAATGATATGGAGTTTAAGGGCCCCCACCTCAGTGTCTTTGTCTTGTGACTCACCCCCTCCTTCTCTCCAGCAGCTCCAATCCTAGCTTCAGGAAGCTTCAAATGATATGGAGTTTAAGGGCCCCCACCTCAGTGTCTTTGTCTTGTGACTCACCCCCTCCTTCTCTCCAGCAGCTCCAATCCTAGCTTCAGGAAGTTTCAAATGATATGGAGTTTAAGGGTCCCCACCTCAGTGTCTTTGTCTTGTGACTCATCCCCTCCTTCTCTCCAGCAGCTCCAATCCTAGCTTCAGGAAGCTTCAAATGATATGGAGTTTAAGGGCCCCCACCTCAGTGTCTTTGTCTTGTGACTCACCCCCTCCTTCTCTCCAGCAGCTCCAATCCTAGCTTCAGGAAGGTTCAAATGATATGGAGTTTAAGGGCCCCCACCTCAGTGTCTTTGTCTTGTGACTCACCCCCTACTTCTCTCCAGCAGCTCCAATCCTAGCTTCAGGAAGCTTCAAATGATATGGAGTTTAAGGGTCCCCACCTCAGTGTCTTTGTCTTGTGACTCACCCCCTCCTTCTCTCCAGCAGCTCCAATCCTAGCTTCAGGAAGGTTCAAATGATATGGAGTTTAAGGGCCCCCACCTCAGTGTCTTTGTCTTGTGACTCACCCCCTCCTTCTCTCCAGCAGCTCCAATCCTAGCTTCAGGAAGGTTCAAATGATATGGAGTTTAAGGGCCCCCACCTCAGTGTCTTTGTCTTGTGACTCACCCCCTCCTTCTCTCCAGCAGCTCCAATCCTAGCTTCAGGAAGCTTCAAATGATATGGAGTTTAAGGGCCCCCACCTCAGTGTCTTTGTCTTGTGACTCACCCCCTCCTTCTCTCCAGCAGCTCCAATCCTAGCTTCAGGAAGGTTCAAATGATATGGAGTTTAAGGGCCCCCACCTCAGTGTCTTTGTCTTGTGACTCACCCCCTCCTTCTCTCCAGCAGCTCCAATCCTAGCTTCAGGAAGCTTCAAATGATATGGAGTTTAAGGGCCCCCACCTCAGTGTCTTTGTCTTGTGACTCACCCCCTCCTTCTCTCCAGCAGCTCCAATCCTAGCTTCAGGAAGGTTCAAATGATATGGAGTTTAAGGGCCCCCACCTCAGTGTCTTTGTCTTGTGACTCACCCCCTCCTTCTCTCCAGCAGCTCCAATCCTAGCTTCAGGAAGGTTCAAATGATATGGAGTTTAAGGGCCCCCACCTCAGTGTCTTTGTCTTGTGACTCACCCCCTCCTTCTCTCCAGCAGCTCCAATCCTAGCTTCAGGAAGCTTCAAATGATATGGAGTTTAAGGGCCCCCACCTCAGTGTCTTTGTCTTGTGACTCACCCCCTCCTTCTCTCCAGCAGCTCCAATCCTAGCTTCAGGAAGTTTCAAATGATATGGAGTTTAAGGGTCCCCACCTCAGTGTCTTTGTCTTGTGACTCACCCCCTCCTTCTCTCCAGCAGCTCCAATCCTAGCTTCAGGAAGCTTCAAATGATATGGAGTTTAAGGGCCCCCACCTCAGTGTCTTTGTCTTGTGACTCACCCCCTCCTTCTCTCCAGCAGCTCCAATCCTAGCTTCAGGAAGCTTCAAATGATATGGAGTTTAAGGGTCCCCACCTCAGTGTCTTTGTCTTGTGACTCACCCCCTCCTTCTCTCCAGCAGCTCCAATCCTAGCTTCAGGAAGGTTCAAATGATATGGAGTTTAAGGGTCCCCACCTCAGTGTCTTTGTCTTGTGACTCACCCCCTCCTTCTCTCCAGCAGCTCCAATCCTAGCTTCAGGAAGGTTCAAATGATATGGAGTTTAAGGGCCCCCACCTCAGTGTCTTTGTCTTGTGACTCACCCCCTCCTTCTCTCCAGCAGCTCCAATCCTAGCTTCAGGAAGGTTCAAATGATATGGAGTTTAAGGGCCCCCACCTCAGTGTCTTTGTCTTGTGACTCACCCCCTCCTTCTCTCCAGCAGCTCCAATCCTAGCTTCAGGAAGCTTCAAATGATATGGAGTTTAAGGGCCCCCACCTCAGTGTCTTTGTCTTGTGACTCACCCCCTCCTTCTCTCCAGCAGCTCCAATCCTAGCTTCAGGAAGGTTCAAATGATATGGAGTTTAAGGGTCCCCACCTCAGTGTCTTTGTCTTGTGACTCACCCCCTCCTTCTCTCCAGCAGCTCCAATCCTAGCTTCAAGAAGCTTCAAATGATATGGAGTTTAAGGGTCCCCACCTCAGTGTCTTTGTCTTGTGACTCACCCCCTCCTTCTCTCCAGCAGCTCCAATCCTAGCTTCAGGAAGTTTCAAATGATATGGAGTTTAAGGGTCCCCACCTCAGTGTCTTTGTCTTGTGACTCACCCCCTCCTTCTCTCCAGCAGCTCCAATCCTAGCTTCAGGAAGCTTCAAATGATATGGAGTTTAAGGGCCCCCACCTCAGTGTCTTTGTCTTGTGTCTCACCCCCTCCTTCTCTCCAGCAGCTCCAAACCTAGCTTCAGGAAGCTTCAAATGATATGGAGTTTAAGGGCCCCCACCTCAGTGTCTTTGTCTTGTGACTCACCCCCTCCTTCTCTCCAGCAGCTCCAATCCTAGCTTCAGGAAGGTTCAAATGATATGGAGTTTAAGGGCCCCCACCTCAGTGTCTTTGTCTTGTGACTCACCCCCTCCTTCTCTCCAGCAGCTCTAATCCTAGCTTCAGGAAGCTTCAAATGATATGGAGTTTAAGGGTCCCCACCTCAGTGTCTTTGTCTTGTGACTCACCCCCTCCTTCTCTCCAGCAGCTCCAATCCTAGCTTCAGGAAGGTTCAAATGATATGGAGTTTAAGGGTCCCCACCTCAGTGTCTTTGTCTTGTGACTCACCCCCTCCTTCTCTCCAGCAGCTCCAATCCTAGCTTCAGGAAGGTTCAAATGATATGGAGTTTAAGGGCCCCCACCTCAGTGTCTTTGTCTTGTGACTCACCCCCTCCTTCTCTCCAGCAGCTCCAATCCTAGCTTCAGGAAGCTTCAAATGATATGGAGTTTAAGGGCCCCCACCTCAGTGTCTTTGTCTTGTGACTCACCCCCTCCTTCTCTCCAGCAGCTCCAATCCTAGCTTCAGGAAGGTTCAAATGATATGGAGTTTAAGGGTCCCCACCTCAGTGTCTTTGTCTTGTGACTCACCCCCTCCTTCTCTCCAGCAGCTCCAATCCTAGCTTCAAGAAGCTTCAAATGATATGGAGTTTAAGGGTCCCCACCTCAGTGTCTTTGTCTTGTGACTCACCCCCTCCTTCTCTCCAGCAGCTCCAATCCTAGCTTCAGGAAGGTTCAAATGATATGGAGTTTAAGGGTCCCCACCTCAGTGTCTTTGTCTTGTGACTCACCCCCTCCTTCTCTCCAGCAGCTCCAATCCTAGCTTCAGGAAGCTTCAAATGATATGGAGTTTAAGGGCCCCCACCTCAGTGTCTTTGTCTTGTGACTCACCCCCTCCTTCTCTCCAGCAGCTCCAAACCTAGCTTCAGGAAGGTTCTTTTTGACTTCTTGTTTTTGGTCTTACTTCTTCTTCTTTCTGTTGTTCTTCCTCTTCCCTGCTACTTCCTCCCTGTCTTCCCTCCCTTGCCTTTTGTTGTCTTTCTTCCCTTCTTCTATATTCTATTTCCTCTTCTGTGTTTTGTTTCTCTTCTGGATACATTAATTGCTCGTATAATTCCTGTGCTTTTTCAAGGTTGTCAATTTTAATTCTCTTCTCCTGCCATGTTACTAACATCCCTTCTGGTATTAACCATCTAAATAGTATCTCCCTCTTAATTAATTGCGTGGCCAAGAATTGGTAGTCTCTTCTCTGTTCCCTCACTCTTCGTGGGATTTGTTTTAATATTAGTATCTCCTTCCCCTCGTACATCATCGGTTCTTCTCTTGTTATTTTATATAGTATGTCTCTTACTTTTTTCCTTGCGAACCTGATGTGCACTTCTCTGGGTAGTCGATGTTTCCTCGCATAATTGGTGGTAACTCTATAAATGTCGTCGAGTTCATTTATGATCTCTTGCTTATCTGTGTTTAAAGTTTCTGCAATTAAGCCAGACATTATCGTAGTTAGGTCTTCACCTTTTACCTCTGTCACATTCTGAAAGCGGAGGTAGAAAGCTGCACGGTCCATCTCCATGTGAATAAGCGATTCCTCTAGATTTTTATTTGATGCTTTCATTTGTTGTTCAACCTGGTTTATTTTTGTTTCTGTCTGTTCTGTTCTTTTTTCTACTTCTTTTATTAATTGTTCATTCTTTCCCAGAGCTTGTTGTATAGTTTCCATTTATCATCCAATTTCTGTATATCTTTCTTGACTTCATTTTTCATTTCACACATCTCTGCTTTCATTTCATTCATATCTATTTTCATTTCATTCATATCTTTTTTCATTTCATCATGGTTTTTTGTTGCTGTTTCTTGGAATTTTAGCATAGTTTCTTGAATGGTTTGCAGCACTGTCTGTATATTTTCAGTATTCGACCCCACATTTGTTTTTTCTGTTTCATTCATTTCTTCTGTTGGCCCTTTGGATGTTGGGGGGGCCGGCGAACCCCTTGTTGTTGGGTTTATTGCAGGGTTGATGTTCATCTTTTTTCTACTTCTAAGTGCTGTTGATGTTATATTTGCCATTTCTCTTATAGTTTTATCTTGTTCTGAAAGTATCTTGTATATATTGTCCCAAACTGGCATTCAATCTTTCCCCCCACCTTCTTTTTTTTTTTGTCTTAGTATATCCGCATTAATCTTAGCATACTATATAAATTTTAAGTAATACAGTATAATAATAATAATAATAATAATAATAATAATATTATTATTATTATTATTATTATTATTATTATTATTATTATTATTATTATTATTATTATTATTATACAATAATATCTAGAGGTGTTGGGAGAAGGGGTTATATAGGCAGGGAGGGAGGACTGGGGAGAGTCTCAATATTTGTTCATTTTAACATTTACAGTGCTATATTTAAGTACTTAAATGCTTAGATTGTTTCTTAATAATGTTAAATTTAAACTTATTTAAATGGTTGTGGCATATATAGCTAGTAATTGCCACCAGGATTCACACTTATTTATGGTTATAGCAATGTAGCAATAAATATATATATAAATAACGCTATTGTCTTAAATATTGATTAATTTAAATATTTGATTATAAAGATTATAACAATTGTATAAAGTTAATATAGACAGTTCATTCACCACTTTTTCCTCTGTGTTTCTTTAAGTTTAGAGCTTCTTTAAATTCTTTTAAGTTCTTTTCAAGTCCTTTCTTTCAACTTTGCTCAGATACTCCGGCTCTTCTAAGTTGTTACAATGTTGCGATTTCGTCCGCTTTCTCTTCCGCCTTGATACTTTGTTGCTCTATAATTAATGGCTGTCTGCTGCTGTTCCCCGGTCTAGCACGATCTTTCAAAGTCTCCTTCTGTCTCCTTTCTCCTGCTACCCGAGTCCAAAGTAGCCTCAGCCAGATCGTATTTCTTTCCCCTCATTTCTGTTCGGGCTCCTTTTAAACTTTAAAGTGTCGCTCTCACCTCTTTCAGTGGCCTTTTTGATGGGGTTTTCACGCCAGATCTCTGGAGTCTCCCTGTTTGCCCGTTCTCCTCTATAGTTTAGGTACGTCTTTTCCCAGCCTGTAGCTCTCCGCTGTTTTCACTTGTATCAGGCGTTGCAACAATGTAGCAAAAGTTGATTCAATTTTCTTCCTTCCTTCTTCTATTTGGTGGTTTGCCGAGGCTTCAGGTCCACCATTCAGTGCAGCAAGCGGCGAACGTTTACACGCTGGGTTAAAAAGGGTATCCCCAGTCGTAACGGGCGATCGCCTTCCGCCTCGTTCGTTCTGGGGTATCCCTACTTCTCCGCTTCACCCTACAAGCTCAGCGTATCCCCCTGGGGGATCCTCCAGGCGTGTATATCGGGGTTCGAAGAGCAGAGCCCTGCTTTCTTCCCCCCACTCGCCTCCACGTCACCACCGGAAGTCAGCAATGGGAACTTTTAAAGTTTTCAATTTCAGCCCCAGTTTTTCCACCACCTCGGGGCTAACGATGCAACGTGTGCATCCTGAATCTAAGAGGGCTAGCATTTTTTCTTGCGCTCCAGTAGAGGGCACTTTAAGGTCTACTGGGATAGTCATGGGGACCGATCGGGAACTTACCAGATGTTCGTCATCAGATTCGGTTTCACTTTCCTCCAATGAGGAGGATGGTTCCCCCTCCCTTGGAGTGGGATGGAACTGCGCAGTCGGCTCCACCCCTTTCATGGCGGTTTCCCTTCTTTTCCCGGGCCGTTTGTCTGGTTTTCTCTCTCCCCCAATAGAAGGTTTTGGTCCCATCTTGGTGCGGCAGTTTGCTGCTATGTGCCCCTCCTTCCCGCAATGGAAACAGGTGATGGCTCGGGGCTTGCTAGTAGACCAACTTTTCCCTCCTTTTGGAGCTCTTTGGAGGTTTTTTTTTGGGGGGGGAGTAGCCGTCTCTTTTTCACTGTCGTCACGGTACTTGTCTTGGGCTAAATCGATTTCCACATCCACTGCCAACTCATACCAGTGCTGTTTATCCACTGTTTAGTTCTGGTATATATCTTTGTTTAAACCGTCCATGAAGCCATCCAACAGGGCCTGTTCGGACCAACCCCTCATATAAACAGACAATTCACGAAATTCTTGTATATATTCAACAACTGGCCTGTTTCCCTGGGTGAGGGTTTTAAATTTAGTTCTAGCTTTTCGCTCTGTGACCGTATCATCAAAGCGTTTCCTCAGAACGGCCATAAACCTATTATAATCTCTCAGTAGGGGGGAATTAGTGTTATGCAGAGCAACCATCCAAGCCGCTGCTTTATCTTCTAATGCCATGGTAACAATTCTTACCTTGGCTTCTTCTGTAGGCAAATCTTTGCCAAACTGACGCATGTAATTCCATACTTGAACGAGAAAAAATCCAAGATTTTTTGCCTCCCCACCGAATTTCATACAAGTGGAGGAACTTTGGCCATCCGGCGTCTGCGGGGGTCCCCTCCCCCCTTGGGATGGCTCTGGTAGCCGCTGCTACTGGGGTTGGGGCTTGTTCATCCTGATCATCACCACCATCCGCGCCCCCAGTCTCTCTCGGGCAGACAGACCCTCTGCAGTTCTCTCCTCTGTTTCTGGGAGAAGATCTTCTCTTTCAGGATCACATAAACGTCACCTCTCCCAAGCCTCTTTGAAGAGTTTCATGGCCTGAGACATCATAAGGTTCTCCTCCTCGAACTCCTGCCATGCAGCAGCTGGACGCCTCTGTCTCCTTGTGGTGACCCCAAATGGAGTTTCCTCAGGATCATACTTCTGTCCCACTCCCAAGGTCCATCTGGGGCGAACAGATTCTTCTTCCAAGTGTAATCCAGCCATTCGCTCCATTTAATAAAATAATAATAAAATTTATTTCTTAGCCGCACCCTCTCCCGAAGGACTCGGGGCGGCGTACAAGAAAACACATAAAATATAAAATAGACAACACATACACAATAAACAAATACATGTACATGGACATGGAGAAGGGAGGCAGATAAATAGAGACAATTAAAACACAGTAAAATCTAAAAACCCCAGAATTAAAATTTAAAAACCCGTCAGGAGCAGAGTGAGCGAACTATGGTTGAGCCAGGCCAGCTATTTGGAATAGGTAGGTCTTGAGCTTTATCCGAAAGGCGCGGAGGTCAGAGGTAGTCCTAATATCCGGGGGAAGGTCATTCCACAGGGCTGGGCCCGCTACAGAGAAGGCTCTACTCCTAGACACCGCCCCCCGACATTGTCTGGCAGACGGCACCTGGAGGAGTCCCTCTCTGTGCGAGCGGATTGGTCGCAGGGATGTATGGGGCAGGATACGATCCCGCAGGTATCTAGGTCCTGAGCCATGGAGCGCTTTAAAGATCGTTATCAAGACCTTGAAACGCACCCGGTAGACCACAGGTAGCCAGTGCAGCTCGCGCAGGAAAGGTGTCACATGGGAGTACCTTGTACTCCCCATTATTACCCACGCGGCCGCGTTCTGGACCAACTGTAGTCTCCGAGTGCATTTCAAGGGAAGCCCCATGTAGAGAGTGTTGCAGTAGTCCAGGCGAGACGTCACCAGCGCATGAGTGACTGTGCGCAAGGCATCCCGGTCCAATAGGGGCGCAATTGGCGCACCAGGCGAACCTGGTGGAACGCCCCCCTTGCCACGGCCGTCACATGGTCATCCATGGACAGCCGGGCATCCAGGAGGACGCCCAAATTGCGCGCCCGCTCCACCGGGGCAAGTTGTACGCCCCCGATGGCCAGAGATGGAATTAACTGGTTGAACCGGGGGGCCGGCAGCCACAGCCACTCTGTCTTGGAAGGGTTGAGCCTGAGTCGGTTGTCATCCATCCAGACCCGTACGGCTTCCACACACCGGGACATCACTTCGACGGCTTCGTTGGGGTGGTTTGGGGTGGAAATGTACAGCTGAGTATCATCAGCGTACAGATGATATCCCACCCCAAAACCACGGATGATCTCACCCAGCGGCTTCATATATGTGTTGAACAGGAGCGGCGAGAGGACCGACCCCTGCGGCACCCCACAGATAAGGGGGCTTAGATTCGACCTCTGCTCCCCTGTCAACACACGTTGCATCCGGCCGGAGAGGTAGGAGCCAAACCACTGTAGAACGGTGCCCCCGACCCCCAACCCCTCCAGTCGGTGCAACAGGATACCATGGTCGATGGTATCAAAAGCCGCCGAGAGATCTAATAGGACCAGGATAGAGGAACAACCCCTATCTCTGGCCCTCCAGACATCATCCACCAACGCGACCAAGGCCGTCTCCGTGCTGTGTCCGGGGCGAAAGCCGGACTGGCGCGGGTCTAGATAATCATTTTCCTCCAGATGTCGTGGAAACTGATAAGCCACCACACTCTCTACAACCTTCGCCAAAAAGGGAAGGTTGGAGACAGGACGATAATTGGCCAGCTCCATAGGGTCCAGGGAAGGCTTCTTGAGCAAGGGTCTCACCACCGCCTCTTTCAAGGCGGCTGGAAGAGACCCCTCGCCCAGCGAAGCGTTCACTAGGCCCTGGAGCCAGTCGCGTGTAACCTCCCAGGATGCCAGTACAAGCCAGGAGGGACACGGGTCCAGCAAACATGTGGTAGGTCGCAGTTTCCAGAGGGCATGAGGATGCAGTTGCTCCTATGTCTTCCTCCTGGTCGCTGCCTGGGTGGGACATTCTTTTGAAGTTTGGGATTTTATTGCACTCCCCTTGGAAGGTGTTAACTCCAGGTTGAATGTGAAACTGAGATCTTGCTTAATGTCAGGGCAGCCTCCATCAGTAACCAAGAAAGAAACCACTCAACTCCATATTTCAGAATTAAGAATACTTTTACTGGTTATGAGTAACCCCATCCCCCAGTCCAATCCGCACACCCCACAGGTATCATGTGGGCTGCAGCTTCAAAACACATCATCAAGTTGGTATGCCGGATGGTTGGCCTTGGCGGCAATTCCACTATCTGCAGCATGCGCAGTAGATGGTGAGAAAACCACTCCCTTCTTCATTCACTCCTGTGCTTAAGCTTCCCCTCCCAAATACCATGTTATCTCCCCCCCTCCCCATTTCAATGGCAGCCGAAAGCAAGCAGCAAAGCAGAGGCTGACACAAGGTCTCTGCAAGATGTTTTATTTACATACAGTTTAAACCTTGGCAGCAATCCAGGTCCAGATAACACCTTGGCAGCAATCCAGCCTGCCAAGGTCCAGATAACATCTTGGCAGCAATCCAGCCTGCCAAGGTCCAGCCTGTGTAGCGAGGCCTCCACCTCTGCAGCCGGGCGTTTATCCGGAGGTACAAGTGGACCAATGCGTCAAATGTCGGAGGCCTGTCCACCCTCACCAGCTCATCCTGCAGGTCATCTGAAAGCCCGTCCTGAAAGGTGTCCATGAGGGCTGGCTCATTCCAAGCTGAGTCCTGACTAGGCAGCCGGAATTCGCTGACATAATCCTGCAAGGAGCCACGGCCCTGCTGCAGCAACTTGAGTAGTCTTGTGGCTGTTTCCCCCTTAATGGGATCATCACACATCAGCCTGAGATGGTTTCAAAAGCCCTGGAAATCATCCAGCAAAGGGCTAGGCTGAGATAGCAATGGAGTAGCCCAACGAGCTGCTGGGCCTGAGAGCAAGCTGATAATAAATCCCACCTTCGTCTGGTCGGTGGGAAAGTCCTCCGCTCTCAAACTGATAAACAGCTGGCATTGTCCCAAGAACACTGCAAACATAGCTTGTTTGCCATCAAACTTGTCTGGTGTAGCCACTGGGCATTTCCTCCTTGGCTGGGGTGGGGTGGGGTGTTAGCAGGTCCCGAAAGCTGAGAGACCTGACCAGCCAGCAAAGCAATCTGTTGAGCCAACTGGGCATTCTCAGCCTGTAGTTGCTCCATTGCAGCTTAATGGAGCTTTGTTTGGGGCAGGAATCAATCTGTTCTGACCCTTCTTCTCGTATACCAAAGCACTCCGAAACAAGGTCTCTGCAAGATGTTTTATATATATACAGTTTAAACCTTGGCAGCAATCCAGGTACAGATAACACCTTGGCAGCAATCCAGCCTGCCGAGGTACGACACAGATTTGAGAGTGTCTCCAACTCTAATGATAAGTTAATTCCTACAAAACGACTTTCGGAAAGTCCTTCCTTAAATAGCCTTGCGAGGAGCCTGATTATGATCACCTGAGTCCAATCATCTCTTGTAAATCCATAGCTGTTCTCTATGTCTATCAGCTCTCCATTGCCGGGCATCCAGAAACCACTCCCTTGTCTCCTCCCCACTGCTCCAAAGCATGACGCCAGGAGCAGTTGGCTTTCACCACTGCTCCATGCCTCAGGCGCCTCCTGGTGGCCAACCAGCCTCTCTGATCCCTGCTTGGAGTTGGAACCCTGTCCAGGGTCCTCCACATCCTCCAGAGCCGACTCATAGGGACCCTCGCTGTTGGAGTCTGGTGGCAGCTCCAACGGCTCCTGCTGAGCCACAACAATAATGTATATGCTGCCTGACTTACAGTGACTCTGGACAGTTTACAATTTTTAAAACATTTAACAATGAACAAAAATACAAAAAATAGCATAAGACAGAAGATCAACCACAAAGAAAACAAAACTAGAAGGGAAGAAAAAGGAAGAAAGCATTTATATCATTTTTAGAATCAACTAAGAGATCATCTGCTAAAGAATTATATATTTATATTCTGATAATCGTTGCATTACTTTTAAGATCCTTCTGCTGTAGATCCATTACCTGATGATTAGCTCTAGAGTCTTTCAAGATGGAGTTGTCAGATTGATGGTCCCTCAATCCTTCTTTTATCCCTTTTTGGAAACAGACTATGCCTGTCCCCACTGTGATCTCTCACCTGCTATTTCAACCATTTCCCTGGATTTGTAAAGGTAATGCATGAAGTTTCATCTGTACACTCAGCAAATTTCTTTTGAACACTAGGAAGCCATTCATCTGGACTTGGAGAATTGAAAGTCTTATGTATTTTTGTATTTACATATGTGTTCTGTCCCCCTCCTCTTGTATACCAAGACACTCCGACACAAAGTCTCTTCAAAGATGTTTATTGACATACAGGTTCCACCTTGGCAGCAATCCAGACTGCCAAGGTCAAGATAGCACTCTGGGCAGCAATCCAGCTACAGCGACACCCCTTGGCAGCAATCCAGCTACCAAGCTCCAGATAATCACCTTAGCAGCCAAGGTCCAGGGAACAGATTGACAGTAATCCAGGTAAAATCTTTAGCAGCAATCCAGCCTGCCAAAGTACGACACAGATCTGAGCTTCTCCAACTCCAATGATCAGTTGATTCCTGCAAAGGGTGTGTCCACAAGCAGTCCCTTTATAGTCTGGAGAGGAGTCTAATGATCAGCAGCTGAGAGCCATTATCTCCGGTAATTGCTCAATTGCTCCTTACGCCGGGTAGCACGTCGGTAACGAGCATCTAATAGCTCACTGCTGTCTGACTCACTGTCCTGTGACTCCTCTCCACTGCTCCAAGGCATGACATCAGGAGCCCCCTTCCTTTGGCTTTCACCACTGCTCCATGCCTCAGGCGCCCCCTGGTGGCCAACCAGCCTCTCTGCGCCCTGCTCAGCGTCGGAACCCTGTCCAGGGTCCCCCACCTCCTCTTGAGCCGACTCAGAGGACACCTCGCTGTCGGAGTCTGGTGGCAGCGGCACCGGCACCGGCTGGGCCACAACACTATCCCTCACCGCAGGGCCCTTCCCCCGGGCCTGACGCTCGGGATGCGGTCGGGAGGGAAAACGTCCATGATAGGCCCGCACCAAAGCTGGAGCATGCACAGCCGTCGCATCGGTCCAGGTCCCACCATCCGAGTCTTCGTCCGCCCAGTCGACCAAATACTGGAACCGACCCTTGAGCCATCTCGAGTCACGGATCTGGGTCACTCTGTGCGATGGCCGTGCGTGCACGTCAGGCGACGACGGCAGGGGCGAAGAGGGACGTCGGAGAGGACAATCCGACCGCTCAGGGATCAGGAGCGAGCGATGGAACACCGGGTGTACTCGCATCGAGCGCGGGAGGGTCAGGCGATAGGCCACCGGATTGATAACGGCCTCCACAGGGAACGGCCCCAGATACCGGTGGTCCAACTTCCTCGTAGGCCGGTGGGACGGAAGATGCCGCGTGGACAACCACACGCGATCACCCACGGCCAATTCCGGCACAGCACGGCGAGACCTGTCCGCCACCCGCTTGTAATTCTCCTTCGCCTGATTCACGTAGTGGCGCACCATCTGGTGAACCGCCTGAAGCTCAGAGAGGAAATCCTGCGCTGCGGGGACTGGAGAGTCCACGGGGGTGAGAGGGAAAAAACGAGGGTGGTACCCGACGTTCGCCATGAAAGGCGTCGTCCGTGTGGAGGAGTGCTGCGAGTTGTTGAACGCAAACTCCGCCACGGCGAGGTACTCCGCCCAATTGTTCTGCTGCTGGTTCACGAAGCAGCGCAGATATTGTTCCAGAATCCCAATCACCTTCTCCGTCCCTCCATCGGTTTCGGGATGGTGCGCCGAGGACAGACAAACTTGAACGTCAAGAGCGGCTATCAGCCCTTTCCAGAACTGGGCCGTGAATTGTGTACCACGATCGGAGACGACCCGGTCAGGTAGGCCGTGCAGCCGGAACACGTGCTGGATGAACATGCGGGCGGTGGCGCGGGCTGTCGGCAATCTCCGGCAGGGGATGAAATGCGCCATCTTGGTGAGCATGTCCACCACCACTAGGACCGTAGTGAAACCGGACGACGGAGGCAGTTCCGTCAAGAAGTCCATGGACACGGCTCCCCAGGGTCTGTCCGGGGTCGGCAATGGCTGTAGCAAGCCTGGAGGAGCTCCCGTCGCTGATTTGGCCTGTCGACACTGCACACATGACGTGACGTACGTCTGCACGTCGTGTCGCAGGCGAGGCCACCAAAACGTACGGGAAACCAGGTGCAAAGTTTTGAACAGGCCAAAGTGTCCCGCTGCCGGAGTGTCATGACATTGGGAGAGAACCAATCCACGGAGCGGTCCTGCAGGCACGTAGAGCCAATCCCGATACCTCAAAAGGTCCTCGTCAAAGGTCCACGGGGATGTCGGCCCTACCTCTGCCCGCTGTTGTTCCACCCACTCGTCGTTTCGCTGCGCATTCCGTATCAACGACCGTAAATCCACGGGTTCCTGGATTGCAGCGAAGGACTCGACGGGTAGGACCGTCCGGGGGGGCAGGGAGTCAGCAGGGTCTGAGTACTCCGGCTTTCTAGATAGGGCATCCGCCCTCTGGTTCAAGGCACTGGGGATATACGTGACCTTGAAGTGGAACCGGGCAAAAAACAGAGACCACCGGATCTGGCGCTGATTGAGCTTCCGGGCTGTTGTCAAAAACTCCAGATTCCGATGGTCTGTCCGGACTTCGACCTGATGCCTGGCCCCCTCCAGGTGATGTCGCCAGGCTTCGAACGCCGCCTTGATAGCCAGCAACTCCTTCTCCCAGATGGTATAATTGCGCTCGGAAGGATTGAGTTTCCGAGAGTAATAGGCGCAAGGGAAAAGGGTGCCATCAGGGGCGTGAGCCTGCAATAACACCGCCCCCACCGTGATGTCGGACGCATCCGCCTCGACTACAAAGGGGCGATGGGGATCAGGGTGTTTTAAGATCGGCTCCTTTGTAAAAGCGCGCTTCAAGGCCACGAACGCTTGTTGTTCCGTGGACCCCCAGTGAAACGGCACTTTCTTTTGCAGGAGCCGAGTGAGGGGCGCGGTCAAGAAAGCAAAGCCGGGGATGAAGGACCGGTAGTAGTTGGCAAACCCGAGGAGTCTCTGAACGTCTTTCATCCGTCGAGGAGATTGCCAACTTCGTAATGCCTCCACCTTGCCTGGCTCCATCGCAATTCCTTCAGGGGAAATACAGTGCCCCAGGAACTCGATGGTGGTCTGCCAGAACTGACACTTCTCCAGCTTGGCAAACAAGCGATGCTTTCGAAGGCGCTGCAAGACCTGACGCAAGTGCTGTTGATGATCCTTCCGGGACGTAGAGTAGATCAAGATGTCGTCCAGGTAGATGACGACAAACTGATCCAAAAGGTCCCGAAAGATATCGTTCATAAAATGTTGGAAGACAGCTGGGGCATTGGTCAACCCGAACGGCATGACCGTATACTCAAAATGTCCGTATCGGGTGCCAAAGGCTGTCTTCCATTCGTCCCCCGCCCTGACTCGAACCAGATTGTAAGCTCCACGTAAGTCCAGTTTGGTAAACACCACGGCCTCCCGGAGCCGCTCCAACAACTCGGGAATCAGAGGCAACGGGTAGCGATTACGGATCGTGATGGCGTTCAAGCGCCGGTAATCGCAACAAAGTCTTAGATCCCCGGTCTTCTTTTTGACGAACAAAACCGGGGCAGACAAGGGCGAAGACGAAGGCCGGATAAAACCCCGGGCAAGGTTCTTGTCAAGGAAGTCCCGCAATGCGGCCAACTCCGGTTCAGACATGGAGTATAGGCGGCCCGTCGGGAGTTTCGCATCAGGTACCAGGTCAATGGGACAGTCGTAAGGCCGGTGCGGTGGCAGTTGATCCGCCTCCTGCTCGCTAAACACGTCCGCGAACTCCGCTAAATCCGGCGGCACTGTCACCTCGGCCGAACTGGGCACCTGAGCCGCGCAAACATGACGGGTATGGTCCACGCATTGCAAGGACGGGAACGAAATGCGGTTCTGCGACCAGTAGATCTGGGGATCGTGCGCCCGCAGCCAAGCCAAGCCCAACACCACGGGGAAATGCAGACCCGAAGCCACGTAAAATTGAATGGCCTCCTCATGCTCCCCGAGGATCAGGCACAAAGGCTGCGTGGCGTTCTTGATGGGCCCAGACAGAAGCACCCGGCCGTCAATGGTCTCCACTCGCATCGGAGGGTCTACCGGGCACAGAGGGACGTGATATTTAGTGACAAACGCTGCATCCATAAAATTCGTGGTAGCCCCGGAATCGACCAAGGCATGGGCTGGTATTCCCTGCGGACTACCCGACAAGAGAATGTGCGCTGCAAGAATCATATGTCGTGGAGGCCCCTCCGCCTCTGTTCCGGCCTGTGCCCGACCCGAAGTCTCCCTCAGATTGGGCCCCGCCCGTTTCCCGACACGTTGCTGAGGGGAGGCCGCAGTCCGCACAGCCCCCCTACCCTTTTTGGGGCAAACCAAAGCCAAGTGTCCAAAATCCCCACAGTAGAAACACAACCCCCCTGCACGCCGTCTGTCCATCTCCGTGCGCAACAAGCGGGGTTTGGCGGCACCCAACTCCATGGGCTCCTCCCGTGCAACTGCAGTCTCGTGAGGGACCGGCACCCTACTGGTCTCCTGGGACACGCGGCGAGGCCTCCGCCTCTGCAGCCGGGCGTCTATCCTGAGGCACAAATGAACCAACGCGTCGAACGTTGGAGGCCTGTCCACCCTCACAAGCTCGTCCTGCAGGCCATCTGATAGGCCGTCCTGGAAAGTGTCCATAAGGGCTGGCTCATTCCAAGCAGAGTCCTGACTAAGCAGCCGGAATTCGCTGACATAATCCTGCAAAGAACCACGCCCCTGGTGCAACTCTTTCAGGAGTCTGGTGGCTGTTTCCCCCTTAATGGGATCTTCAAACATCAGCCGGAGATGGTTACAAAAACCCTGAAAATCGTCCAGCAGGGGGCTCGGTTGGGAGAGCAATGGAGTGGCCCACCTCGCTGCTGTGCCTGAGAGCAAGCTGATGATAAATCCCACCTTCGTCCGGTCAGTGGGAAAGTCCTCCGCTCTCAAGCTGATAAACAGCTGGCATTGGCCCAGGAACGCTGCAAACATTGCTTGTTTGCCATCAAACTTGTCTGGTGTAGCCACTGGACATTTCCTCCTTGGCTGGAGGGGGTTTGCAAGCCCCTGGAGCTGAGAGACCTGACCAGCCAGCAAAGCAATCAGTTGAGCCAACTGGGCCATCTCAGCTTGTAGTTGCTCCATTGCAACTTAATGGAGTTTTGTTTGGGGCAGGAATCAATCTGTTCTGTCCCCCTCCTCTTGTATACCAAGACACTCCGACACAAAGTCTCTTCAAAGATGTTTATTGACATACAGGTTCCACCTTGGCAGCAATCCAGACTGCCAAGGTCAAGATAGCACTCTGGGCAGCAATCCAGCTACAGCGACACCCCTTGGCAGCAATCCAGCTACCAAGCTCCAGATAATCACCTTAGCAGCCAAGGTCCAGGGAACAGATTGACAGTAATCCAGGTAAAATCTTTAGCAGCAATCCAGCCTGCCAAAGTACGACACAGATCTGAGCTTCTCCAACTCCAATGATCAGTTGATTCCTGCAAAGGGTGTGTCCACAAGCAGTCCCTTTATAGTCTGGAGAGGAGTCTAATGATCAGCAGCTGAGAGCCATTATCTCCGGTAATTGCTCAATTGCTCCTTACGCCGGGTAGCACGTCGGTAACGAGCATCTAATAGCTCACTGCTGTCTGACTCACTGTCCTGTGACTCCTCTCCACTGCTCCAAGGCATGACATCAGGAGCCCCCTTCCTTTGGCTTTCACCACTGCTCCATGCCTCAGGCGCCCCCTGGTGGCCAACCAGCCTCTCTGCGCCCTGCTCAGCGTCGGAACCCTGTCCAGGGTCCCCCACCTCCTCTTGAGCCGACTCAGAGGACACCTCGCTGTCGGAGTCTGGTGGCAGCGGCAGCGGCACCGGCTGGGCCACAACACATATGTATATATTGTGCACAGTGCCCAACTCCCAAGGACTCTAGTTAAATGAGCATTTTCTGACTCCTCTGCTTCTACCAGTGTCAAATTGCACTTCTAATTCTTCATCCTACTGTTCACGGTTACTTAAGTAAGGACTTTGTAACCAGCTAAACATTTATTACTGGCCGCAAAGAACCTGGTGAGGGCAGAGTCCTTGATAGTAATTTTCTGTTGGGCATGTGAGTGATGCAGGAGGTATGAACAATGAAAAACACATAAGTCTTTCTATAAATGTACAAATGTGCCCCAATTGATCCTAACCTTCATCTTTTGCACATGCCAAGGGAAGTTCTATTCTGATATCTTTGCAAATCTCAGACATACTTCTCCATTTATCCAGAGATACAAAAGGCTCCTGGTTCTGTGGGAGATTCTGAAACCATCCAACAAAAGCTTTTTCTGTCTGCCTACGGTTGTGTGATCATGCTGAATCCACAAGCGGGGTAGGAGCAGTGGAAGCCAATACAGCCAGTTCCGCTGTAGGTGGGACGCATGCTCCTGTATGTTAACGGAGTTCATGTATTGTGCTAGAATCCACAAATATAGAAACCAAAGCTGTAAAGGAAACAGGCTCTGTCAGCCTCTACTTTGCATGCTTGCTATCGGCTGCCATAGTAATGGGGAGGGTGGGGGCTCATGTATTTGGGGGAGGAAATCGGTGCTGGAGGAAATATCACGAAGGGAGTTTTATACTCACCATCTTCTGCACATGCTAATTTAACTCCGGGAATCCAGAGAAAAGCAGGAGGTGAGTTTCAACTGCCCTCTGGCTTGCTTCCAGTTTAGAGTACTCCCATTCAGACTGCAGGAGGCACCAGCTGTTTTTATGCAGTTGATTAATGAGGTGCTGCATAAACACATACATAAGGGTGGGTGTTAGTTTATCTTGATGACATCCTCATATACCCAGAAACATTAGAGGAACATGTAAAACTCATGCACTCAGTCCTGAAAAAGCTTTGAGCCTCTGAACTTTATGCCAAATTGTCTAAGTGTGAATTCCACCAAGAGAAAATTGACTTTTTGGCGTACCACATTTCTCATGAGGGTATTGAAAGGGACCCAGAAAAAGTCCAGTCAGTTACAGAATGGGCAGCCCCTCGCACCCGCAAGCAATTACAAAGTTTTTTAGGATTTGCCAATTTTTACCGCCAATTCATCCCCTAATTAGCTAGTATTACTCTGCCAATTACAAATCTCCTAAAGTTAAAGGGAGAAGCAAAGCCAAGGCCTAGTCAGCCCTTAAAGTGGACGATGGAATGCCAAGCAGCTTTTGAGAAATTGAAATGACTTTTTGCAGCTGAACCGGTATTAAAACACCCTGACATGGATGCGCCATTTGTGGTCCAAGCAGATGCAGTGTTACTTCAAACGAATGCTGATGGGAACCTGCAACCCTGCGTTTACACATGCCGGAAATTGACTGAGACAGAAAGAAGATGGGCAATTTGGAAAAAAGAAGCTTTTGTAGTCTGGTGGGCCCTACTAACCTGGCGGCATTTCCTCGAGGGGACCAAGCACCCGTTTGAGGCATCAGAACCTTGAGGCGTTAAAAAACCCATGGAAATTGTCACCTAACTAAGTTCGCTGGGCACAACATTTTAATCGATTCAACCTTACACTGAAATACCTTCCGGGGTGGAAGAATTTTATGGCTGATGCCTTGTCCAGGCTACCCCAGTACAACAGTGCCAGGTTGGTGGTGATTCATCCGGTCATTCCAGCCAAACATCTAGCAGCTCCGGTGGTCACCAGGAGCCAAAAGACAAGCAGATAAAAAAGGGCGAAGCCAAAAGAATGCCAGGTTGGGGACAGGGTTTTCTTGTCCACTAAGTATCTTCAGACTATCCAGAAAATCGAAGAAACTTGGTCCTAAATAGGTGGGTCCTTTTCCCATTGTTAGAATTGTAAACCTAGTAACAGTGCAGTTGGAATTACCAAAGACTCTTAGGAGAATCGATCCCGTGTTCCATGTTAGTTTACTGAAACGGAAGCATACTTCTTTAATGCATTCACCCCACCCCTCCTGTCCCTCTCTTCATTGAAGGGGAACAATATTTTGAGGTCAAGGAGATCCTGGATTCCAAGAAACATAGAGGGAAAATACAGTATTTGGTGGCCTGGAAACATTTCCCTCCTTCTCATTCTGAGTGGGTAAATAAGTCTAATGTCAGGGCTCCCAAACTCTGACAAAAGTTTCATTCTAAATACTGGAATAAGCCCTAATTGTGTCATATAAGTGTTTTGTTATTGTTGTTGTTTCTTTATGTTTTTCTCTAGGTATGACATCCTTTCTGCAGGAGGGCCAAATGTCAGCTTCTACTTTGCATGCTTGCTATTGGCTGCCATAGTAATGAGGAAGGTGGGAGCTCATGGTATTTGGGGGAGGAAATCGGTGCTGGAGGAGATATCATGAAGGGAGTTTTGTTCTCACCATCTTCTGTGCATGTTGATGGCCCGTGTTTGGGTTTGGTCAAGGTCAACTGTCTCTGCATACGAACTGAATGAGGCCACTTGAAGATGCACCCCACATGACACCTTTGGGAGCTGGAGATTGGACATTGGGTTGGGGTAACTAGGGGGAGGGTTTTGAGTAAACGCTTGATATGTACAAGTTCGCACTTTTTTGCTTCAGATCTTGCTTCACTTTCGCTCTTTTCATTTCATGTCCAGTAAAAGTACTTTTCCTCTAATCAAATGGAGTTGGGGATTTTCCTTCTTGGATTTTGAATGAGGCATGCCTGACAGGCTCTCCCCATGTATGCGTAGGATAACAGAGTTGGAAGGGACCTTGGAGGTGTTCTAGTTCAACCTCTTGCTCAAGCAGGAAACCCTATACCCTTTCAGACAAATTGTTCTTCAATATCTTCTTAAAAACCTCCAGGAGCACCCATACTTATGAAAGCATGTCATTCACTGATTAATTGTTCTAACTCACAGGAAATTTCTCCTTAGGTCTAGGCTGGTTCTCTCCTTGATTGTTTCCATCCATTGCTTTTTGTTCCGACTTTGGGTGCTTTGGAGAATAGGTTGACCTCCTTCTTCTTTGCGGCAGCCCTTCAAATATTGGAACATCACTATCATGTCACCCCAGTTCTTCTTTTCACCAGACTAGACATACCCAATTCCTGCAACTGTTCTTTATATGTTTTACCCTCCAGTCCCTTAATCATCTTTCTCACTCTTCTTTGCAATATACCTGCAAGATTGAATTATTGTCCCACGAAGAGGAAAGGCTTGGGTGGGCGAGACAGGCCTTGCTGCTCATTCCATTTCTTGCCCTCTTCTACCTATTCCTTCTTTAATGTCTGTCTGAAATCTCCTCAATTGCAATTATAAGGCAGCTGCGCCTGCATTGGTATAAATCTAATCTATTTTTTGGCCTTGTCAGATTAAAGCCCACCTATCAACCTACTGCAGACCTCTAGATCTCTCTAAATCTGTACTTGAGAGAGGATTTATGACCAGGCTTTGCATTTTGCAAAATGATTAAAGTTACCAAGCAGCTATAAAAACCTGCAGGAATAAACATTCATTTTTTGAAAGATTGTTGAATTTATAGGAGGTGGAAGGTTTATCAAAAGCAATGCTGGAACTCCACATTCTGTTGGAAGCCAAATGTGCAGGCTTTCTAGCTTATTAGTAGGGCTGACATATTTTTCAGTGGTTATTTTTGTCATTGAAATATACTGTATGCAACGTTACCCAAAATTGTTTTTCCAAGCCCTGCTTGCCAGGCCAGCTAAAGGCTAGATCAGGATTAGGAAACCCTGTTTGAAGTTCACCTTCAGACATGAAAGGTTAGGAGAGGTCTTTGAGTCTGGCTAGCCTGCCTTAGTGGGCTGTTTGTGGCATAAGATGACCTATAAGCCACCAGGGCTCTCTGGAGGATATAAATCTGACCAAGGGTAATAATCAAAGGACAATGATGTCCAGGCCTTTATAAAATCACCAAGGCACTGATGACCTTCCCTGCTCTCCAGAGAGATAGTCAGGAGCCCAGATTGTCCCGGGAGCAGAATCTGGACCTTTCCCTGCAAGGAAGGCAGGGCTGTGGTCAAACTTGCAGAACACGAGTACAAGAGACACACGCCTCAGGCATGAGTTTGGCTAAGTCTAGTAGGACTTTATTCATTCATTCATTTATTTATTTATTTTGAATTTGTCAAAAAAAATGAGAACAAGAATAAGAGAATAAAAATCCAATGACAGGAATGATAGGCACGTTAGTGCACGTATACACACCCCCTCTACTGGCCACTTAAGTATGAAGTAAGGTCCACGGAAGTCAATTTGTGACTGAAATTGTGAAAATTTGTAGCTTAAGACTGAATCAGGTTGGGAATTTCAGACTTTGACAACTCTGTTACAGAAATTGTATTTTTTACAGTCAAGTTTAGAACAATTTACATTGAGTTTAAAGCGGTTGTTCGAGTGCGTATTATTGTGATTAAAACAGAAAAAGTCATTTGCAGGTAAAACATTACTACTACAGGTAAAATTATACTACGTATAATTTTATATGCAGTACCTAGGTCTGACCACAAGTGACGCAGTTATCCAAATCAAGAATTTTGAGCCTAGTAACATAAGGAGTGCCAAACCTTTCTCATGAAATACTTCTGAACAGCTCGATTGTACTGATGTCAGATATATGGTGGGGATTCCAACCAGTTGAACAGTGCTCTAAGATTGGTCTAGCATAAGTTTTATAAGCTCTAATTAACAATACAATGTTTGCAGAAAAAAAGCTTCGCAAACTTAAGTTTACAACTCTTAATGCTTTTCTAGCAACGCTGTTACAGTGAGCTTATCTATCATCAGAGATAAGGACACCTAGGTCCTTAAGTGAGGGTCATCTGTTAGATCAGGGGTTTATCAAACTTTTTAAACAGAGGGCCAATTCACGGCCCCTTAGACTGTTGGGGGGCAGGACCAGGTGGGGGGCATGGCTAAGTGGTCATGTGACTGGGTTGGCGTGGCTAGGTCATGTGACTAGGTGGGTGTGGCCAATTTAACAGTCCATTGAACAATGCACACAAATTAAACTTTAGTTTGTTTTGTTCCTGGGGGTGTTTTTTTTTTTGCTCTTTTGGTTGCCTTTTCCTTTTATTTGATGACTTTTTCAGTTGTTTAGGAGTCTAGTGGTCCACTTCAGGAAACTCAGTTTGCAGCAATTCTTCTCAACCCCAAGGAGTTTGAAATCTCTCTCCCTCTCCCCTCCCTTTCTCTCTCTCCCCCTCTGTCTCTTTCTCTCTGTGTGTCTCTTTCTTTCTCTCCCTCTGTCTCTCTCTCTGTCTCACTCTTTGTCTCTCTCCCCCCTCACTCTCTCCCTTTCTCTCTCTTTCTTTCTCTCTCCCTCTCTCTCTCTGTCTCTTTCTTTCTTTTTCTCTCCCTCTATCTCTCTTACTCTGTCTCACTCTGTGTCTCTCCCTCCCTCTCTTCCTTTCTCTCTCCCCCCTCTCTCCTTCTCTCTCTTTCTCTCTCTCCCTCTCTCTTGCTTTCTCTCTTTCTCTGTCTCTCTCTCTCTGCCTCTTTGTTTCTCTCTGCCTCTCTCTCTGTTTCTCACTCTCTTTCTTTCTGTCACTCACTCTCTCTGTGTCTATCTCTCTCTCTTTATCTATCTTCTGGAGGTAGGGAAGGTGAAAAACGGGCCATCTTAGGCCATTTTTGACCTCCTGGGGTGTCTGTTTTTCAATTCCCCTCAATTCCAGAAGCATTCTGCAGACCAAAATTGTTGGCCTCACATTTCAGTTCTAACCCGCGGGGCTCCTGAAGGTAAGTCCTGTACTTGGCCGAAGGATTGGCAGGGCGATGTGGGTGGGGCAGCCTCGTGGTCCTGCATTGGCTGGATTAATGGCTTCGGCGGGCCGCATGCAGCCCTTGGCCACAGTTTGAGAACCCATGTGCTAAATCAATACACCTAGCTTATACTTGACATACTGATTATGTTTACCAATATGTAAGACAGGGCATTTATTAATTGAAATTTGAAGTTGCCAAATAGATGATCATTCAGACACATAGTCGAGATCACTTTGCAACACAAAAGAATTATCTGTAGAATTGAATAATTTTATGTCATCGTGTCAGGGCAGCCTCCATCAGTAACCAAGAAAGAAACCACTCAACTCCATTTTTCAGAATTAAAAGTACTTTTACTGGTTATGAGTAGATAGCAGCTAGGCAAAGCAAGATCTGAGGCAAAAGTGCGTGTAATCATAGATATCAATATGTGACTCAACTCCCTCCCCCTAGTAACCCCATATCCCAGTCCAATCCGCACACCCCACAGGTGTCGTGTGGGTTGCATCTTCAAAAACCATCATCAGGTTAGTATGCCGGACGGTTGGCATTGGTGGCAATTCCACTATCTGCAGCATGCACAGTAGATGGTGAGAAAAACACTCCCTTCTTCATTCACTCCTGTGCTGAAGCTTCCTCTCCCAAATACCATGTCATCCCCCCTCCCTGTTTCAATGGCAGCTGAAAGCAAGCAGCAAAGCAGAGGCTGATACATCGGCAAAAAGAACGCAATTGCTTTTAAGTTGACTTAGTGTGCCCAGGATTTCTGACAAAAGATTGCTTGGAATTCCTCATATGTATGGAATGGAAAATGGAGTTTGGGGTAAAGAAGGCCACCCATCTCCTCTGCGCCCATCCAGTGTAATGATGTGTATGCTTTATGTTATATTTTAAGTGCAATTGCTGTGCTTAGCTCTTTAAGAAGGCTAGGAAACAGTTAACCTTTTTAATGATGTCATCTAGGGCAGAAGTCAGTTTAAAGATAGCTGCCACTGAATAAAGACGAGCTCTAATTCAAGCTCCTTGCTGTCTGCCTTTATTTTATGCCAAGGTCATCACATGGTACCAGGAGTGGGGTGAGAAGAGTCATGGCAGCAAACAGCAACACAAAGAACACTCCTTCCCTGGATTTGGAATCAGGGAATATATCTGAAAACTGGTTAAGGTGGAAGGAACTGATAGAGCTTGTGTTTGAAGGACCTGATGCAGACAAATGGACTAATCAGCAAAAAGTAGCACACTTTCTAATATGTGTGGGACAGAAAGGACCCGAAAAAAACCTCCACAGTGCAGAGAAAACTGTTTTATGAGAGAAACCAGTGTGGAGGTGAATCTGTGGGTGATTGGGTGACCCAGCTGCGCTTGCTTGCCAAAGACTGTGCTTTTTATGATGCTGGAGATATGATTAAAGACCATATTTTGATGGGCAGTAAGTCTAAGGAAGTCCAGGAAAAACTGCTGCAGGAAGAAGACTTAAATGTTGAGAAAGCCGTAAGGATTGCCAGAGCATATGAAATATCAAGAAAAGACATGCAGATACTGGAAGGAACACAGCACCAGATTAATGCCATAGAAACTCAAAGCAGTAGATATGGTCAAGAAAGGGCATACAAAGGAACAAAAGGCACCTATGGCACTGGAACAAGTAACAGAGAAGCAGCTTGTGGATATTGTGGAAATATGCACCATAAAAACAATGTCTGTCCTGCAAGGGGGCAAACATGCAACAAATGCAGGAAAAGAGGACACTTTGCTAGGGTGTGTAAACTGTCTTTGCAAACCGAAAGGCCACAAATACGGGCTGTATATGCTATAGAGGACAATGATAACGATGCAGGGTCAAACTTGGACTGCTCCCCGATATACCTTGCAGCGATACAGAAAGCACATCAGTCTACAGATGAAGCCAATGTAACATTACAGATAGGGGCCAATAAAACTCCAGTCACATTCAAAATAGATACTGGAGCACAAGTAAATTGTGTGCCAAGCCACATATATCTGGAACACCTCAGGGATGAATCCCCTTTAGAGACTCTGAATTTACCGAATTTAATGGGATATGGTGGTGAAAAGCTGAAAGTAATGGGTCGCTGCCATGTACAATGTGCCTACAGGGGATCGGAAAGGGCTTTACAATTGTTTGTGATAGAAACGCAAGCCCCAGCTGTGCTAGGTCTCAAATCAAGTAAAGAGATTGGACTTGTGAAGATCATAATGACTGTGGATGGTGGGCACAGAGGTCTGACGGAAGCTGACATTAAACGTGAGTACTGTGATCTATTAAAGGGCCTGGGGTGTCTCCCAGGCATAAGACACATACGTATAAAGGAGGGTGCACAGCCTGTCATCCATGCGCCAAGGAAAATACCTCTAACTCTTGTGGATAAAGTCAGACAGGAACTCACTAGGATGGAGAAGTTGGGAGTAGTAAAGAAGGTCACTGAACCATCAGAATGGGTCAGTTCTATGGTTGTAGTGGAGAAGAAGAACACAGGTGCAATTCGTATATGCATCGATCCATGTGATTTGAACAAAGTAATAATGAGAGAACATTACAAACTCCCCACCATAGAGGATATAGCACACAAGCTAGTAGGAGCAACAGTGTTCAGTGAACTAGATGCCCAGTCTGGTTACTGGCAATTGCGTCTTGATGAAGCTAGCAGCTACTTCACTACTTTCAACTCCCCTGCGGGTCAATGGTGCTTCACAAGGGTGCCTTTCGGCATAGCATCAGCACAGGAGATATTTCAAAAGAAATCACATGAACTAATTGCTGGTCTACATGGTGTTGAAGTAATAGTTGATGATTTGTTGGTCTATGGAAAGGATCAAGTAGAGCACGACAGAAAACTTACTGCTTTGCTTAATCGATGTCGTGAAAGAAATCTTAAACTCAATCCAAATAAAATGCAAATTGGGGTAGGAGAAGTGCATATTTTGGACACCTAATAACCAAAGAAGGTTTGAAGCCTGATCCAAAGAAGATCACAGCAGTTCTTAACATGAAGGCCCCAGCCTCCAGAAAGGAACTGGAGACATCATTGGGCATTTTCAACTATCTATCGAAATTCTCTAAGGGCCTCGCACAACAGAGAGCACCGTTACGTGCATTGCTGCAGAAGGATGCCATTTGGTGTTGGGATGCAAACATGGAAAGGACTTTTGACAAAGTGAAGAAACTGATAACTAAACATCCAGGGCCAATACTGAGATATTTTGATGTAAATGCTGACACTGTGCTTCAAGTGGATGCATCCCAGTTTGGTTTAGGTGCTGTACTGACTCAATAAGGACATCCGGTGGCTTATGCTTCAAGTGCACTGACCACGACACAAGCCAATTATGCTCAAATTGAGAAAGAGATGTTGGCCATTGTGAATGGATGTGAGAAGTTTCACCAGTACATATATGGCCGTCCAGTAGTTGTATAAACCGACCACAAGCCATTGGAGTACATACTACAAAACCCGCTAGCTTCTACACCTCCACGCTTGCAGCGAATGATTATGAAATTACAGCAGTATGATCTCACAGTGAAGTATAAGCCTGGGAAGGAAATTCCAATGGCAGATTGCCTGTCAAGAGTGTTTCCAGAAGGACATGAAGCCAGGGACGAACCTGAGTTGGAAGAGCAGGTACATACAATACTAGTGAACATGCCAATATCAGATGTACGGCTGGAGAAAATAAGACAAGACACCAAACAGGATAAAGTACTAGAGAAACTAACGGGTGTCATGTGCAATGGCTGGCCAGAAAAACGCAAGAAGCTGTGTCCTGAGCTGCAGGAATTCTGGCCTGTGAAAGATGAACTATCCATTTATGAGGATATCATACTAATGGGTGACCGTATTCTTATACCTAAGTCACAGCGGGCAGAAGTAATGGAACAAATTCATCAGGGACATTTGGGCATTACTCTGTGTAAGCGCAGAGCATGGGAGGTGGTCTACTGGCCTCATTTGGACACTGACATTGAAACACTTGTAAAGAAGTGTGACACCTGCCAGACATTTGAAAAAAACAATGCGAAAGAACCTCTTACACCGTGGAATGCTTCTTCACGGGCATGGCAGAGACTGGCTATGGACATTTTTCATTTTGGAGACATCCACTATCTGATAATAGTAGACTACTACAGCAAATACTTTGAACTAGTGCAGCTGGGAAGTTTAAACCTTTACCTTTACCTTTTATTTCGATTTTTATACCGCCCCCTCTCCCCAAAGGGACTCGGGGCGGTAAAAGCAGCAACAGTCATATGGGCATCCAAGACAATACTCTCAAGACATGGAGTGTGTGAAGAACTGGTGTCTGATAATGGGCCACAATTCTCATGTGCCGAATTCCAGTGCTTCCTGCGTGAATGGGGAATCAAGCACAACCCCACAAGCCCTTATCACCCACAGGCCAATGGCCTAGCAGAAAAGTATGTTGGCATAGCCAAATCCGTTATACACCTACTTGGCCCATAACTCCTCCAAGCCATCAGGAGGGTACTTGTCACGTAAAACCCCTTAGCCAGCCATCATTGGTTGAGCTGCAACCTGTGAAGCAGGCAACCCCGGGATGGGTCTTAACCCCAGGTCATGGATGGGAGGGATGCCAGTGGGCACCTGCCCTCCCTCAGCAGATGGCACCATGGCAGAAAGCTGGGCAGTGGCCAACCGAGGGATTGACCTCCCCACCGGTTCCAGTCTCCCCTACAAGGCCCAAAAAGGTTCTTACCAGACCTTCCTACAGAGAAGAAATCTCCATGGAAGATGGGATTACAAACAGAGGCCTGCATTGTGGATGGCGGGAAAATGTGCGCCTGCAAGGCCCCAAGTGGTTCTTACCCCACCTTCCTACAGAGTAGCAATCACCAACATGGAAGAAGGGATTACCAAAGCCAGGCCTGCAAGATGGGAAGCGGGACAAGGTGCATCTGCAATGCCCCAAAAGGTTCTTACTCCACCTTCCTACAGAGAAGCAATCTCCACCATGGAAGAAGGGTTTACCAAGGGGGCAGCTGCAAGTTGGAGAGAAAGGCAGTGTGATGAAACGGTTCCTGAGTTTAGAGATGTAATTAGGTTCCATTCCTCGTGGGGCCCAATTAAATGCCACCATTGTTGTCAACTTGGCCACAGAGCATCAGAGTGCTTGGCTCCAGCCCCAATGCCACAAACGTGCACACCAACCACCACGGCGGTAAAGAGAGGGTCCCAGATGCCACCACAGAAGAGTCATCTGGGCCAACAACCTCTGGAAGAGGATCCCCAACTTAAGGTGAGGAAGTGTCCTACCAAGGGGGAGGCCTCGGAAGAGGAAAAGGGCAGACATTCTCCGGAGGAGGATCCCCAACTTAAGGTGACAAAGAGTCCAACTAAGGGGGAGGCCTCGGAGGGGGAAAAGCCTAAACGACCTCTGGAAGAGGATCCCCAACTTATGGTGACGAAGAGTCCTACCAAGGGGGAGGCCTCGGAGGAGGGAATTGCCGAAGAACAAATGTGTGTACCAGTCGCCATGGTGGTAAAGAGAGGGCCCCAGATGCCAGCACAGAAAAGTCATATGGGCAAACGACCTCTGGAAGAGGATCCCCAGCTTAAGGTGACAAAGAGTCCTACCAAGGGGGAGGCCTCGGAGGAGGGAATTGCCAAAGAACAAACGTGTGTACCAATTGCCACGGTGGTTAAGAGAGGGCCCCAGATGCCTGCTCAGAAAAGTCATCTGGGCCAACAGCCTCTGGAAGAGGATCCCCAATTTAAAGTGATGAAGTGTCCTACCAAGGGGGAGGTCTCAGAAGAGGAAAAGGGCAAACAATCTCCGGAGGAGGATCCCCAACTTAAGGTGACAAAGAGTCCAACTAAGGGGGAGGCCTCGGAGGGGGAAATGCCCAATCGACCTCGGGAAGAGGATCCTCAACTTCAGGTGACGAAGAGTCCTACCAAGGGGGAGGCCTCGGAGGAGGAACAAGGCCAACCGTGGATGATTGGATCCAAGAGCCCAGAACCTACAGCACCTGCAGCAGAGAGCCCGAAACGGCCATGGGAAGAGGTCGCAATGGACTTCATCATGGAACTCCCAGACAGCAGTGGGCATAAAGTAATTTGGACTGTTATTGATTTGTTTTCTAAGCAGGCACACTTCATTGCTTGCTCAGGATTGCCATCCGCAAACGAAATAGCGAAAATGTTTGTGAAACACATTTATCGCCTGCATGGAGTACCCAAGAAGATCATTTCAGACCGTGGAGTCCAGTTCACAGCCAAGTTCTGGAGAGAGGTCCTGAGATCCATTGGGTCCACACAAGAACTGAGCTCAGAGGTTCATCCCAGCATGAACTGCACAGCAGAGGGAGCCAATGCGGTGGTGGAACAATACATCCGGTGTTTTGTGGACTATCAGCGAGACAACTGGTCGGACTTGCTACCCTTCGCCGAAGTGGCGTACAACGATGTGGTCCACAGCAGCAGAGGATTAGCGGGTTTCCAGATTACCAGTGGCATGGAAGTTGTTGCCATGCCTGAATTGCCTAGAGAACCTCCTTCTTTCATGTCTTTGAGTGAATGGATGGACATGCTAAAGAAAGGATAGGAGAATACGAAGAAGGCTCTAGCAGTTGCGGCAGAAGCCTACCAGAAGCAAGATGATCAACGTCGCTCACTCCTAAACCCCTACCGTGTGGGGGACAATGTTTTTGTATCTACCAAATACATAAGATTAGAAATGCTTAGCAAGGAATTGGGTCCAAAATTTCTAGGTCCATTCCCAATAGTGAAGATAGTTAACTCAGTTACAGTTCAACTCAGTCTACCCAGAAGTCTAGGGGAAATTGACCCAGAATTTCATTGTAGCTTGTTGAAACCAGTAATTGGGTCTAACAGAAGAGCATTCACCCAAGCTCAATCTCCTCCTTTAGTGATGGAAGGGGAAACACAATCTGAGGTGGAAAAAATTGTAGATTTCAGGCTGAATAGGGGTTGCTTACAGTACTTAGTGCATTGGAAGGGTTACCCTTGGTCTGAAGCTAATTGGGTGAACAGTGGGAACCTAAAAGTGGAGAAGTTAGTAAAGCAATTCAATGGGAAGTTTTCCGAGAAGTCAAGGGGTTCCCCTGGGTGGAGAAGAGGTGGTTAATTTTGTTATGTTAACTTTTATGTTATTCTCTTTGCAGGAAACGTTTTTCTTTTGAGGAGAGGCCGCCTGTCAGGCCTGTAATTATATTCTTTTTAGGATCTTTGGCCTGCCACACTTTTTAATAATTTTCTATGCTGTTTCAATAGTGTAGTAGTTGGGAGGGGGGAATAGAAAGGAGTAGGATTGTAGAATGGATTGTTGACATTCTTTTGTAGAAGCCAAGGTCATCTTTTGTGTCCGCACATCGACACCTGGCCGGAAGAAGGTGGGTGTACATGCCAGCGTGGAAGATGATGATTGGAACATGTGATAGATTTGTGGGTGTGGGGAGAGATCATGAACTTTAAACTGGGTGAACTTACAGGATGTAATTCAGAGTTGAAATTTCCATAGCTGTACTAACATGCCTGTGGAATAAATTGCACCATTAAGGATGTTTTGCCTTGGACAATGATTTATTTCTGCATGGTATTTAGAACCCTAACAAATGATGTGTAAGTTTTATGTTAAAAGACAAGCTCTAGTTCAAGCTCCTTGCTGTCTGCCTTTATTTTATGTCAAGGTCTTCACATCCAGGCCCATTTGCATTCTGGACAGCTGAGTCCCATACAGAGCCTCCCCCTCCTCGGCCCCCCGACTGTATCCTGACCATAGAATGTAAAGTTCAGGTAATTAATGCTATGAATGCCAAAGTGTCTGATTAGTAAAAAGCACAATGCATTTTCCTACATCACTGCTTGAAAGCAAATGTGGGCGGCCAAAGACACACTCTGGAAAAGAGGGCTCCAGTGCCAGTTCATTGGAAAGAAAAGAGATGCTGCCAGGTTCAAATCCTTCTTCATGCCACACAACTCACTCAAGCCTGGCATAGCACTCTGGATGCTGCCTATCTGCTCCATTGAAAGTGATGCTCTGCCCACGGATTGCCCACAGCCTGCAAGTTGGTAGTGGCAGCATCGAGTTCCCTGTTGTCCCCCTTGGATAGCAAGAAGCACACCTCCCCTTTCAAAGCCAGGGACCAGCTTCTCTAACAAGGCTGGGGGGAAATTGCATTCCATCAACATTTTTTGACCAAGCAACCTGATAAGATTCCCAATATAGATTAGTACAAAATGGGAATAGAATAGAGTGCATGGTGTTGATTGAGACAGTAGGAACATCTAACAATTACAGATAGTCCTCACGTCATGACCACAATTGAGCACAACATTTCTGTTATTAAGTGAGATGTTTGTTAAGTAAGTTTTGCCCCATTTTGTGACCTTTCTTGCCTCAGCCATTGTTCTGAACCCCCTTCTCGTATACCAAAGCACTCCGAAACAAGGTCTCTGCAAGATGTTTTATTTACATACAGTTGAAACCTTGGCAGCAATCCAACGGCTCCTGCTGGGCCACAACTGTCATTAAGTGAATTGCTGCAGTTGATAAATTAGTAATCTGGTTGTTAAGTGAATCTGATTTCCCAATTGACTTTGCTTGCCAGGAGGTTGCAAAAGGGGACCTTGGGACACAGACACAGTCATAAGTATGAAGCAGTTGTCAAGCATCTAAATTTTGATCACATGATCATGGGGATGCTGCAATGGTCATAAGTGTGAAAAATGGACATAAGTCACTTTTTCCCAAGCTGTTGCAACTTTGAACAATTACTAAATGAACTGTTGTATGTCAAGGACTCCCTGTATCTTCAAATCTTTCTGACATACCTCAAGCAGGTAGGGAATTCTCTCCATTCTCTCCAAATCTGCTTGAGTTCTCATCTGACTGAAGATGCTCATTGCTGCTCTCATTGCATGTTGCTACATCAGTCAAGTTTTTGCTGAGCAAACCAGGATGGTTCAAGGATTGTTGAATTTGATACGGTTAAAAGGTCCAAGTTGGTCCCAACGGTTGCTCTTTTTTCTGCTGTTTTCTCTCAAGGACAGCAGAGATTGACTCGAGACTTTTAGAAATTAATTTTGTTGCATTTCCCAGTAGGAGACAGATAGAAAGACTTCATGGAATAATTTATAATATCACAATTATTGGCCCTGACAAAACAATGCCTTAAAAATGCATGAAAGTAAATTATGAGATACACAAATGGCTGAACCTTGCCAGAACTAGACCAGCAGATTCTTTCTCTGCCCAGCCAAAAAAATTGTGGCAGCATTTAGTCCCCACTTCTTGGAATGCTGTTTCAAGCCTACATTTAACTTTGGTCAGTTTGAAGTGCACTGATGAACTCAAGGCTCCTTTGCCACAGCAAACATGATCATAAATCATTCTTAGAACTTGGAAGCCAGTTCTCTTCCTGCCCATTTATCTAGTTGACATCTCCCTTGGCTCCGAGCCTGCTCTGAATCTGTAAAGACATGAACTAAAATTATACATACACTTATTTAAAACACCTGAAGCAAATGCTTTCGATGTACTGTGGCATTATCTCAAAGAGTTGTTTCACTCTCATTGAAGGCAGGAGAACCAAACTCGAAACAGAAACAAATCGAAGGTAAAACATACAGGTTCGCCTGATGCGCCAGTTGCGCCCCTTATTGGACCGGGATGCCCTACGCACAGTCACCCATGCGCTGGTGACGTCTCGCCTGGACTACTGCAATGCTCTCTACATGGGGCTTCCCTTGAGATGCACTCGGAGACTGCAGTTGGTCCAGAATGCTGCCGCGCGGGTGATTATGGGGAGGACTAGATACTCCCCTGTAACACCTCTCCTGCGCGAGCTGCACTGGCTTCCTGTAGTCTATCGAGTGCGTTTCAAGGTTTTGATTACGATCTTTAAAGCGCTTCATGGCACAGGACCTAGTTACATGCGGGATCGCATCCTGCCCCATACATCCCTACGACCAATCCGCTCACACAGAGAGGGACTTCTCCGGGTGCCGTCCACTAAACAGTGTCGGGGGGCGACACCCAGGAGCAGAGCCTTCTCTGTGATGGGCCCAGCCCTGTGGAATGACCTCCCCCGTGACATCAGGATTACTTCCGATCTCCGCTCCTTCCGTGTACAGCTTAAGACCCACCTTTTTCAATTATCTGGCCTGGCTCAACCGTAGTTTTTTCTTATTCCTCCTGACAGTCCTTTTAAATTTTAAATTGTGTTATTATTAAGGGGTATTTTAATGGCTGATTTTTTAAACATTCTTAATGTGATGTAATTGTTACCTCCTCCGTGCATGTATGTCTTTGTATATGTGTGGATTTGCTGTTTATGTGTTTGCACATATGTTTTTATGTTTTATATGTTTTATTGTACGCCGCCCCAAGTCCTTTTGGAGAGGGAGCGGCTAATAAATTAAAAATTATTAAATTATTATTATCTAAATAAGAATTGTGTGCATTTGTATACCTTCAAGTCAGTTGACTCCTGGTGGCTGCCTGGACAAGATCAGTTTGCCTCCAGAAGTTTGGGTGCTCCATCACTGGAGGCTTTTAAGAAGAGATTGAACAGCCATGTGTATGAAATGGTGTAAGGCAGTGATGGCTAACCTTTTACATCACTGTGTCCCAACCTGTGTGCCGGAAATGGCACGCAAAACCATCCCGCTTGGACAGGGGTGGGTTCCTGCCAGTTCTAACCTCTTCTATAGAAGAGGTTCCACAAATCTGCTGTGCCGTTTATAACCAGTTCCAGCTCCCTCCCCCCGCAGATCCGCACCATGCTTGCCCTGCCCGCTGCTCACTGATTGGCTGCTCACCAATTGCCCCAACCGCCTCTAAGAGTCCTATCTAAACCTTAAAGCCTTAAAGCTGTCAAGTTTGAACACCCCTGGGGTTTTTTTTCTCTAAAGGGTTAGGGGTGCAAGGGTCTTGTAACTTAACAGCTTTAAGACTTGCATGCTTCAAATGCCAGAGTTCCTGAGCCAACATTTTGGTTGCTAAGCAAGAGCGTTGTTAAGTGAGTTTCACCACATTTTACAAGTTGGCCACTCCCACCCGGTCACATGGCTGGCAAGCCACTCCCACCCAGTCACATGGCTGGCAAGCCACTCCCACAAAGCAGGCCACACCTACAGAAGAGGTTCTAAAAAAATTTGAAACCCACCACTGCGCTTGGACCACAGGGCCTTGCTGGGCTTCATGCATGCGGGATCGTTGAACCATGGAAGAGCAACATTCTGGCGCACCTGCACGCACCTGCACCCAAGCTTCTGGTTTCTGGCATGGGCATGTGCCTGAGAAACAGCTGACCATCACACATGTGACAGAAACCCAGAAGTTTGGGTGCCGGTGCACGCATGTGTGCCAGAACGCTGCTCTTCCGGGTTTTGGCACTTCCGCGTGCATGAAGGGCAGCTGACCGGTGTGTGTGTGAATGCACAGAATGCACAGCCAGTGAGGCCACGCATCCCACATGAGATGGCTCTGCATGATGTTTCCGTTACACATGGCATAGGTTCACCACCACAGGTATAGGGGGTTTGGAGCAGGGGGTTGCACTAGAAGACCTCAAGGTGCCTTCCAGCTCTGCAATTCTAAGTCCTTGAAGCTTTCTTGCCAAGATTTCAGGAGTAGAGACTGCCAGCCTCTACTTTGCTTGCTTGCTATCGGCTGCCATAGAAACAGGGAGGGTGGGGGCTTGTGGTATTTGGGAGGGGACTTTC
Source organism: Natrix helvetica (assembly GCF_964273705.1). NCBI lineage: Eukaryota > Metazoa > Chordata > Lepidosauria > Squamata > Natricidae > Natrix > Natrix helvetica. Next base: position 27,661,276 of record NC_138560.1, read on the forward strand.
TGGTGCTGGAGGAGTATAATGAAGGGAGTTATGTTCGCACCATCTTCTGCACATGCTGATGGCTTGTGTTTGGGTTTGGTCAAGATCAACCGTTTTTGCGTACCAACTGAATGAGGCCAATTGAAGATGCACCCCACATGACACCTTTGGGAGATGCAGATTGGATATTGGGTTGGGGTAACTGGGGGGAGGGTCCTGGGTAAAGGTTTGACATGTACACGTTCGAGTCTTTTTGTCTCAGATCTGGCTTTTCTTTCTCTGCTTTCATTTCATATCCAGTAAAAGTACCTTTCTCTCAAATGGAGTTGGGGCTTTTCTTCCTTGGTTATTGAAGGAGGCATGCCTGACAGGTTTGTCCTTGCCTCCTCCATAGAGCTGAAGGAGAGTGACCAGCCCAAGGTCATCCAACTGCTCTAGGCTAAGGTAAGATTGGAACTCACAGTTTCTCAGTTTCTTGCTTGGTACCTATTACATTACAGTACCTTACACCAAGCTAGCTAAATGAACATAAATTATAAAGTTGATCTCAGAGCTTTCCACAACAAGTGCTTGTTGCATGTACACAAAAGTCTCTTTCTTACAACCTATCTCTCAAACTTTAATAAATAGTCTATTTATTAAAAATATGTGTGGGCAACTTTTAGAACTTGAAGTATTTCCATATTGCTTGCAACACTAACATTAATATACAGAAAGTGTTTAATAAGTGTTTTAAGTGTTTTAATTCATAAAATTACTGGCCCTCAATAGTTAAAATAGCTAACATGGTAAAAGTAAAAAAAAAAGAGCAAACCAACCAACCAAGAATAATAATGTATTAAATGCACATAGTACCGGGCTCCCATTTCTGGCCAGTTAAGGACATTGCTGAAGGAATCAAGTTGTTAGGCTGACTGTAAATGGTGTCCTTGACAGCAACCAAGTCCACAAATGGAGGCACTGCAAAACAACAACAAAACCTTCTTCTCCAATGTGTGCAAATGACACACTTTGAGAAGACTGATTGATTAGGTGCCATCAAGTGGTTGAGGATCTGTCCCCAACCTAGTCCTTCAAGTCTTCCAACAGTGCAGACATTGCCGCTGTATTAAGCCCCTCCCCCTAGCTGCCAGTAATCTGCTTCTTTTCTTCCCAGAATCAGAGCTTGCGCTAACAAGCTTAATCTTGGCACAAGGTGTTTGAAATAAGATAACTGGAGCCCGGCCATTTCTGCCTTGAAGAATTCTGAGTTCATTTGTTCAATGCTTCTTCGCCTAGTTTTCTTGTCCATCAGACAACACCAACACCAGCTTTCCAACACTCTTTCCAACTCTGTTTTGCTGTTTTCTGAGCACTTCCCACAGCTTGAAGACCTTTCTATAATCACAGAAGCACTTGGTGCCATCTTAGTGAGGCAGTCCTAGTTGAAACGTAACCAAATAGACTAATTCTACTTTATTATGTTACATCAACAGAAACTTGCAAATCTAGCATATTTCTCTCTCTCCTGCCCAAGAAACCTGGGAGCCCTTCTGAGCTGGAATGCTTTCACAGGCTCAGCTGCCTCTTGCTTGAGTGTTTCCCCTGGCTATGGTTCTTCCTCTTGCCTGCCAAGGTCATTTCTGCATACCCTCACGTTGCCTTACCCTTCATCCTCCCTCCCAGGTTCTCAGGGGAAACTGAACATGAAGTGCAGCTGTGTCCCTCCCTTCTTCTCCCCCAGATTACAGGAGGCCTCCCACAACCCAGACACATCTCAAGGGAATTTCTGCCTTCCAATCAGAAACTTCTGCCTTCCCACACGTTCTGCTTGCCTGATGTAGAAGGATCTGGGTAATTTCCCCTGTTTGTTCTCTTATTTAGCTACCATAACATAGAAGAACATCTCTTGCCCATTTTGGTCAGCCTCAAATCTACGCAAGACTGGTAATTCTTGAAGACTTTCCAGGGTGACTTGTCAGCTTGTCAGGTGACATTCATGAAAATGGTGCACCAATCACATATCTTTAACAGATTAACAGGGAAGGGATCTTGGGGTCAACTGGTCCAACTGCCCTGCCCAAGCAGGAGACCCTACACCATTCCTGACAGATGGCAGTCCAATCTCTTCTTGAAAGCTTCCAGTGATGAAGCTCTCACAACTTCTGAAGGCAACTTCTGTTCCATTGATTGATTGTTCTTATTGTCAGAAAATTCTTCCTTATTTCTAGGTTGAATTTCTCCTTGTTCAGTTGTCTGGCCTTCGCATGCTTTGGAAAATAGCTTGATCCCTTCCTCTCTGTGGCAGCCTTGCAAATATTGGAAGAATGTTATCATGTCTCCCCTAGACTAGCCATGCCCAGTAACCGGACTTCAAATTGTCAGGTTCTCTTCACGTACTGAACTCCAAGGTATTCCGTTTCCTCAAAAAACAAATTTATTTAGATACATCATCTTGACACAAACTGGTGGAAAGCCAGTACTAAAGGTTCCCGCACTTTCCACCCCACTTTAAAGTAAAGGTTTCTCATTTTTCCAAAACAATATGTCACACTATCCAATCAGGATATGGACTGGTTGCTTGGCAACTTCTCTCCTCCTCCTCTGGCCAGCCAGCCATTAGAATGTTTCTGACTCATTGGCTAACTATGTTGTTTTGGCTGAAGACTCCATCCACCTCTGCTCTCCCCCTTCAGCTCCAAACTGTGTCAACCAGAATTCATGTGAGAATAACCCATGATAGAAACGAATCCCTAACCGGAAAGGAACCCGCCACTGTCCGGTCAGATTCAGGCTTGACAGGCTTCCCCGCTCAATTGGAGGAATATTCCTGCAATAAACAAAGCACAGTAAGGTTAGACAATACCACTAGCCCCATCTCCCTCCACTAGGAGGCCCCTTTGGTTTCTGAGGGTACTTGTCATGAAACTGCTTTACTAGTCTATCTGCACTTACTTTCCAACTCTTCACCCAGGTGACCTCAGAAAGAGGCCCCTTCCAGCAAGTGAGGCACAGCCTAACCTCTCATCATCAGGGCAGTGAGTCATTCGATGGGAAACTTGCCTTTTGGGAGGAATGACCCAGCTTGGTTCCCGCTTTCGATCTGCCGCCCAACGACCAAACGGAGAAGCGAAGAGGCAGGAGAGACAAAGCAGGAGCCAAGCCGAGTCATTCCTTCCAAGAGGCAAGTTTCCTATCGAATGACTCGCTGCCCTAGACTCAAGGCTCCAGTCCAGCCTGCGGTGCTTGCAGCCCCTGCCACCTCCTCCAGGGACTCCCAAGCTCGGCACCAGAGAGCCGCCGTGAGAGAGGCCAGCCAGGTTGCCCAGGCGGCGGCAGAGGTTTCCTTTGTTCTTTCGGGTGCGTGAAGTGGGGGGGGGGGAGAGGCTTCCTCCGCTCCGTCCGCTCCCCATCTGCGCTGCCCTCGCCCGACAAGCACACCCCGGATTCCGCGCAGCTCTGTCAGGCAGTGCCGTGGCCTAATCCCAGGGCGGAGGGCGGCAGGTCGCAACTGAGCATGCCTGACTGTGGAATTCTGGGAGTTGAAGTCCACAAGTCTAAAAAAATTGCTGCCTCACCAGCTATAAACCTCACCGCACGTCACTGCCTTCCAGTACACTAAATATTCCAGCTGACTCCTATGCAACCTCAAGTCTAAGATTTTCTCTATCTCATAGTGTGGCTGACCCTTGATCACCGTGGGTCTAGGGCTAGGCGGTGCCTGATCTACTGGTCAGACTTGTGAACTCACTGCAGGTTTCAACAGACTACTGTGGAAAACCAGATGTACCTTTCCCAGCAACTGGGGAAGTTGAAGTTGCACAGTGACTGGGTTAATCACTTTCACTATAGGGAATGGTGCTACAAACTTGGGACTGAGCTTCTTGAATTTTTCTGATTAATCTTAATCTTTAGATAGAATGTAATTTTTCTTTCAGGCAATACCTATTTTGATGCTCCTTTTAAACAGTGGCAGAAAGATATTTCTAAATTTCTGGGGCAGGGGAGAAAACCTACAAATTAAAATATCAGGTGTTATAATATGCAAAAGAAAGAGGAAGTTTGTTTTTACCTGATTTGAAATTGTATTTTGCAGCTTGCTGTTTGCCTTGGATGAAAGAGTGGGACTGTCAGGGTTCCAAATAGCATCCAAAAGTAAATCAGAGGGCGAGGCAAAAGATTCCTCAAAGTTCCAATTTATTAAGAAAGCCATGTTGGCACATCTGGGAAAACCTGAATCTGAAAGCTTCCAGGTTTTCCCACCCAGTTGAAAGTTCAAGATCCTGCCCCCACACCCACAAGTCCATCACATGGTCCAATTTTCCACTGCCATGCTGGCAGTTCCACCCATCCAGTTCTGGCCAGGTGCAGAGACAAAGGATGACCTTGGCTTTCTAGAAAGAATTTTGTTATGGCTATATATCATCTAACTCCGTATTATCCCCCCTCCCATTTTCCCACAATAGAAAATGCATAATAAAATAATAGAAAGTGGGGCAGGCCTGAAGTCCAAAAAGGAAAAAATGGCTCTTAAATCCAATTTGGTGAATACCTTGCCTTTGGCCCAATTGTTCAACATATCCTTCACGAGGGGGAGGGGGTAGGTTCTTTCTACACAAATGGCATCAATACCACGGAGGTCAACGCAGAGTCTCCCCCCTTCTTTCTTCTCTTTGAAGAGAATGTGAGCAGCTACCTTAGAATTGGAGTTGGATAAAACCTAGTTCCAAATTGGCACTTTTGGTAGGCTTTTGGTGGGGATGGAGTTGTGGTCCAGAGTAACTGCAGTAGTGTACCAGTTCTGGATGCACTCCAGCACCCCTCGGATGCTACACGCCTTTCTCAGTTTGGGATCTAGGGCATCCTTGAATGTATGTACCATGAGTCTCTCTGGCCAGTCTCGTAACTTTCCAGCCCATCTCCTAAACTCTCAAAATAATTCCTTCATGGGATGGCCAGTTTGCCTCAACCCTTGGATTTGCATTTCCGCTTCCACATGCTGGGCAACATTATTAAATTGGATCCACATCAGTTGAACAAATCCGTCAGCATCATCTAATTCAGGAGCTGCTTCATCGTGGAGCTCTGCTACTCATTTGGATGCCTCCCCCTCATTCATCCCTTCTGTTATGGCCAAAACCAGTTCCCGGTCGGAAGGGTATTGGTTTCCATATTGGTCGATGTGTGCCCAGACTTGATTTAGGAAATAGGCTAGCTTTCCAGGAATCCCATCAAACATCACTTGAAATAGGGGAGACACAGGAGCCGGTGGGTCTGGCACCTGAATTTGCATGGGCTCTTGGGCAGGTACTTGGGCTGGAAACACCCCCCCCCCCTTTGTGGCACTAATCTGGCTGCTGCTACTGGGCAGGGGCCTGCTGGGGAATCACAGCTTGGGGTTGGAATGCCCCAGATGCCTGCGCCTGCATTGGTGCCATCTGTGGGAGGGGGGCTGGTGCCCACTTTTACTACACCCATCCTTGGCCTGGATAGAAGGCCCACCCTGGTGGGATTTGACTTGCTGGTGGCAACCCACTCGCTGGGAGCTGGCTGAGAGTCAGAATCCCCCCAAAACTCTGCTGCAGGCTGGTCACCAGCTGGCTATGTTGACCCCCCCCAGACCAGGTGTTGGGCCATCTGCACCCTGGGGTGAAGGGGGGCTGCCGCTGATCTCGTTCCAGTGATGAAGTTGTTAGACTGACCTGCTTTTCGCTGTACGGAAAGAGCAGGAATCTCCATTCCAGGGTACTACGGAGTCTCGACCCGGGAAGGTGAATTTTGGCGGTACCAAGGTCCACCTATGGGGTTTGGTGCTAAGGCAAGGGTTGCTCCACTCATGTTAAGCTGTCTGAATTAATCTGGAAGGGCAGCCAGCGACTAACAGCGTGACAGTACCGGGAATCCCCAATCTTTGGAGCGCCTGGTTGGCGTCTGCTTTGGTATTCTCCATTCATAGGTCAAGGCTGATCTCACACCCATTTGTGGTTCCAACAGCATCTCCTTAGGGGAGGTAAATCCCATGGCTTCGTCTTTCAGGGTCAGGTCTGGTTACGAGGTTCGCCCAGAAGCCAGCTCTTTGGCCAGGCTCCCAGACGCTGTTTCCTCTCCACGGCCTCTGCTGCAGCCTCAAAAGCTTCCACCATGGCTTGGGAAGGCGAGTAGATGGTCTTGACATGGATTGCTGACCCATCATCTACGACTCCCTCCATGGACGTCTTCTCTTTCTCCATCTTCCCTGAGTCTTTGCATCATCTGGGTTCGAGTCAATGCTGGGACTCAGGACCCTGGACAGCACTCCGAGGTTCGGGGTTGCTGGTAAAGTATTTTAAAGGAGATTCGGGTTAATGTCAGGGTTACAAATAGCATCCAAAAGTAAATCAGAGTCTGAGGCAAAAGATTCCTCCAAGTTCCAATTTATTAAGGGAGCCATGTTGGCACATCTGGGAAAACCCGAATCTGAAAGCTTCCAGGTTTTCCTACCCAGTTGAAAGTTCAAGATCCTGCCCCAACACCCACAAGTCCATCCCATGGTCCAATCTTCCACTGCCACACTGGCAGCTTCCACCCATCCAGTTCCAGCCACGTGCAGAGACAAAGGAGAACCCTGACTTTCTAGAAAGAATGTTATTAAGGCTACATATCACCCAACTCTGTATAATCCTCCCTCCCACTTTCCCACAGTAGAAAATGCATAGTAGAATAATAGAAAGTGTGGTAGGCCTAAAGTCCAAAAAAGAAAAGATGGCTTGCAGGCCTGACAGGGACTTTTGGACCTGAGATTTGGGTGGCATAGTATTTGTGGTGTAGCAAAGTGGATTTTAAGAATCATTACTTTGGATATGCCATGTTGAGAATATGGAATAGATAGAAACCTCGGTTGAGCCCCAAAACACCCTTGTGACTTTCAGCATAAGAAGCTTTTTATAAACAAGAAATTATGGGTAAACATAATTTGGTTTAATTACCATGATGTACTAGAATTTTCTCAAGGGCATTGTATAATAAAGAGAAGGGGGCTATAGATGTGCATACTTCTTTTCTTATGTACAGTTATCAGAAAGGTTTAAAGTGGATGAAAGATTTTGTTGTTTTGAACAATGTAAGAACTACAGATAGTCCTTGACTTATGACCACAATTTGACCCCAAAATTGACAAGTATACACATATAGCCAAATCTTCTCTTTATTATACAATCCCCTTGAGAAACTTGTCAATTGCAGCAATCCCAGGGTCACGTGATCAAAATTGGGACTCTTGGCAACTGGCTTGTACTTATTTTATTATTATTTTATTATTCATTCACATTTCTAAACCGCCCCCTCTCCCAAAAAGGGACTCGGGGCGGTGTACAGTCCACAATAAATCACAGATAAAATACAAATATAAATAGAACTATAAATATATGTATGTATGTGGAGGAGGTTAAAATTAAGAGTACTGTACAGAAGAATAAATATGAGGCTAAAAGCCCTAAAAACAATTAAAACTAAAACATTACCCTTAAAATAACCAGATGGGAATATACTACCAGGAGTTCATAGATGTAACATTTATAATCATGCCAGGCCAGCTAGTCGGAACAGGTGAGTCTTCAATTTTTGTCGGAAGGAGCGGAAGTCCGAGGTGGTTCTAATGTCGGGGGGGAGGTCATTCCAGAGGGTTGGGCCCATCACAGAGAAGGCTCTACTCCTTGGCGCCGCCCGCTGGCATTGCCTAGTGGACGGCACTTGGAGAAGGCCCTCCCTGTGAGAGCGGACTGGCCGCAGGGATGTATGTGGGAGGATGCGATCCCGCAAGTAACTAGGTCCTGAGCCATGGAGCGCTTTAAAGATAGTAATCAGGACCTTGAAACGCACCCGAAAAACCACAGGTAGCCAGTGCAGCTCGCGCAGGAGCGGTGTTACGTGGGAGTATCTAGACCTCCCCATGATAACCTGCGCGGCCGCGTTCTGGACTAACTGCAGTCTCCGGGCGCGTCCCAAGGGAAGCCCCATGTAGAGAGCATTACAGTAATCTAGGCGAGACGTCACCAGCGCATGAGTGACTGTGCGTAGGGCATCCCGGTCCAGTAGGGGGCGCAATTGGCGCACCAGGCGAACCTGGTGGAACGCCCCCCTTGCCACGGCTGCCACATGGTCATCCATTGACAGCCGGGCATCTAGGAGGACGCCCAAATTGCGCGCCCGTTCCACAGGGGGCAGTAGCTCATCCCCTATGGCCAGCGATGGAATCAGCTGGCTGAACCGAGGTGCCGGAAGCCACAGCCACTCAGTCTTGGAGGGGTTGAGTTTGAGTCTGTTGTCCCCCATCCAGACCCCCGACGGCTTCCAGACACCGGGACATCACTGCGACAGCCTCGTTGGGGTTATGACAGTTGCAGTGTCCCTGGGTCATGTGATCCCCTTTTGTGACCCTTTGAAAAGCAAAGTCAATGGGGAAACCAGGTTCATTTAACAACCATGCTACTAACTGAACAACTGCAACGATTCACTTAACAATGGCGGCAAGAAAGGTTGTACAATGGGGCAAAACTCACTCAACAACTGTCTTGCTTAGCAACAGAAATTTTGGGCTCAATTATGGTTGTAATTCGAGGTTTGCCAGCATCCCATGTAAAGCTCTGAAGAATCAGCAACCAGCTATATTAAGACAACACCTTATGAAGCCAGGTTTTCCCTAAGATGCAGTTTCTTTGCTGAAAGAAAGAATTCTGTTGCTACTGAATATAGCAGAAGCAAAATCTTTCTCCTAGTTGAGCTTAAAAGTTCCTCCTTACCAATATTGGGGCTTTTCTTAGCTGTGCATCCCACTAAAGTCCACAGTAGTGAGTGACTCCTTCCCCAGGAAATCTGCCTTTTTTCTCCCCTTCACTTGTACTTTTGACAGCTATCTGTAGAATTCAGAAGATCTAGGAACAAAAAGTTGCTTACGGCATTAAATATTTACATAGCGATGTTAGGAAGGTGTGTGTAAATTATAAATAATGTAAGGCTGGATGGGTTTTGGTTAGAGCTAAGAGACCCAAATTGTATCATCATAATATATTATTTACAAATAATGCATCTATTCTTCTCCATTAGTGTTGCTGGCAAAAAGCCCCTGAGTGCTAAACCTGAATTTTGACGAGAGTAATAAATATGAAAAACAAATAGGGGTAAAGATGCAGATGTACTTAAACAAGTGCAAATTGGAGTGTGTCAGTCTAATTCTGCCCAGCCTCTTCTGAGTCAGAAAGTAGCACAGCAAGAATTCCAAAAAGAAGACAGAGCACGATAAATCCAAATTATCTAAATTAATTTAACTGAGTTCCCATTGAAAAAAATCTAACCATAAGAGTCAGAATTAAATCATCTAAACATATTGAAAATTAAAAATATTCTCTTCCAAAATTTGTGGCATATAAATCATTTTGGCAAGTTAACAGGTTATTCTATTAATTAGAATGAGTCCAATATTCTTCCAATTAGATAAAATGTATGCCTGGTAAGGTCCTAAAACATAGGAAAGAAAAACCAAATGCACAGGTATAGAATAGGTGGTACCTGGCTCAAGAGAAGTCACTGAGAGGAATCTTGGAGTCCTAGTGGAACACCAGTTAATGAAAGCCAGCAGTGTGCTGCAACTGCCAAAAAAGCCAATGCAGTACCAGAACAATAGTATCAAGATCACCAGAAGTATTAGCCTTGCTTTATACTGCTTTGGTAAGACCACACTTGGAATACTGCATCCAGTTCTGGTCACCACAATAGAAAAAGAGATCCAATCTAGAACTAACGAGAAATTTTCTGACAGTAAGAACAATTAATCAGTGGAATATGCTTGCTTCCAGAACTTTGGATGCTCCATCACTGGAGGTTTTCAAGAAGAAGTTGGACACCCATTTGTCTAGAATGGCATTGGATCCCCTGTTTGAACTGGACTAGAAGTTGGACTAGAAGATCTTATTTCTCAGTGTTTCATTTAAACATGGACAACACAACTCCTTTGGTTAGTTTGGCTCTGTTCTTGGTCTTAATAATAATTAACCTATTATTATTGCACTCTATGCATATTCTTGCAAGCTGCTTGATATGAGGGATCCATTTTGTTTTCCTTGCCAAGGGACCTTTACATTCTAGCTGTGCCTGAACATAGAAATGACTTCACTTGTGAAGGCTAGGAAAGTAGCTTCTCTACTCTTGCTCATAGAAACATTCAGCTTGAGCAGGGACCAGACTAGAAGACCTCCAAGGTCTCTTCCAACCCTATTATTCTATGTTCTATGTTGCCTAGTGATGGTAATTCCAGAAATCCCATGTCATCATTAAGCAAAGATATCATGTGGTCCCCATTGTGTGGTCCCCACATAAGGCTTCTCCTTAACTTTGCTTGTTGGAAGCCAACAGTGGAGGTCTCAAATGATAACAATGTGGCTGCAGGATGCTGAAATGTCATAATTGTGACCCAGGCTTTGAGGACTGATTGTAAGATCCAGTTCTTCAGCACTATCACAAGTTTGAATGGTCATTGTTACAAAGGACCCCTGGTTTCGCAAGCATGAACACCAGGGGTGGGTTGCTGCTGGCATTACTGCTGGTTCGCAACCTGTGTCAGATGCGCACGGTGCACATGAGCACACTTCAATGTAAATTGTTCTGTGCACATCCAAAGAACAATTTACAGTGAACTGCGCATGCGCAGTCACTAACATCCAAAATGGCGGCAGCCAAGTGGCAGCGAGGGAACCGGTTCGGGGGCGTTGCAGGCCTGGATCCCTGCCGGTTCTGCAACCCAGACCTGAATTCCATTACTGGTTCGGCCAAACTGGGCGGCATCGGCAGCAGCCCACCTCTGATAAGCACTCACACTTTTAGAATCTCACAAAGTTTCAGAGAAAGAGATGATGCGGTTGAGGCAAAGGACAGCAATGCCAATAAGGGGAGACCCCTATTATCTCTGACCTTGGCTGGAAGTTTAACCAGGGTCCTATATAACTGTCAACTTTCTTTGTCAAAAGTGATGGCTTGGTGGCACCACACTTCAGCAGAATCGTTTGCAAAAGTGAAATCAGCAAACGCAAATTCATCTCCACAAGAAACTTACTCGCCAAAAGCAGCACTAACCATAAGAAACTTCATTCATGTCTATACTACAACATGCCTGCACCCGTGAGCTTTGCTTGGAGTTCAAAAGACGCCAGGAGCAACGAGAGACTGGTCTATACATTGACAACCATGCTGACTGTATCAAACACAAGACCAACAGCCCACATCCCAACAACCCTCCCAAC